>NW_027412573.1:6868829-7479929 GCF_025532065.1 Leptinotarsa decemlineata | reverse complement strand
AAGGAAAGCAATACTGACTTGAATATCGATGATTTCAAAGCGTTCATGAAGCATTTGCAGAGAGAGGTGTTAGAATTAGAGTTCAACGAGTTTTCCAGAGGACTCATGACCATTTCTGAGGTGGATTTCGCTAAAATACTATTGAGATACACGTATTTAGGCACAGCCGAGTACGATAAATATATCAATAGACTTATGGAAAACTTAAAAGACACCAAAGGAATAACGTTCGAGGATTTCGAAGCATTTTTTCAGTTTTTGAAGAACTTGGAAGATTTCACCCTAGCTATAAGGATGTATATACTTGCAGACCATCCAATTTCTGAAGAAGGGTTCCAAAAAGCAGTGCATATGTGTACTGGCAGGAACTTGAGCGAACACCTTGTACATACTATGTTTGTTATTTTTGACGAAAACGGTGACGGTTTGCTGAGCTATCGAGAATTTATTGCCATAATGAAAGATCGACTACATCGAGGTTTCAAATCGTTCGTGAACAAGAAAGGATACAAAGCTTTCAAGAGTTGTGTCAGACATGAAATGGAAACACTCGCCTGAAATTTAAATTTTTATCGATTCTTGTTACAAATATTGATCGTGATGTAGCTTATATCACCCTCAGAATATACCTCATTCGATTACCTAATAGTACACTAATCTGATATAATAAAATTATATATATATATATATATATATATATATATATATATATATATATATATATATATATATATATATGCTGCTGGAAAATAATTCCATGAAACTCACAAAATTAATAGAAAAGTACTTTTTGATTATTGATCAATGATCAGGTACTCTTCTTTGTGTTAGATGTCCTCTAGGAATGTTTGTTTACTATATTGAATGTGAGGTCTTGTTGTATTTTGATTTGTACTTGTTCCTCGATAAGTGATTTATGACTGTTGAATTTATGGATGTTCAAGTTTTCCCAAATGTCTATGCGGTTTCCCTTGTTGACTTGTTTCATGAGTTTTATGTTCTCTGGTGGGGGGAAATTATGTTTGTTTTGTATGTCGTGTGTTGCGAGGTTTGATTTATATACTATTGGATTTATGTATGCCTTTTTGTGGTCATTGTACCTTTGGATCAGTTTTTTCTTGGTTTGGCCGATATAGAATTTGTATGTAACAAGCCAACAAACACGTGTAACAATAGATAATATAAAGCTTCAAATCCTTTTTGTGAAATTTAATAATAAAAAAATATATATATATATATATATATATATATATATTTATATATAACAACAAATTTTCCTTTATTTTGAGTATTTCAACATTAAATTCTACAGATGATGCCTGGGAATGCTTGGTCTTCTAATTGAAACCACAAATGTGCGGTTGGCTCCTGTTGGTGACACCGTGCATATGTGATGTTTTTTTTTTTTCATGTTTGGTAACCAGTTGTTGTCCACCTTTGCAATTGGCTGCACCGCGCTGATGAGGCCAATAGCCAGAAACACGTGTCCGCGGTATATGCTGGAAAATACATCTTGATTTCAATTCAAGAGCCACCTGTAAACAGCTGTTTCACACTATTGGGCATCGTCAGTACCAGGAAGGCGGTCCTCAATTGCAGACAAAATGTGAATAACCAAGAAAAGTACGACATAAAAATAACTCCGTAAACGCAAGCGAGACATAAGTGCAACCACCTATTGGTGTGACACCCAAGTTAACTTGCAAAGTTTTCAATTAATTAATACCGTTGTATACACGTGTTTTGCTCTACAATAGCTTTCTCAAGCATAAATTTAAACTAAAAGTTACTTCTAAATTAGAAGTGATTTAGTTTTTGTTTCAATTAATGCTTGAGAAAGCTATTGTAGAGCAAAACACGTGTCGCGGTTTTCGTAAAACCCTTTATACTGAGAATCATACAATAAACTGTATTGATTAGTTTAAAAAAAACATGTTCACCCTCATAAAATGAACTATTAGCCAGAAAACAAGATAACATATTTCAGAAATGTTTTCATTCAAAACTGGTCGAGTAGCGGTAAAAGTGACAGATATTCAGTATTTTCTTTTCTTATTAGTCAGTGGCTATGCTTGAAGACTGGCAGTAAGGAAATCTACAGAAATTAAGTTTAAACATTCAAGCCAGTCTCAAATATACCTACACAGTAGGTTGAATGGACTGACGCCTATCAGAAAAGAACTACTCCCCTGGCTAATACCACAAAGGGCGTTGGATTATATCCGACAGGCGTCAGTGCACGAATCTTCACAGGAAATTTCCTGCACATGCATTGACAATACAACTGAAAGAGTTGACCTTCAGTTTTGGAACTTGCACACTTGCAGACCGGTTTCGGGCTCATTAGCCACTCATCAGAGCAAGATAGTGGCCATCATCGATCTAAAGTCAATGATATTCCATAATTGGAAATCAGAGTTCTTTCAGAGTATTTCATTCCTCTTCCGAAGTTGGAGCGAACATCAAAAATATCACTCCATCTAGTGGACGAGGTACTAACCAACTGCATATCCGAAATGTGCCCGATTCCTCTGAATAAGGAAGAAAAACTTTCTTATTAGTCAGTGGGCCATGCTTGAAGACTGGCAGTAAACAAATCTAAAGAAATCAACCTTAAACGTTCAAGCCAGTTTCGAATATACGTACACAGTAGATTGAATGGATTGACACCTATCAGAAAACAACTACTCCCCTGGCTAATACTTAAATTTTCCAAAATAGAAGGTCGACTCTTTTAGTTGAATTGCCAATTGCATATGCAGGAAAATCAACCTACTGTGTAAGTATATTAAAGACTGGCTTGAACGTTTAAAGTTCATTCCTTTAGATTCAATAATAATAATACTTTATTTTCTTAAAGACATGCTGATATGTAGAATTTGTCACAAGAATAAAACTAAAAACTAAGACTGAAACTCTTCCAAGGAATAAAATCCACCATTCAACAGGTAATTCCTAAGACATTGTTTGAATGCTTTCAGTGTTATATATGAAGTTTATTGTACAACCTTCGCCCAGTTACAGTGGGTGATCTAAATAAAAGATTAGTTCTTGAAAATGGCACATGTAAAGCATTCCGCTATTTTGTATCAACATTGTGAATTTGTTTATTGGTTTTAAGAGAGTTTAAATTACAAAATACAAAAATACGAAAAGAGTTAGATTTAGAAATCACTGATTCACAGTGTCTCCTCCAGTCAATGGAATGGTAAATGGAGTAAATGGAAATGGGAACCATTCAATTTGAATATTGCTGAAATTGCAACTGAACAAAAAACAGATAGATTTTTTTCTAAGATCAAGTTTTGCTACAAAGATCTGATATTTTTTAACAAACGTATTGGCCAAAAGAAGAAATTAAAAATGTTTGTTTTGTATGATTACAAAATTTCAACATTTTGCATACAGCGTGAATAATGCAAAGGACATATTTCACACCTATAGACCAATACAGCCTCTTTAGGAAAATTTCTTGGGAAAATATATGTAAATCCCAGTGGCAAGTTTCACACCATTATACCTAAAATCACTTAATTTCTCGTTATACTAATTTTAACCTTAACGAAATGATATGCGGCCAGACAAAACACATCACAAGTATTATAGATATATGTATATGAGGAGGGAGAGATTAGAAGCCTTCGTGATCAAACCGAGTTTCAATAAACTAACACCTCAGTGTTATCTTTTGTTTCGAATATATAAGGACGTCAAGCGAAGATAGGGAAATTTTGTCCAGCGGAAAGGTGAGATAGAAAAGCTTAATTCTAATGAACAAAAATATTAAGATAAAAACTACTCGGAACAGTGGTTATGGCACCATTCTCGAATACGTAGGAGCACCTTGCTGGGCCGATGAGTGATGTTATTGTTTGAATTCATATCACAGAAAACCGAAAAACTATCAGCGGGAAACCACTTATCAGGGATAGGTGCGCTGCATTATCTTCTAGAAATGGAATGGAAGTCATGAATCTCAAACTGCTCATCATAATGAGCATTTAGTTGACAACTTCAGTCTTTCTTATCGAAGTCAATGGATGCCGTCTACAATGAGAATGAATTAACGAATTTAAAATTCAATAAAAGAGCGGATAAAAACACGAGGCGCTGAAAAAGTACTTAATTATATTCAAAATGGTAAATAACCATTATGTAATATTTGTATAATTTCAAATGAAATAGCTTTCTCTCATCCATCACAATCAATAATGGTCCTTCTAATTGTTGATATATTCGATTCAAATCATTTAGTCGTTGACTCGACTTTTTCTTGAATCAAAAAAAGACTATTGGATTGGTTCGAATATTCTTTTATTTCTTTTCACCAGCTCCGTTGAAAAAAACTTAATTTTCCGTTTAACAAATGTTTTTCAATAGTTATAAATAATCAGTGCAAAGCACCTAATCTGAGGAAACATTGACATCTATGAAAGACATGCATTGAAGTTCATAAAAATAATTGAAATCATTTCTAGGATTATTCGTGAACCATTTGCGTATATTATCAATAAATCTGTGATGGAAAATGACATCGTCTTGGTTGTCAACTACATACCAATAACCATTCCCAGTGTGATGAACAAAATAATTGAAGCATGTATCTATGTACAACTTATTCTTTTTTACATAAAATTTTATTCAAATCGAATTGAATTCATTTTCAAGATAATATACAATTTGTTGTGTGACATAATCAGTAGTATTATATTACTGACTCAGATAAGAGTTCTATATGTACATTTTCTAGAAACAATACCAAGACATAAACTATAGTAATATAATAACTGAAAAAAATTAAATTTGAAAAAGGGGTAGATATAAGTTGAGTACTGATGATACTGATGATGAAGAAACTGTTTTTCAATACAGGAAATTCATTTAGTTTTTCAGTATATGTTAGTCATATATTATATTATATTATATTATATTATATTATATTATATTATATTATATTATATTATATTATATTATATTATATTATATTATATTATATTATATTATATTATATTATATTATATTATATTATATTATATTATATTATATTATATTATATTATATTATATTATATCATATCATATCATATCATATCATATCATATCATATCATATCATATCATATCATATCATATCATATCATATATCATATCATATTATATTATATTATTATTCAGTTAACTAGTTTAGTAATCAAATAATTTTTTCTGGAAACGGGGTTGGTTGGGTACAGGATCAATTTTTTCTAAAAAAAAAAATTGTATTCTTGCCGACGTTTCGAATTTAATTGAATTCTTCTTCAGGGCTCTGCAATAATGAATTTTCATAAATATACCTTTCACAAAACTTATACGATTATTATCATATCAATTTCACAAGAAATAATGAGTTCTTAATTAAATTACTCACCGATGAGGGGTTTTTTCGGGTTGATAATATTACTATTTTAAAAACCACCAGACATTAGATCAGATAGATATTGAAAAAATAAAAATGAAAAACATTGCAACAACAAATTTCCGAGACAACACCAACACAAAACGACATGAAACAAACGAATGGCTTCATCTGGGATTCTGATAAGGTGATGTTTGTTTTTTAATCAATGACAGACAGAAAAAAAATGAAAAAAGTGTAAATTATTCAGGTATTTTACGTATGAAATTGGAATATGCAGTATTAAGGTCATCGACATATCTTCTAGTGTTAACACTATCGCATTTGGATAAATATGGTTGAACATCTAGAATAGTTTTTCATGTTCAAAAATAGCTGTGGTGTTTTTTATATTCAGTTTATTAGAATCTCTTGTGTGTTCTGAAAGTCGTGTTTTAAGATACCGTCCGGTTTGACCAACATAGCATTTGTGACAGCTACCGCAGTTCAATTTGTACACAATATTGGATTGAATTTCTTGTGTCAATTGTATTTATGTCAATTAATTTTGAATTTTTGATTATGGTTCGCTTGAGGGCATTTTGTTTTAATTTTTGAAATCATTATCAATTCTACTGGGAGTAGTTTGTACCATTTTGGACCATGATAGAACACGAATCTTTGTGTATAGATCTTCTTGTGTAATTTCAATATTTAAATTCTCGATTACTCTAGATCATACTGTTGTATGAGTTACATAGTTGTTTAAGCCCCATAACATCCACACTAGACACAGGTACCTACATAATGATTAAATAAAAAAAAATTATGTTTACATATGGTCCTTTTATTAGCCTTCAAAACGGTGGCCAAGTTGATAAATTGATGAAATTTCAACCCAAATTATTAGTTGCAATTATGCATTTACTGATTTATTCTATTTAAAAAACCCCTTTACAAGTAACTGTTCACTTCATCTGTATTCAGAAGAAAGCCACCATTCGTCAATTAAAACTATACGTTATTTTTAAGACCAAAACCCATCTTTAAATCAATGCAATATTCAACACGGGCAATCTGATTACTCCACCTTTATTAAACATCTCCTTTTAAGGTCCAGCAAATTGAAATTAATATTGACCGTACTTTAAAAATGGTATACCGTGTATAAACCGCATAATTTGATTAGGAATATTTTGATCATGTCTGAACTGTGATCAATCAAGCAACAAATCATACGTCTCTTGATGAAGGTATCAGTGACGGAGAAGTACAAGGAAATCAAATTTTAGCTATTATAGGATAATGATATGATAATACTCTGAATATAATGAAATATTGAACTAATAAAGTTTGAATCATAAATGAAATTGGTAACAATATATTTTTGTCAACAGGTTAGGTTAGGTTAGGTGTTGAACTGAATACATACAGGGTATATCTTGACGAGTTAACGCAATCTATATATAGAAAACTGATAGTAGGGCGATTGTGAAAATTGGTAGGATGGGTGAAGAACTGATGAAGAATTCAACTGAAATATTATCGTTGAGATGACGTTTCAGGTTTCACCGGAAGTGACGTCATGTTTGTTATTTTCAATGGCAGATTAGATTCTAACTCATGTATCATACCCTATATCCGAAATGACCCGTTTTCGGTTCACCAAAATTAAAAGTTTTGGGTATAGGGAAGTGTATCATAACTAGGGCTCATTTTCATAATAGAATTGAACCTTGAGGAAAAAATGAAGGTTTCCATTTGAAAAAGTTGAGATATTTAATTTTTCTCATTGACTTATTAGACCCTAATTTTTGCGCACCCTGTGGATTATTCAGCGGACGTGAAAATGATGCGTGATCCGTTCATGGATGCGTGATCCAATTATCACGATTCACTAGCTGCATATTGTTAAAAATGTTAATTCACATGAAAATGACGTATGTTCGAGAGGCTTCATCTGTCACTTTTTCTAAAAAAACTCGAATAACTCGAAAACGGTTCATTTTGGGTATGGGGTATGATACACGAGTTAGAATCTAAATCGTGAGAAGAATTCAAAAATGATGTGTAATACAGTATGTGCCATTAAAAATAACAAAAATGACGTCACTTTCGGTGAAACACGAAACGTCACCTCATCGAAAATATTTCAGTTGAATTCTACATTATAGTATAACAATTTTCAATTGAAGGTAACTCATATACAAATTGAACTGAGAGCTAACGGCAACAATGTTAAATGTTAGAACTAAATTCTTACCGGGATCTTTTTATTGTCTATGCATCGCCATTGTAAATAATCGAAAAGTAAGATGATTCCATAAAATTTGCCTCCGTAACAAGATAGCTTCTGAATATCGATAGGATTCATTCGGTTTCTTCATTATTAGGCGTCCTTATCTGCATAGTCGTAGTGTGTTCTGTTTCTTGTGAAGGTGACTTTGTTTTGTATTTATTAAATATATTTTATTATATTTATTGAATAGAGTGTTATATTTATCAACTTTAAAATATAAGATAGAGTTGCCGATACTTGTTTTTCAAAATAGTTTATCATAGACTTTCATCACATTACACTTTATTGTAAGACAATTAGTTGACCTAGTCATTAAACTCAGGTATAAATATTCGTTAAACTCAGGTATAACTGTCATTAATTAGTTCCTAGAATATTATTAGTTTCTAGGTACATAGTATCATTTCAAAAAGTATATATAAATCACAATGTATGTAGAATTCAGTTTTTTAGTGAACACGCTTGAAAAAGCTACTGTGCAGCGAAACACGTGTTGCGGATTTGTTAATCTGTTCTAGTGAAAATCTCTCAATAGAGTATTTTTCGAAATACATCAACTTTAAAATAGTTTTGGAGGTAAGTAAACAACTGACGAATAGCTGAATAATATGATTGAATTTTATTATTTTTATAGTATTAAGATGGATGCCGTAGCAGGTCCTAGTGATGTACAAATAAAGCGGAAGTTTATGTCGTTAGAATAAAAACAGATTGTCTGTAGAGTGTACGAAAATTTAAAAAATACACTCCATACAGTGGAAGCTGTAGCCCATTATCGTTTTGTAGGCGAATTATTAGTTAACATTTTTCTATTTTTTTTTGTTGTTTTTTCATTTCAGTTACCTGTGTTTGGTATGGATGTTCCCAAAATTCAGCAACTATTCTACTCATACAACAGTAAAAACTAGAGCAATCGAGAAATTGCATTAAAATACCACTCTATAAGAAGAGCCATACACATTACATCTTTGAATAGGCCTCTGAAATAAGCAACTTTGCTATAATTTAACCGACAGTCTATCTCTTATCGTTTACGAGATCATCATGTACAGAAACGAATTTGAATAGCCCTGTATATCAATGTATTTCTACTGAATTTATAGTTTTGCTAAAAATTCGCGCACTATATCTTCATAGAATTAGATACTAATAGCCAAAATATGTGCATATTCAATTTGTTAGTAATTTGCCCAATTTTGCAACAGTTTTACTATCATTTACGAACTAGTTCGAGATGAATCAAATACTCCTTCAAGTCGTTCATTCCTTAAGCAGCATAAAAGAATATAAATAATCCATATAAAGATTATGTTTTTCCATCGTTTTTAATTACATTACTCTTTCAATTATTTATAACAGTGTCTTGAACTTTTTCAGCTTATACATATGGATGGATGTACGACCTTATAACTAGTTTTGTTGAGTTTCTGATTGAAACTGATTTCATTGTTCAGCTGCTACTGATCGATGTAATCTTGAAAATAAGGCACATATTTTGTTATTTTTATGAATGAAACGAAAACTATTTCAATTTATTTTTATTGCAACTAGTTTATAATTATTTCAGTTGGTATATAATTTGTGTTTCATTTGATTAAAATATGTTCGGACATATAAAATCAGTACACATATGTATTCTCCAAAAATTCTACTCAATTTTTTTTATTCTTCATTTCTATGGTATATTTGACCTACAATACTTGTATCATAATGTTTCTCCCCGTCTCCAATATTTCGAAAGTATCTGAAAACATCCTTCTGTCAAAAAAATGGATATTGTATCTACTCACTCAAATCACACCCCAGCTATGACCATTCCTATACTATGGCGCAAAAGATATGGAGAATTGGAGAATAATATTATTATTAATTTTTATGATTATCATCAAAACTCAATATTGATCAAATATAACGTTCCTTCTGATTGATTCGGACGTGACTGGATGAAGATCTATAGTAATTTCATAAACTGCACCTCACGATTTAATCCCCACAAACTTTATTCAAAAAAAATCATTGTGAATCACTACGAAACATGTGATTTTAACACGTTTATATTAGCTTGACTTGTATGTTTGTAACCTAATCCTTTGGAGTCGATTTTGACTAACTTTAAACGGACAGATGTATTTTAAACTTGGTACACTTATCAAGAATCGGTAACAATACAATAATTTTGGAAGTTTATGTCATAATCCTGATTAGGATCGCCAGGATTAAATGGTTTCCTCACACAGTCTCTGTGTGAGAGCAAGTCAGACAACCACACTGCCTTCTCATGCGTATATATTTTATATTAAAACATATGGACTTGAAATAGAAAGCCCAACTAAAAAGTAGAAAAGAAATAATAGTTTAAAAAACTAGACAAACACGTTTCAATAGCAATAACAACTAAAAAATAAAAAAATATTCGAAACTAATTCAAAAGTGTGTTCATCATCGATAATAAGTCCTATGGCTTGATGTATCTAATGACTTTTGATCAAAAAATCTAAAGAAATGAACTTTAAACGTTCAAGTCAGTCTCGAATATACCTACCCAGTAGGTTGAATGGACTGACGTCTATCAGAAAACAACTACTCCCCTGGCTAATACCACGAAGGGCGCTGGATTATATCCGACAGGCGTCAGTGCAGGAATCTTCACAGAGAATTTCCTGCATATGCACTTGGCAATACAACTGAAAGAGTCGACCTTCGATTTTGAAACGGGCACACTTGCAGACCGGTTTCGGGCTCATTAGCCACTCATCAGTGCAATATAGTTTCCATCATCGACCTAAAGTCAATGATATTCCATAATTAAAAATCGAAATTCTTTCAAAGTATTTCATTCATCTCCCTAAATTGGAGCGAACAACAAAATGTCACTCCATCTAGTGGACGAGGTACTCGCCAACTGCATATCCGTAATTTGCTCGATTCCTCTGAATGAGGAAGAAAAACTTTCTTATTAGTCAGTGGACTATGCTTGAAGACTGGCAGTAAACAAATCTGAAGAAATGAAATTTAATAGTTCAAGCCAGTCTCGAATATACCCTAGCGTAGAGATACGTAACATATGGAAACTTCTAATCAAGCGAAAAACAACCAACTCCCGCCAAACGGTCATTTCCCGCCAAAACCAATGAAGCGGAAAGAGGGAAGAGGGGATAGGTGAAAGCACTCGAATGACCTATAAACAGTCAGATCTCGAAGGAATAAGTCCAGTTATCACCCGAAGACAATTGTGGATACTAACAATCGAAACGTTGTGTGTGTTGTGTGGTTTGAATTCTTTTAATTTTTATTTTATCATTTTTTTAATTTTCTATTAATAATATTTTCATTTTTTTAATTTTTTCAGCTTCTATTAGTATTTCAATTTTTATTTGTTTGGTTGTTTTTGTTTGATAAAATTGTTATGTTCGGTTGATCTTTTTGATTTTTTCAGGGTTATCAAAACAATGTATATTATATTAGACAATGGAAGTCCGAACTGATGAAATTTTCATAATATTTCAATGAATAATCTGCTATTCTGCTAATCTGCTAATCCAGCAAAATCGGTCAAACGGTTTTTGAATTATAAATGATGTAACTACCACAATTTTGCTACTTTGTTTTATATGTTAGTCAGTCGTCGCTGAAATCTCCCTCCCTTTATAATCAACGAATATGCCGCCACCGCAGTAGCAGACGAAACGTTTGGTCCTTCAGATTCCATCCGACCACGGTCTACCAGTTATCAAATATGAATGGTGGCCCAGGATATTCACCCCACGTATTTACAAAACGACGTTAGTATTTTCTAGCTTTCTTATGAATTCCTCCATGAATTCTCTTTCCATTGATCAAATTCACAGAGAACCATCTCAATTTTCAATCGTGGTATCGAGAATATTGATTGAAATTTTTCCTAGATTCGAAGTAAGAAATTCAGTCATTAAGGCAGAATCCAAAGTACACCAAATATTGTAGAAAGTGAAGAACTCTCCTAAAGAATCTATAGAATGTGTTCAAAAACAGGAAATATCTATGCAACTACAACAATTATCGTTATTATTAAAATTATTATTTATTTGAATTATTTTACCATTTAACATTTTCTCTTCTTCCAGCACCTGTGACCCAGCTCTTGGATTCACCTGTATGTAAAAATATAAAGATTTTATCTAAGTTGCCACTGAATCATTATATTGTTATCAGGACTATTTATTGATCCAGATATAACAAATCATTCGAAAAGAATTTTCAGTTATCTAGACAGGTTTTTCGGTTCCACCGACACTTCATCAGTAACAAGGATTGGTGAAATGAAAACACGGATCGTTAATGAACTACTAATTAACAGTGATCTGAACAAACTCCATCACAAGATCGATGTTTCTTCACTAGATGCAATAAATAATGTATCAAATATTAATTGGTTTATATTTGAGTTTTTGTGATAATGATCCAGCTGGTTTTATATCGGTCTGATTGGAATTTGTAAATATAATTACGGGCAAGTTCTGAAAATGGTATTCCAGCTTTAGCTGTAAATCAGCATTCCCTGCAATCATCATCTTTGCTTCCTATAATGGTATCCATCAGGTCGTAACCAGTTTAGTAACCGCCCACATATGTACAGGAATGTCGTAAAATAATAAGTGTATCAATCAAAGGAGCGTGTAGTTGGAGTGCTTTGAGTTATTCAATTAAAAAATGAGACGATTGATTACAAGGCTCTAGAAAAAATGTTTTTTCCTTGTCCTATAGTTCACTTTACGACTTTTCTGGTAAGTGTGCACAAAAACGACAATAAAATGCCTTTCTATCGTATCAAGTTTACTTTTGTGATTGTAAGGTAGTAATAATACGAGTTTGCATACGAATTGTAATAAATTATAATAAATTCAAAAATACCGCCAAATTAAAGTGGAGTTTTACATTCACATAGTGCCAGAAGATGGCATTCGAATGATGAATAATATTCAGATGTTTTGTAGAAGTCTAGATTTGTATTGGAGACATGTAACGAACGCTCTTAGGTGAGCCTACGAAGCATATTTCAAGTTCCCTATTTGGAACCAACACAAGCCATGGGCTCTGCATGTCACTTGTAGTACATGTAAAAGAAGTTTGGAAGCTAAATTAAGGTTCAAGTGGAAGCAAAATACGATAAACACAATAATTTTCATTTCCATTTATTTCAGGTTGGTATTGAGGTGATTGGAGGTCTATGAAATTCTAAGTAGCGAGAATTTGGCGAGAACCAAAAGACCACGCTTATAACTGCTACTTTTGTCAATGGATTCGTCAAGTACTTCAGAAGTGTATACTTGGTTTCGGACGAGAATATGGTTCGTGAAAACTACAGGGCAATTTCACTTTTATGTAACTTTTCTAAACTCTTCGAGATATGTGTGCAAAATGTTATGTACTCCAGTACTCAGCATTGCTTCCTACAACAAAGATCATATATGACAAATCTTGCATGTTCAAATCAATATCTCTGTACGTACCTGGACAAGCAAAAACAGAAAGCCTTCGATCGAATAGACCATTATGTTTTTCTCAGAAAATTGACAAAATTACATCTGGGGTACCACTTGGACTTCTTTTATTTTAAATTTTTATTAATGACTTAGCAACCTCTTTGAATATTCCTAGCCTACTATTTGCAGACGACCTGAAACTATATTATAAAATCGACGACATTACTGACTGCTAGCGTGTACAACATGAATTAGATGAATCGTCTACAACTGAACGTATCCAAATGTGAAATAATATCATTTACAACATTAAAGCGAACTTTAATGTACGATTATTCAATCAACAAAACTACAATCAACCGCGTACATGGGATAAAAGATCTTGATATAACATACGACAGTAAATTAACATTTACAACACATATAAGAAATATGACTGCTGATACAAACAGGATGCTTGGATTCATCTACAGAAATGGCAAAAACTTCAAAAGTTTTGCCACCTTAAAATTGCTATATTTTGCTTATGCCAGATTTAAGTTAGAATATGGTTTTGCGTGAGAGAGTGCAAAAGAAGTTCATAAAATACATATTTCTAAAAGTTGATGGTTAATACCCCACGAGAGGAATCGATCATAACATTTTGTTGACACGATTTGATATGACATCTTTGGAAAATAGGAGAGTTATCCTTGGTGTAAAATTCCTGCATAAATTACTAAACAACAATATTAACAGTACGGTTCTTTTACTCGAAATCAATTTCTTGGTACCAAAAAGTGAAGATCGATACAATCTGTACTTCTATTGCGAAGCATCACGCACAAATGTTACGTTACCATCACTATTGAATTTTATGTGCAGTAACTTCAATGAAATTTGTGAACAGTGAATTTGTGTGTTATATACTCAATTTTTCATTACTCTCTTGGAATTCTACGTATACGAATATTTTATATATACTTTGTTTTAGCAGTTACTTTATATATTTCTATATACCATTATTTTCAATATGTATTTCATATACTCTGTAAAAATAGCATTTCCTGTTACTGGGTACCTACCTACTCCTGTTGGAAATAAATCGCTTTTTGCATTACCAATCCACGTTAATGATGTAGTGACCAAAAACCACTCCAATTGAATATCCTGACCTTAATTCTTCTTCTGTTCCAATTCTGTAAGGCTCGACACTTCCAGTACCTGAATCCTTGAAAAAGTTATCGCAGACAAACTCATCTTTCAGTTACAACAAAAGTGTTTCAGATAAAGAATGTTTATAAACGCCAAAAAACCAAAACACTATCCTGTTACTACAGAAGATTTTAAAGACTTGATAAGAGATTTAAATTTGTCGAAAAGTGAAGTAAAGCTTCTGGGTTCACGTTTGAAACAATGGAATTCACTTGTTGATGTGAATATCCCGGCTCACCATAAACACAAACTATAATGAACCACTTTGCTCTTTTTGCAGCTAGTTAACCGAACGAAAACCCAGACTATCCTTTTCAGACACCCCAACACAATCCTACCTAACCTGTATCTTAGACTTTCAAGAGAGAACCTCCCGTTCCAAGACTTGATGGCCTACTTGGGGGCTACTTTCACGAGGACCCTCAATTGGGAAATCGACCTACGAGTATCCCTGGACAGACTCTTGAACCCACCAACTTGACCATCAGCCATTTCGAGATATTATTTTTTTTTTGTAAAATTTGACAATTACAGCACCACTCCAAAAAAAATCATAACTCATGGACAGTAATAGTTGAGAATGTGAAATTTCACAGAATCACAACTTAAGCATCATTCCATAAACAGGTCCATCGAATTTTCGAAAATAATTTACAGGGTGGTCGAAATTCCCACCTAAAACATAACATCGAAAAAACTGATGAAACACGATTTTTTCAAAGGGAAACCATACACTATTTTATTATTTTTGGATACTACGAAAAAAAAATCAAATTCATGAAGAATGTCCTATACCTAAAATACACTCCTGGAAGATATATCCGATTTTGCCAAATATTTGAAATGTAAATCATTCGAAGCAATACCAAACCAAGAAAGCTTTGAAAACAAATGAAGTTACAAAGGAAAAAATCCTGAAACCTTGACACGATTATTGCAGAAGGCTTTGCACAACCTTCAAAAGTGGTCCAACGAAACAGGATTCACGTTATCCAACGAGAAAACTAAATGCATACTTTTCTCGAAGAAAAAAGTCCATGATGAATTTACACTGAAAATGGGCGAATCAGTACTCGAATTCACAAAAAATATAAAGTTTCTCGGAATGATATTTGATGAAAAGTTATCTTGGAAAAACCATATTAACAACCTTGTAAATTCCTGTCAAAAGGGGCTGAATCTTCTTAGGCTATTGGCAAACAAAAAATGGGGAGCAGAAGGGGTCACTCTCTTACAGCTCTACAGATCCTTAATCAGATCAAATATCGACTATGGATCAATAGTTTACAGCTCAGCATCAGCACATCTCCTGAAGTCACTTGACAGCATCCATAACGCAGCCCTACGTATAATTACAGGTGCATATATAACAACCCCTATCCAAAGTCTTCTTGCAGAAACTGGAGAGTCTTCGCTAACAACAAGAAGAAAGATATTAAGTTTGTCATACGCTGTACATATTTCGTACCTCAAAGAAACCTCCTTTCATGGCAACCAAACCATTAACCACAATAAAACCAAATTATCCTTTCCAGAAAGAATCAAACAGTACCTGCATGAAATCGAACTTTCCCACTTACCGCCTATCTACACAAACATCATAACTCCACCGCCGTGGATGAGCCAATCCATTTCAATAAATACTGACCTCACAACATACGACAAAGCAAGAATAAACAACATTGTTATTAAAAAACACTTTTCCGAAATCATGGACAAATATCCAGAACATCTGCAAATATATACCGACTCTTCGAAAATGAATGAAGGAGTAGGAGCAGCAGTCATCACTCCAGTAACCACCATGAAATATAAACTTTCCAGTACATGGAGCGTGTTTACTGGAGAACTATGTTCTATTCTTCAAGCTCTCACTTATATGCAACAAACAGATTACCCGAAATACGTTATAATAACCTACTCTCTGAGCTCCATCCAGTCCATACGGAAAATATATACCCATCACCCCATTGTTGAACTTATCAAATGTGAGCTCTTTCGAATATAACAAAGACAAAAGCAGGTAGCTATAGTATGGGTTCCATCCCATATCGGCATTAGTGGGAACGAAAAAGCCGATCAAAGTGCGAAGCTTTTATTTCGAATCGTTCTTCATATATTCCTAACGAACCCTCGTCGTGAAAGACCCTGTATATAATGCGCCTATTCTAGGTTGGTAAGGTTAGTGGGTTTCTCCATGTTACTTGGGCATTGTACTTCTTGTTCCTATGTGTTTCTATTGCAGTTAGTCTGCAGTTAGTGCAGTAGCTGATGGTCAAGTTGGTGGTTTCAGGAACGGGAAGGCCTGGGTTGGGAATGAATCATCAGTTCCTAGATACACTTTACTATAGTTCACTTTACTATACTAACCTACATCAAGACTTAGATTAAGGTAAAAATTGTACTGTAATTCACACAGCCTCTGAAGAGACCTGGGCCTGTAGCAACGCCCCCACAACCTCAAGTAGGTAATAATACAATGATTTGCCAATAAACGTTTTGAACTTCCGTTTTCCCAATGCCAGCTTTGTCCCTACAATTTATCGGCGGCAAATAGCAAATGCAGCCAGGAACCAACATTTCGACCGCCAGACAGACAGACGGACAGATTACTTTCGAGCCAACTTAATAGAAGCGACGTATGTTACGGCTGGCACTTATGATAACAGAGTCGGGACTATTTATTATATACTTAAGGTCAATTGCCGACCGGCAAAGGCTGGCTCCGGCATTGTGACTTTTCAAACGGGGTTTGTGCTGCATTCGATTCAATGCAAATTAATTGAACGTTGCTGTTGAGCCAGTTAATTAGATGGTCGATATCGAATCAATTGTCGTTTGTTACATTTTACAAATTGGAAACGCTTTGAATGTGTGCCGTTTAGTTTATGCTCACTTAGTTACTCTGAGGGTACTATCGTCGAACAATATCGATTATTTGCTAATTTACTTATTGTACAGAGGGCTTCGAAAAGCAGATTCAGTTTCAATTTCAATTCAATAATCAACAAAAGTCGTTTCATGTAGAGGAAATTAGAACTTTTTGCAAATTCAAAGTATTATAGAAATATAACCTTTCATGGCTGGCATGGTTGCTTTCCGGGTTTTGCCGTGGTCTTCTTTGGTTAAAATCTCCAAACATTTCAACTACAACTGCGGCAGTCATCTTCAGTGTTGTGTTCGAAGTACTCTTCTTGACGTATCAATTAAAACAAGGAGAGTACTTCAGACACGCCACTGAAGATGACTGCTGCAGTTGCAGTCGAAACGTGTGTAGATTGTAACCAAACCAAAGAAGACCACGGCTTGACTCAGAAATCAACCAAAATACAGTCAAAGTATGTTTAACAACGAAAAATATACTATTCATCTGTATGATTGGAAAAGCTTCTTCGACAGGAACCTTGGTGTAGAGGCTTTCCACGTCGAAAGAACGAATTCTTTACGCAAGATGAGGGACTGCCAGTGGGATCGTCACTTTTACTGGTGTTAGCCAACATCTATATGTAGTGGTTTGAAACTATGGCCATTGAAGAAGCCCACAAGAAGCCCCAAGTCTGATTGAGATACGTGGACGACACCATCGTAATTTGGAACAATGGGAATGCAGAACTAGACACCTATGGAGGAGGAAGTCCACAATGAATTGCCATTCTTAGACGTATTGGTGAAAAGGACCGACACTCAGTGGGAAACATCTGTATACCGAAAACCCACTCACACGGGACAGTATGTGAACCAGGAGTTCAACCACCATCAATCAACTGAGAGAGGAATCATCAAGACTTTAGTAGACCGTGCTTTCGGGCTCTGTAATACAAATGAAGGTCTCGAGCAGGAACTAGGTATCAGCAATAATTACCTTCAACGGAATGGTTACTCCAAAGTAATGTTGGAACAGACTTTAGCTAGAAGACAGATACAAGGAAGAGAAGCCACGACAACCAGTACTTGTACTTCCCTACATCAGAGGATTGTCGAAAAGGATAAGCAGAATTGGGTCCAAGTATAACATTAGAATCTGCTTCAGATCTGGGAACACTATCCGTATCAGACTCACGAAAACCATGCCACCAAACGCGGACTGCGATTCCGGAAACCCTGCGAGTGCAGAGAATCATACATCCATCGGTGAAACTGAGAGAACATTGAAAGTTCGCATTGCCGAACACAAGAAACACACACAGCGAAGGGAAACCAGTAAATCAGGAATAGCAGAGTATGTTTGGACTCATCTACATAACATCAAGTGGGCTCAAGCTGAAATCATCCACAAGGAGGAATACAGGTTTAGGAGAAAATTCAAAGAATTCGCAAATATGTTCTCCAACAACGCATTCAGCCAAGCTACCGTAGAGATACGCAACATATGGAAACCTCTAATCAAGCGGAACATGACCAACCATAGACAATATTTGGAGAATTATTCGGCGAAAATTATTGTTTCGCCACGCCAGATGTCTGTTGAAGTTTCTACGGCTGACGAACATAAAGGGTTGGATCCTGAGGTCAAAGAAGAGTCTGTGGATGAAGATAACAAGCTTAAAGAAACCTTAGAACACGGGGAAAAGTTTATTCAGTGGTTGGAGACATTCGGGCATCCTTGTGTATCAGAGACACACGTTGGGCAAATCAGAGAGCTAATGCATGATCTTCAAGGAAAATAATGAGAGAATAACTGACATTCGAGGTGGAATCAATTTGTTTCAATGTGATGTAAACTGATTGAGGAGTGTAGAAACTTCAAATTTGAAGGATGTGAACCACTAAGATTTCAATTCTAGAAATGATTATTTGGAATTTCGTTTTGTAGTTTTGATGAAATATTGGTAATAAAAAAAAATATTCAATTTACGGTTAGCTCCCGCTGAAACCGATGAAGCGTAGAGAAGGAAGAGGGGATAGGTGAAAGAACTCGAATGACTTATAAGTAGTCAGATCTCGGAGGAATAAGTCCAGTTATCACCCGAAGACGATTGTGGACACTAACAATCGAAACGTCGTGAAGTAACTTGGCTTGGAATCTTTTAATTTCATCTCGTGTTGATAGTTTAATTCTTTGATTTTTTTATTGTTGCTTGTATTTTATTTCATTGTTATTTCAGTTTTTTGCTTTATATAATCGTAATTTTTTGACTTATCTTCTTTAATTTTTTCTTTCAGGAATTTCAAATCAAATCATCGCATATTAGACAATGCAAGTCCGAACTAATGAAATACAAATGCCTAAAATATTTGGAAATCTGTAATGTGTCCATGTTGTTGATTGACTTTCGTGACTTAATGAACATTCGATGTAGTACATGGTGTTTTCTGATATTAGTCTGTTTGAGTTTCGCCGCTGTAGATATTTTGTATCTATAATAAAAGTTGGTAGTGGACAGCTACCATCTTTCTTTATCTTTCGCGCATCTTAGAGGCACAGCTAGTGGTAACAACTAGTAAAAAAAATTTAAGATATATAGACTGTGAGCACCTTTTTCTAAATATAAAAGTTAGAATTTCAAAACGGTAGCATCCTGAATAACTTCAATTGAGAGTACCAAATATAGGCAAGATGTGGACTGCAGTAAACACATCATTATTATCGACGTCATTTGTCCAACGACCATACACAATATGGCCAATGCAAGTACACAAATCGCCATGAACTGAATTTCGAAATTCAGTTAGTAGGTATAATTTACAATACGGCAACTGCCAATAATGTATGCAAATGAGGCCTTAAGCAGAGTTGATCGAATGGGCAGACTGCGTTGGAGTTGTGAGAGCAGGTGAGAACAAAAGCAAAGTCGCCTAGTAATTCAACCTGACATTTTTTATTGCAGGCGCAGACTTCTCAATCAGGTGAAAATGTCGACAGGCGTCGTAAAAACTACCTTCGGTTGAACATTTCCATCCTACAACAAGCATATTTGGTGGATATTAAATATGCTGAGACATCTGGGTCAGCTTAGGTTAAACTTTGGACATGCGTAATACACCATCAACTGAAATAACTATTGTCTTCTTCAAATAGGTGACTTCATCATTGTAAATAACACTGTATCCCACTGTCACGAAGTATGGAAACAATGTTTTCTAAATGCAATGAATGTGAGTTTATAGCCTTGATCTCAAACCGATATATGCAAAAAAATTTGATTCCATATTTTCACAAAATAGATAGATAGATTTTATTTGACTACGTTATGTAAAAATAAAACATTTGTAGCAAGTCATGTCTTCATTATACAATGTTAAACTAGGAAGACTGTGTCAGTTTATAGTATAAGTTCCTTCATAATATGAATTATATTAATAAATCATACATATAGGTATGCCCACGCACTCGTCCACACATACAGACTGAAGTATATATATTTCCTTGTCCTGCATATCAACATACAGTGTTCTATATGACCATGTGAGAAGAGGCAAATTCTTCCACAGAGTAGAAACAATTTTCGATAGTTTTTTTTTGAAATTCTGTAGTGGGAGCTGCCTTATTCTCTCCGGTATTTTATTGTGAAGCCCTAGGGGAGGGGAGTTGTTTTTTGATTCTTTAAGTTGAAAAGCCTGTGTTTTCATGAGATTAGATGAACGGGTGTTGTAGGTATGGGACTCTGACATTAGTGTAAAATTGCTTTTGTGTTTGTAAATATCAATCATAGAATAGTATATGAACAAACACGGTAATGACATTATTTCATATTTAACAAACAAGGGTTTGCAGTAATCATTTAAATTTGCTTCAGATATTATTATGACACTTTTTTTTGCAGTGTAAAAATTTGGTTGGCGGTGGATGCGTTCCCCCAGAGGATCACACCATATGTTAGGTGGGAGTGCACCAGTGAATAGTAACTAGAGAGCAGTGTGTCAATGTTCAACACCTTTTTAAGTTGTCGTAACAGGAAAATATAACTGGATATTTTTGAGCTTAACTGATATACGTGATCCAATATACGTGCTTCTACTCACGGGGTATCATCATTTTTGATATTTTTTATACTTGCTACGATTCTCCGTTGTTACTTTCCAGAATGTATCCTTGTATCTCAAAGAACGACGGGTATGATGTAACTATAGCTTTTACGAAGGATTTCTCCAAATATATATTAGATAAATATACCTTGAAACCTTTTTTCACCACCAAAAAAACAAATGAAAGGTCGGACAGTGCTCGAAGTGAATCTTTCACAGGTATTCTTATTTTACTTATTTATTTGCGACTAATTTAGACTTTATTAAAACAACGATTAAAATAAAATAATAATTACAAATAATTACAAATTGATAATAATACAAAATTAATAATAATATATAAATATTTCTTATCCCCTTTCATATATTGGGACCTTTCACCTAAGCGCAAAGGCGCTTGTGTTGTGATAGGTATCCCTTTTTTTAAAAGGAGATTTTTATTCTGTCAGACATTTTATATACATTTGATATTTCTGGAGAATGGAGCTTTCAAGTATATGTGTTCAATATAATTTTTCAATAATAAGTTGATTGTAGCGTAGAAATGATTTTATAGCAATTTTGTATTTCTTTATGTCTATAATATTCCTGAACTCGGGTGGTAGTAAAATGAAAAGTTTTGGGCCAAAGTAATATACAGATTTCTGTGAATGACTTTTTTTGAATATAGGTAGATGGATAGACCTTTTTATAATAGATCTGGTCTCTTTTTCAATAGTTGAACTTTGGTAATTTACTTTGTTATGAAATATCCATATTAAACAAGTGTAAGAGTAGAGAATTCTGATGTTGAATAAGTTGATTTCTTCATACAGATTTTTTGTGGAAAATAAACGGTCCTTCTTACAAATAATTTTCAGTACTGTGTTTTGCATTATTTGTAAACCTCCTAAATTTTTTTCAAAAGTTCCTCCCCATGCTGTAATACAATTATTATTACTTATTATTCTTGACCAAAAAACCTGAAAACATGTACTATGAAATTCTCTACCAATATTCCAAGAATAAGAAATGAAAATATTGAATTGACTAATTTGACTGACCTTAGATGTTTTTAGGTTTCGAACGGTCCCTAGCTAGAGCCTTGCTTTCGTGTCGGCTTTCCGATTTATATTCTCTGAATCGTTTCTAAATCTTGACCGTGAAAATCTACTAGGTTTAACTTACTCCTGCTTAATAGGCAACCCACCATCCCAGCTATATTCTGATAAAATAACGAACCAACAGGGCGCCTCTACTGATTCTTCTGAATTCAGAAATTTAAACCGTTACAAGTGTGTAATTTTTGGTCACAATTTCAATTTTCTATAACATTCATAAGATTCATTTTTATATCTTTGTTGTTACCATTGTTTCAATTGTGAAATCAGTTATGTATATCTACCATCTTTTTAAGTGTCGCGGAAGCCATGAGAACGACTAAAACTGCAGCACTTGAGGTCCTACTCGGACTTCCACTATTGCACATCTACATACAAAGAGAAGCTCGACAGGCTAATGCAGGGGCAAACCCAAATCAGCCTGTCACATGGTGCAGAATACTTGAAACTGTACAAGAAACTGAAGGCAGATCCAATACTAGGAATGCCCGTGGATAACACAGTTCCGCAGTACAACTTTCAAAAAGATTTCAAAATCATCATATCAAGTAGAGAGGACTGGCAAAATGCCTTCCGGTAAAAGCGCAAGAAACTTGGTATACAGATGGCTCAAAGACCCAAGAAGGAGTGGGAGAAGGTATATATGGAGGCAGAGCAAAGATTGCGAAAGAATAGCACCTGAAGGCTGACTTTCAACTAAGAGAGGTCAGATGTCAATCTTGCTGAAGTACCCATCAGTAAGTTGAGGACCGCTCGGAGAACGGGGGTGGAGGGAGTGGGGTAGTAGGTTCTCCTCGATAACTAGCTGGGGGAGGCAGCTTCTACTTCATGGTACCCAACCCGGGAGGGGGCATGGGGGGGGGGACGAGAATCGCACTCAGCTTTGGACATAATGCAACTGTGTTCTAGGCAGAAGTAGCGGTCATCGAACACTGAATAGGGAAAATAAACAGGCAGAAGATCACAAATAAAACCATTGCCATTTTCTCCGACAGCCAGGCGGCAATTGAGGCGCTCAGCTCATTTCAAGTCTTCTCAAGACTGGTGGGAAGCTGTCTGAGCGCACTTAAGGAGTTGAGTACCCAAAATCAGGTCACTCTAGCTTGGGTACCCGGACATAAGAGTCACTAGGCAATGAGGAGGCCGATGTTCTAGCACGTGAAGGCGCATCCAAAGCTATGAAAGGCACAGAACTCTACTGCGGAGTAGCGAAAGCTACCCTGCTAAAGCTAGAGATATCCATAAACTCATGGATGCAAGCCGAATCGATAGATTGGTGAAATAAGCTCCCAGGAATGAGGCAGGCGAAAGAGTTCATAAAGAAACCATCGCCCAGATTCACGGAAGACCTGCTAAACCTTAACCGTAATGTTGTTGGGGTAGTGGTGGGTCTACTAACGGGGCATAGCCGACTCAGGAAACATGTGAGCGACATGGGTCTGACAGAAGGAACCCAATGCAGGTTCTGTCAAGAAGAGGAAGAAACCGCACTGCATTTGCTCTGAGAATGCCAAGCGATGGTTTCGCTGAGACACGCAAGATGCGGGAAAGAGAAACCAGAGACTGGGGTCAGTGTCAAGGCTATGGAGTCTCATCAACTAGACAATATGCTCTAACAACCAAGGAGCATCACAATAGATCTGAAAATGTCGCAGTGAATCAGGCCATGGCCCAGCTCCCCGCAATCTACTCTAATCTACCATTTTTCTCAACTAACTACGATGTAGGTAGTTGAGAGAGATGGATGTTTAGATATTTTATTTCGAAATGATCATTTTCTAGTGATTATAACCCGGCTGAGGTTAGGATTGGTATGTTGATGTTGTAGAGACCGATCATACATCACTGACGCATTGAATAAATTGATAATGAGAAGCGTTTTGAGGTATGAGCATCCATTTATGAGCTCTAAGAAAGAAAAAAATTAACATCAAATTAAATAAAACCATCAGTCAATTACAATAAACAATATAAATAATTAAAAAATTTCGCTGCGAGATCAACCTATATAGATAAACATGTATACAAAATGTAACTCGATCTTGACGTGAGTAATTCTGAGAAAAAATATGTTTTTATGAAAAGGTTTATCTCGGGTTAGCTTTTATATCATTTGAATTATGTAAAGTATTAAGTTTATGGGTCTGAGTGGTTTAAATGTTGATTTTGTTCATTTTAGATCTTGTAAATGAGAGTTTGTAGGTACTTGAGAAGGTTTCTTTTCATTATTAATTCATTGAAGTTGCGTTTGGTTGAAAACCCGTTATCCCCTTCCTACATACCAACTTCAGTTGGTATGTAGTTTGAGTCCTTCAGATTGGAAAAATCCCTGTTAAATTTGAATTACTCAACCAGTTCAAACCATTACTTTCAATTGTTAGAGAATGAAAGAACTAGTACAGGACAAAAAAATTCATTTTCGATTTTTTAATTGGGAAAATAACTACGACACTGGATTCATAGCTGCTTCTGAAATGTCACAAAAAATAGCATATTTAAAAAAATTCCAATTATAATTTGACATACTTCAACGGAAAAACTTATTGGAATATACTCAAAATATAACCCTTTCTATTTATACTCAAAACTTTTTTCATGTTGAGGTTTTGATAATAAGAAATCAAGCAAAAACCATAGTGATGTTCTTTTTGAATGGTATTCCTTTACAGAACTGTAAATAATTTCCGTGGCAACGTTAGTTTGAAACGCATTGTCAACTTGTTTTGTATGTTACAACATTGGTTGCCAGTATTTCAATTTGAGTTTGAAGTTCGTTAACTCCAAGTCTGACAAATGGTTAGATTGACGGAAATGCATAAAATAACAGTTTTACAAATGATTGGTATGGATGAGAGAAGAACATGCAATACCCTCAGAAGGTTAATGTTTGAGCAGGGATTGTAGGAAACCATATCATTGGTCTCTTTTCCATTGAGGGCTACTTGAATGGCAATAATTATTTGGCAAAATGATGTCATTCCAAGTTCAGCAAATTTATATCCTGATCCAGGAAACCCCCAAATTCCAGTGAATACGATATGGTTTCAGCAGGATGCACCACCACCACATTACCAAGTTAATGTCCGGTAATACCTCGATACTACATTTCCCAAACGGTGGATAGGGAGGCGAGGATCGATTAAATTGCCAGCGCGTTCACCTGATCTTTCATCATTAGATTTTTTAATAGGGATAAATGAAGAGCCATGTGTACAAAACTAAACCTTCAGATTTGAATGACTTAAAAAACGAATAACGCTTGCGATTAGGTCGGTCACGCCTAATATGTTAAATAATGTTAGAAGACAGTTTTATTTGATATTAGGATGTTGCCAAGACGTTCACGGTGAACATTTTGAATATCTACTTCGTTAGCATTCATAGTTCTTTTTCGTATTCTATATTTCATTACGTTTTTAAGTGTATTTTATGGAATTGCGGTAACCACATGATTATAATTTATTTTATCCTAATTGTTGCAATAAACTTGAAAGTGATAACATTTTTTTAGTAGAGAATGAAGAGACCTTCCAAACCATATACCACAAATCTATATATCCCATTTAAAAAATTGGGGGTTGTACCTGTCATCCGGTTGAAGGTTGGGTGGCAATTTTACATTGAAGAATGTAAATTTGTAATTTACATTTGACGTATTTCGGGATTTTTTTAAATATGAACAGTTACCGAAATAATGAATTTATTCCATTAGGCTTTCACACACTACATAGATGACACCATTATTTCCAAAATGTCACACGTAACATCAAACATTAATGTTTCAATTATCTAAGGCGATACCCCCAATAATATAATATTCTATCAGATTGAATTAGGATGAATCAATTGTTATATTCTGCATTCTCTTCGTGAGTAGACCCACCTTACATCTCCTAAGAATTATTAATCGCTTGTATTATCATTCTCGAAAGTTCGTTAATGCTCAACGCACAACACATATCAATTCCAGAAGCTGGATTTGTCTTGACATATGAATAATTAACTTCGAAACCGAGATCATGTGTCATAAATAAGCTGAAAAGATAATAGGTGAAAGTATATCGTATTACACGCTTTGGCAACAAGTTAGTGATATATCAATTGTTATCAGATTACGTTGATGTAATTGTTACGTTGCATTTATAGCAGCAGACAATGACATATTTTAAAATATGGCGGAGTCATTCACAGAGATTGTTAGCTTGGCTTCATAGACCAGGATAAATACATAAGTTTTGTAATCAATGCAGGATTTTACCTACATTTACACATACGTGGCTGTTCGAACAATAAGGTATTATCGAAGTAAACAACATTGTGCACTCTTAAAGTTGGCGGAACTCTCAAAAACCAAAAAAACCAATTCATAGAAATGAACCGGCAGCAAACTAGTTCACGTTGACTGTGGACTTGACGGTTCGTATTGGATAGTTTTTACTGACCGAGTTTTATGATTAGGTGAAGAGTCATGAAATTCAATTTGAGGTCATATTACAGTGAGGAATAGAAATTGGGAATGCGGGGATGGTTATTGCCGCGTCGTGTTCAGTTCAGGAACTGATCGCGATTTGAGTGTTGAAATTCGATAATGGTGCAGTTATAATTACTTACAATTTTCATTATCTGTTTAAAATGTGGCGTCCTTGGACAAGTACTAATGGTAATAAAGAGTGTGATAACAACGTAGACTTTTTCCAGTGTAGTGATTCCAATAGCGATGGTGGACAATGCGAAAAAATATATCAGTGAATAAGATTCGGTTGCATTTGAATATTGAAACACAGAGAGTATGTTTCAATGTACATAAGAATCTACATCTCAAGGTTAGTTTCGAAGGAAACAAACTATTACAAGCAACATCAGATTTGACCGTAAACTATACGTAAAATAGTTAGTAACAAACTTTATGAACGCAAGACGCGATGTGATACAGGATTACCAAAACCTTCAGATGTTCATCTAATAGAATCATTGAGAAAAACAATATACGACTGTTACAAAAGCAATGAGATTTCTACAACTGAAATCATAAGGAAGAAATTGAAAACTTCCGGCCATAACGTGAGCCGCTGTGACAAAACTCTTCAGAATTGGATAAAAAAACTAGTATTTAGATCTAAAATAATGAACAAACCTCAATCAGTTATGGAAAGCAGAAGAATAGTGGAATTGCCTAAGAAACACTTAGAAAAAATAACTAAATATAGACAAGAACAACGGCAAATTGTATATTTGGACGAAACTTGGTATGACACTCACGACACAGTTACGAAAGGGTGGACTGATGGTTCGAGAATGTGTACGCCTAACATGTCTGCAAACAAAGGATCGCGAATAATCATTGTGCACTGCGGAGGAAGTAAAGGATGGTTTCCGAATTCTCTGAAATTATGTGGAATAAAACATGAGGACTGCAATGTTGACTATCATAAGAACATGGCACGTAATATTTTTGAGGAATGGTTTGAAAACACATTGATCCCAAATTTGATTGCGAATAGTATAATAGTTATCAATTCAAGGAAAGATGAAATACAAAGTTTTTTAGTGGATAATAATTTGTATTTTGAAGATTACTATACCAAAAACCAACTACTTGAAGTTTTACAGACAAAAACATTTGAAAAAGTGTATGCCCTTGAGAGTATTGCTGAAAAGTATGAACACACCATACTGAGACATTTCCCCTATTTTTGTGTTTTCAATCTCATAATTTTCCAAAAATTTGATAAGAAGGTAATAGAGTTAATTGAAGAAGTATTTAATAGTACCGAAGAAAACTGACATTAAAGAATTGAAAAAGTGATTTTAGGTGATGTAGGTTTTCACGGATGGTAGAATATGATGTGTTGTTTTTCCGGGTGTTCATCCGTTGTGTACTATTCGATAGTACACAACATATCTTATATATATATATATATATATATATATATATATATATATATATATATATATATATATAAAAAATAAATAGATAAGTACTCTTTGATCATTCCCATATTGATTTCAATTTAAGAGCCACCGGTATACAGCTGTTTCAGCCTATTGGGCATCGTCAGTACCGGGCAGGCGGTCCTCGATTGAAGACAAAATGAGAAAAAACCAAGAAAGTACTTGATAAAAATAGCTGCGTAAACGCAAGCGAAACATATTTTCCAGCAGCTTGACTGCATTAACCTTTCTAGATTATATATATATATATATATATATATATATATATATATATATATATATATATATATATATATATATATATATATATATATCGCACTAGTATTTCTAAAGGGACACAACTCAAAAATCAATATGAAAAAAATCGATAAATATTTCTTTATCGATCATATAAACTGTATCAAGTTGATACAGTATCATCTGAACTATATCAAGTTAATACAGTTTGGATGTTAATACAACTTGATACAGTTAATACAACTTGATACAGAAATATTTACCAATTTTTTCATAGTCTCAACTCAAATATACCGATTTTTGAGTTGTGGCATTTTAGAAATACTAGTGCGATATATACAGGTAGGTTGCACTATATTCGATTAACGTTTTTTTTATTTTGTTATGTTGGCACACTCGACTCGAACATGTGTTCACAGTTTCAGCTGTTTAGCATGTTGAGTTTGTTGATGAGAGGCATACAAGTTAGAATTGTTTTGCGTGTTCGGAGTTTTTCTGTTATCGAAAAAAAATGGTTCAATGAATTTCCATGACATTCTGTGGAAAAAGTGAAATTAAGTGCTCAAAATCATTTAAAATGTTGACAGTGGCACACGGTGATTGTACTGTCAGTCAGAAAAATGTTGTACAAGCTTTTCTCAGAAAGTCGAGAAGATATGAATGACGATCCTCATCCTGTATGCCCCAGCCCTTCAAAGGGTCATAATTGGTGACGAATCATGGATATATGGTTATGACATTGAAACAAAAGTCCCAATGGAAGAGCTCAGGAGAGCCAAATTCGATCAAATGTCAAGGTTTTGCTCACTGTTCTTCGATTACCGTGGCGTATTACATCAGGAGTACTTGCCGCATGGTGCGGCAAATGAGGAGTATTATCCTGAAGTGATTTGCCGCTTGCGAGAAGCAATACGAAGAAGACGACCATGGATTTTGCATCGCGATCTAGTACCTGCTTACTCGTCATTGCTTGTTCGTAATTTTTTGGTCAGAAACAACGCCATAATCATTCCTCAGCTACCGTATTCACCAGTTTGGGCCCTATACGACAATTTCTTCTCAAGATTGAAGAAACCAATGAAAGGACGGGTTTTTGCAACGATTAAGAAAATAAAAACGAAATCGCTGAGAGAGCTCAAGAACACACCAACATTCCAAAAAGTGCATATCAGAACTACTTCAAAGATTGGGAAAAACGCTGACAAGTGTATTATATCCGAGTGGGTCTACTTTGGGGACGAAATATGAATTGATGAATGAATTAATATTTTTTGAGAGAAATGAAAATGTATCTCATTTTCAACATACCAATATAAAAGTCACATTCTCATGCTTTCAAAGGCCCATACCTGTACATTTCCGATATCAAATTGATCCTCCTGGTGGTTTTCTATCAATTACTACAAAGACAAAGCCACGCCTCGACATCGACTACCGAACGAGATTCGCTTCCTTTATTTCAATGTAGCTTTCACTGAAAGACAACAAAATTGAACCTAATCCTAGCACCCCCTAGGATCACGGAATCTTTGGTTTCGAACTCTGGTTTTATCCAGTATTTTTGCAGTGAGAGCTACAGTGAAAGACGATTCTCGTTTGGCAATCATATTCGAAGATTGGGTTAAGTTAGTTTAGGTTAGGTCCAAAATGAGTGGGGTCTATTCAACCCTCCACCGCAACCTGCAAAGGTTCATTGTGGCTCACACCTTTTTACACTCGACTAAATAAACCCAGCTTTTTAACGAAGCCGATTAGTTTGTATGGTGAGTGGTCTTTCAGGTCAAATGGTAAGAGTACGGCTCTGCCGAAGCTCAAAAACCTGATTCAGTTCTCAGCGGGGCAGGCACAAAGTATGTGCTCTGCTGTTTCATTATTTCCAAACAGAGGCGACACACACTATCTTCCTACAGTCCCTGTCTCTGCATGTGATTATTCAAATGACAGTGACCTGTAAGATGGCCTGCTAGACATCGTAGTTCATCCCTACTGTAGTCCAACAACTGTTTGGCATCAAGCTTCGAAGGGTGGATAAACGCCTTGTAGTGAGCCAATCCTGAAAGATTCTACCAGAAGTCCATGAATCTTCTTGCCATCCAGGTGTTCAATCTTTGTTTGGCAAAGCCTGAAGCGATGCCAATAACAGATTATGGTCTGATGAAGCTGCTTGCAGCATCCTCCTTTGCAAGGTAGTCAGTAGCCTTATTGCCTTCCAGGCCAGTATGGACAGGAATCCAGACCAAAGACAATTCGTTAAGTCTTCCTATCAAAGGGAGTCGACTGAAAACACCAGCACCAGAATCGGAAGGGCTTTTTGGTCCATCTGTGAACCAACAACTATCTGCTCTCCATTTCTCAATTTCCTTCTCCCGGAGGATCCAGTCCTCTGTACTCGGGAACAGTGCTTTATAAGGCACTTCGTAGTTGACAGTTGGAGGCATAAAATCAGAGTTCATTTCCATATATATAAAAAAAGTGGTGTTTATTACACTATTTCTAACTCAAGAACGGATGAACCGATTTGACTGAAAATTGGTGGAGAGGTAGCTTAGAACAAGGAGAGAGACATATAATACTTTTTATCCCGTTCGACCGCGTTTCCGTGAAGTCACCAAGAAGTCACTATAAAACGTGGTGTAGCAAAAACGCATCTGATATGGAATAACAAAAAAAGGTAAATGACAACTGAACGTAATTTTGTCAATAGTTAATGAAGGCAATTGATGATGGAAATGGTGGTTCATATTTCCCGAATGCCCCTGGTGGAACTGGTAGGACATTCCTGATGTCATTACTGTTCATGCGAAATCCAACATTGCGCTTGTAGTTGCTTCTTCTGGAATAGCAGCCACATTGTGAGAAGGATGTCGTACGGCCAAGATCAACGGCTGCCGACGAAATAAACGCTTGCCTCAAATCGTCGAATCTATGGCGCTATGTGAAGAAACTTCAGCTGACAACAAACATGAGAGTTGCATTGCTTAATGATACATCCGCTCTAGATTTCTCTGAGCAATTGCTGACTATGGGTAATGGTCGAGTACCGGTCGACGAATCGAGCGGATCGATTTCATTTCCTCAGAATTTCTGTAACTTTGTCTCATCGATAGACGAACTTATCAGCAAAGTTTTCACAAACATAATTACTAACTACAAAAATAAAGAATGGTTGAGTGACCGAGCAATTTTAGCGGTTAAGAATGAAGATGTAGATGACCTAAACTACATAATTCAGAATGATATCACCACCAACTATCCAATTGAATTTTTAAACTCCTTGGATGTACCTGGCTTACTACCGCACAAATTGTGCCTGAAGGTTGGCTTCGTAGTAATCATGCTTCAAAACATAAACCCACCAAAACTTTGCAACAATACACGTTTGGTGGTAAGTAAATTTAAAAACAATGTGATTCAAGCGACGATACTCAAAGGAAAATTCGAAGGTGAGGAATCTCATTCCGAGGATCGCAATGATCCCAACCGATATGCCATTTGAGTTTGAGAGACTTCAATTTCCAATTTGTCTTGCATTCGCCATGACCATTGAGAAATCACAGGGCCAATCCTTGAAAGTTTGTGATATGACTCTGGAAAATCAATGTTTTTCACATGGTCAATTATATGTGGCATATTCACGGGTCGGAAGACCATCTGCGTTGTTTATACTTGCGCCTGATAATGAAACAAAAAATGTCGTGTATCACGAGGTGCTTAACTGAAGAGTGCAACCTAATACTTGATTAATAAAATCAAAAATATACTTTTTTATTGCCACTAGGCGGAACGAAGTTCGCAGGATCGGCTAGTTTTGCATTATATCGATTTGTGCAATTGGTAATGTGCATCGAAGTTTGGGATTACAACGTAATGTCTTGAAAAATCTCGTTTATCTTTCATATTCGTGGATTGAGTCTACTGTTAATATCATAGATAATGTTGTCGGAGGAAAAGAAATCCCCACCTTTACTTCATTGTTTACATATACATGTACGTATACATCGCTACTTGATAGTCTACTTGATATTGAAACAATTTTTAATAATAAATGCTTTTATTTAAAGATTACCTCACTACAAAAGATACTAACCTAACCTAACAAATGGCAAAATTCAACATCTGCACATGATGAATCAAGGCAGAAATTGCTGCTCCATCCAAAAAGCAACAGCTTACTCATATTAATAGGAAAATGTTGTAATCAAACTTGAAGAAGAAAGAAAGGGAGAAAGGCGACAAACGAATAGATAAGAATTTGATTCCTTACATGTAGAAAGTCATGACATAAACATAAAAGAAATTCAATATAATGATGAAAAATGAAAATTGAAACTTTTTATGTCTTTAACCACTTATATTTGTAACTAACGTTACTGCGATTTCGTCCTATGAGGACATTTTCAAACTTATACATTAAACTAAACATATTTTGGTAAAGAACAAAGATATTTGCGGGTTTCTTCAGAAAAAATGTGGCAATGCATTTAGACTACATGCCAGGTTATCTGATTTCCTTTTCAATTCCAGAGATGAAGTGGACAAGTTGGAGGAATCTAGAGTTTATAAGCTTAAGTGTCCGGAGTGTAATAGTTTTTATGTGGGTCAATGTGCTCGAAATTTCTCAAAACGGTATGCTGAACATGAAAGGTTCTTCAGACTTCCTTTCTTGGGATGCAACCACAAGTTCCCGAAACTAAACTATACGGAAATTTTGCACTATGCAAGGAAGGGTTGCAAACCCAATTATCTGGAATCCTTGGAAATTCATGAGCATAAACATTGCGGGTGCAACCTGTTAAATGATCAAATCGATCTAGTTTACTCACCGGTTTTCAAATTAACGTATCCACATTGTCACAGCTGAACAAAATTCAGATTAGGTACGTCTGTTATCACCTACAGTGGTGTTATATATAAGGGCTACTGTAATCAAACATTTTTAGTTTAATGTATAAGTTTGAAAATGTCCTTATAGGACGAGACTGCAGTAACGTTAGTTACAAATGAAAGTGGTAAAAACTTGAAAAGTTTCAGTTCTCATTTTTCATGATGATTTCCTACCACGTAGTAACGGCAACATCTATCAATTCATTCAATATAATGATGAAGAGATAATTTTGGTATTTTCTACATTTTTATGGCGAATGAATAGGTATCAAGCATTGCTATCAACTGATCAATATAATGAAAGATGAGAACCGGATTGAATCATATACCGATGAATGTAACCTTTACTAAGTGGTTGAGGTTACATAAAAAATGATGATGTTTAGGTGCAGTTTAAAGATGTTTCAATTCCAAATTTAGATTTTGTGTATTGTATTTCATAATCTGGTTTGTTTCAGCTCAAAAATGGTTTTTATTAATTGAAAAAAGGATTTCAAGAGCATCAATTGATCAGAAATTTGTCGTGTACCAGTCCAATTGAGAAGTCTATATTGTAAAAATTTGTAATTTATATCATGAATAGTGTTATTTCAATCAAGTAACGGGTCAGTTCATTCAAAATTCCACACGAATAGTTCCGTATAACTTTCATACTTCGATTGACATTTCAACGATCGAAATCAACGAGCAATCAATTTTTTTTCAGTCAATCCAACAACTTGGCGGCCATGCAAGGTCGTTTCGCTACCACACCTGTGTTTGTTTGTTATTTTTATCTGACAGCAATACAGTGGATTCCAATCCATTGTCTGTTATGTAAATGGCCTCAGCGGGCCGATACCACGCACTAATATTTCCAGTGGCTTTTGCCTTAATGAGTCCGGAATGTTTAGCTTTACCAGAGCAACAGCAGAGGCGAATCGAGGAGAAAGTGATATATCAACTACGGAGTCGGTGTAGACATGGAATTATTTGAATGGATATCGCTGAGAGTAAAACAAAAAACCTGTTGGGTAGTTGGGGAACAGTTTTGCGGTGTTTCGAAGAAGTGATGGAGTTTGTAAAGGTATATGCACACTGCTACAGGACGGCACAGGACGGGAACATGTCGGGACAAGAACATGACGTGACGTTTCGTTTCTTTTTCTATAGTTTCTGAAGGAGGAGCGCACACTGAGGCATGCAAGGAAAACGCACATGCCAGGACGGGAACAGGGCGGGCCAGGCCACTGCCGCCCGAAGGTCACATCACGTCATGTTCTCGTCCTGTGCCGTCCTGTCGCATTGTGCGAAGACTTTAGGTTAGGTTAGGTCCAAAGTGAGTGGGTATATTCGACCCTTCACCGCAACCCGCAAGGATTTATTGTGGCTCACACATATTCACACTTGACTAAATAAGCCCAGCTTCTTAACGAAGCCGATTAGTTTGTATGGTGAGTGGTCTTTCAGGTCAGATGGTGCCTGCATTAAACGATTAAAGGGTGATGAACAAAATTAATTTATTAATAACAAAACACACAACATGTAGAAATCATAGTAAATGTTCAATATGTCTACCTTCAGACATTACGCATGCGTCTAGACGTCGGCGCATAGAGCCACGTATTCGCTCAAAAATTCCTGGAGTCTCTCTGATTACCCTGTACGCATCGATGATGCGGTTTCTTAAGTCCTCTACATCGCGAACAGGAGTACGATAAACCAAATGCTCTATGTAAATAGAGAAATCAAGAAGATTGAGATCCAAGGATCGAGCGGGCCAGTTCTGTGGTCCTCCTCGACCTATCCACTGATTTGCATATGTTTCAGTTGAATGCTGACGTGCTACTTGACTAAAATGGGCGAGCGCCTCATCATGCATAAAAAAAATATCCCTTCTGATGCCCAAAGGAACTTCCTCCAGCAGTACTGGATGCAGTTCTCTTAAAAATTGAACGTATGCCTCAACATTTAATCGAGCAGGTAGAAAATGAGGCCCAATTAAATCATCCCCAATAACTCCGAGCCACACGTTAAGAGAAAACTGTTCTTGATGGTTAGTTTCGACAATAGCGTGAGGGTTTTCATCAGCCCACATGTGGTAATTATGAAAATTAATAATCTTGTCCCGAGAAAAACTACATTTGTCTGTGAATTCTATCGTCTTCAGAAAGTCACAATTCCTTCTAATCATTTTCAGCATCCAATTGCAAAATTCAAGACAGTTCGGAAAGTCTCGCGGTAACAGCGCCTGTACTCGTTGCAGATGGTAAGGGTATAAGAGCTGTTCCTTTAAAATTCGAAATACCGTCATATGATCAACATTTAGCTGGAAAGCAATCTTTCTAGTACTGGTAGTAGGTTGTTCTTCAATCAAATTAAGTACTGCTTCCTCAAGCTGTGGTGTTCGTATTTCTCGACGGCGACTACAATCCTGCGTTCTTTTGTCGAATGAACCATATTCTCGTAATCGTTGATGGAGTCGAGCAAATATTCTATGTGAAGGATGCTGCCGTTGAGGATACATTTCAGCATATCTTCTAGAAGCTTCTAACCCATTCCCCTGCGACAGACCGTAAACGTAATGCATATCAGCCATTTCCTCATTTGTGTATGCCATTTAAATAACAAGTGAATTATTCAAGTAACAAATTAAGAGCAGAACAACAACACACAATTAGTATTAATTCAATTTCGAAAATTTACAAACTGACAGCGTCATACCAATTAAATTGTCACTATCGCTAATAGCGACCTACTAGATAGATTAGTTTCGTATTTTCGCATTTATGACGATGTATCTCTGTAGTTGTTCGTAAAATAATTTTTTGCTGCGAACTGGTTTATTTTGGGCAAAAAACCCAAGAGACATTTTTTGTTTCGAATGAAACATGCTATCGGAAATAAATCTTTAAATGGTAAACAAATAATAAGACAAAGAGTTGCATTGGAAATTAATTTTAGGAGTTGCGTTTTCCACCCCTTACAACCATGAGGTAAACCAAATAAATTTCTGACTATGTTTCTTTTTGGTAGTACAAAACGTCAGGTTAATTTCAATATTGTAACTTTTTTAGTGCTTGTGAAAAAAATTGTTATACAAATTTTATGTACCCCCTTTAAGGGTCTGTATCTTAACAAGGGATGATCCAATGAAATTTCTTTATAACAAAGATCCTATCTTTTTTCGATGAGGAATCACCTCCTCAAATGTTTGACACTTTTTCAGTTACACCCTGTATAAAGAAGCTCGAATCATGGACATCAAACATTTCTTCTCTACATGAAAATATTATTACTCATCAAAAATAAAAATATATTCTCAGATCAGACCGTCTTTGGAGTATTGTTCTCATGTGTGGAGCTCTGCCCCGAAGCATACCCTGAAGCTGCTGGATTCCATCCAGTAAAGAGCCATCCGCCTGATTGCAGATGCGAACATCACTTTCAACCTTGATTGTCTGGAACATCGAAGAAAGGTTGGAAATTTGTCTCTCTTCTATAGATATTCTCAACGGTGGTCTGGTCTTCGTAAATCGACTGTGACTTTGCCAAAGTCACGCTCAACTCGACTTGCAATTCTCGATTGTTCTAGGTGTCGCGTCGCTTCGAAAGAGTTCAAGAGACTTCTCTGCCGGCTTCCAGACACTTCCATTAGGATAATATGAACACTATCAACAGAAGATTGGGCAGGTCTAGTTGAAAGTTCGGTACGAAGTAAGCTAATGAGGCTATATACATTCTGAAGTTCAGTTAAAGCTTTCGTGTTATATCAACAGTGTAGTAGTGAAATAAAGTTAAGTTTATTTGTACAATGTATTCAACTATTGCCAAACCCATAGGGACAATCTAACAATACTCAACCTTTTTTTACCGTGACTGACTTATTAATAAATCGTCTTTATTGGTGAAGGTACAAAATAGGCGAAGTTTACACTTAACCTAAAATGTACAATTCTAATCAACTAAAATGATAAATAGAGAGAAAGACTCGATGAAAAAAACGCATAACATAATAATAATTTATATCATAGGTATCTAGATGACATATTGTGACAAGGTAAGTAAAGGTTAAAGATAAATTCAGGACACGGCACTCAAGTTCCTGTTGGTATTCAGGAAGTGTTTTTCAGAAAATGTTTTTTCAGAATGATTCTTAACTCTCCTTTCGAAAGTTGCATACAATTTTATAACACTGAGTTGTAGAATTTGATGGAGAGATAAGTGAACGACCTCTGAAACAGTGACGTCTTATAACGAGGGACATGCAGTTTATTTTTTGATCTTACATCCAATGAATGTAGCATAGACCTAGGAATCAGTTTATTGTAAAGTGATGTGGGAATTTTGTAACTCAATACTTTGTACACAAAATTGCAAAGATTATAATTAGTACGATTGATCATTGTCAGCCAATTTAATTCTTTGATTTTATTCGAGACATGATCGAATTTTCTTAAAGAATAGACAAGTCTACAACAGAAGTTCTGTATTTTCTGTTTCCGATTTAAATCAAATTTACTTAAGAGATTGCTGTACATAATGTCACCATAGTTGAACCGTGATAAGACGAACGACTCAGTGAGAAGTTTCCTGATTGGTCGACTGAAAAAATATCTATTTGAATAAATCAGTTTGAGAGTCCCAAACGATTTTCTGAGCAAATCATTCAAATGCAAATCAAATTTTAGGTCAGAATCAAAAATAATACCTAGGTTTTTAATGGAATTCACAACGGGAAGTATGGTGTTCTCAATTCTAATTGTGAGATGTTGTGCAACTATAGCCCTATTCTTTTTATTACCGAAAAGCATCAAATGGCATTTATTCCTATTCAATTTTAGATTATGTTGCGCAGCTGAATTAAAAATGGTTTGTAGGTCGGAATTGATGAGGTTTTGAATAGTTCCATAGTTGTAGATGTTTAAGGTGGTATACAATTGCGTATCATCTGCATAGGCCTGAACTTTTGAGTGCTTCATAGAATTCAAGATGTCACTGGTGTAGATTATAAAGAGTAAAGGTCCTAAGATTGACCCTTGAGGCACACCAGAAGTAACATTTCGAGTTGACGACATTTCATTATTATAATATACCGTTTGACAGCGATTCGTCAGATATGAAAATAGTAACAAGACTAACTCATCCGAGAATCCATAATATTTCAATTTGAAACATAATAGAGAATGATTTATAGTATCAAATGCCTTCGAAAAATCTAAGGCAACTAGAGCTGTCAACTCTTTATTATCAGAGTTTCGAATTATGTCATCTGTAACCTGAACGAGGGCTGCAGATGTACTATACCCACTTCTGAACCCAGCTTGACAATCAGGAATAATATAATTTTCATATAGATATGAACTTACTTGATGATGAATGAGTTTTTCTGATATTTTTGAAAGCGTAGAGAGAATACTTATAGGACGTAGGTCAGTGTAGTTCACTGGGTTCGAAACTTTACTCAAAGGTCTGATAATGGCAATTTTCCATAGATTAGGAAAATAACATTTTTCCAATCAACAATTCAAGATATGAGTGAGAAAATTATCTATAAACGGACTACAATAGTTAATCATATTGATGGATAAACCATCAAAACCAGTGGCATTCGATTTGATAGTAGCTAAGATTTCATTCATTTGATTAACTGAGATGAATTTTAATTTGAACACACTTTCTTGATTTTTTAATTTTGGGTATTTATTACTATTGTAGTATTCCAGGAGGTTGTTATCAATATCATCATCAATAAATACTGAAGCAAAATAATTATTGATTTCTTCAGGATTTTGCAAAGGAATTGGTAAATCAGTATTACTTTTTGTATTATTAATATTCTTTAGGTTTTTCCATAATTTTTTAGAGTCTTTAGATTGAAATAAATAATTATAATAAGCCTTCTCCTCGCAACGAACAGATGATAGCGTGAAGTTTCGCAAATTTTTGTAGTGTACCCAGTCAGCTTCTGATTTTGAAATTTTGAATTTTGCAAGAGCTTTGTCTCTTTCTTTCATCATTATTTCGATGGGATATGTCAGCCAGGGAACTGGAGCTTTCGTCATACGTGCTGTCTTGACAGGTGCATGTTTATTAAAAATAGTTAGAATTAGTCCCGTGAAAAATTCAACTTTGTTATCAATATCATCTATTGTATAACTGTCCTGGAAAGGTGCACTTACTAAATCTGTATAAAACTGATTATAATTAAAATTCTTGAAATCCCTAAAGGTATGAATTTTGGGTTTTTGTTTGGGACAATCTGAATTTCAATAAATACCAGGCAGTGGTCCGAAACAGAGCTTGCATCTTTCACACCCGATTTACTAACGAATTTCATATATTTGTAATGAATATAGGGTCTAATAACGTCATACAATTACTTACAATTCTAGTGGGTTCATTGATGAGTTGTGAAAAACAGCAGCCCTCAAAATACTCACTTAGGATATTGTTGGATAACAAGTTCACATTCATGTCCCCAAAACAAATTATTTCATCAACCATAGCAGTTATCTGTGACAGGGAATCATCTATAGAATTAATAAAGGAAGCTAGATTGCCTTTTGGAGGGCAATAGAGGTTTCCAATTGCAAACAAGATATTATTTATTTTAATTTGTATCCAAATTAACACACAGAGCACTTTCGATTTTGTGAACCACTTTTAGCAATATAGTGCTACATGCACATATGCAAATAAATAATCATTTATTATTCAGTTTTCTGCGAATGAACTCTAAGAAACGTTGTTGGGTTTTCCAGATAATGAATAAATTCCAATGAATCTGTAACATAACTTTTTGTATTATTTGTTTTTTGCTGAATGAATACTGATCTGAAAAAATTAATCGTTTCTTATAAGTAATTCTGATAGGTTTTACACATAGGTTAACTATTTTACTCAAGAATGAATCCGAACCCGTCCTCTCGAGAATTAATTTGATTACAAATTAATTCATTAACATGTAAATTGTAGTAATGGTGTTCATATTTAAGAGGTTGTGGGCGGTAGTGAATACTAATCCGATATAATCTAGCTTTTCTCGTATGTATCTAACACCTGTCTGCAATACACGATTTTTGTTGAACGAAGTGGTATTTTGTTTGTTTTTGTATCCAAGGACTGTAGCAAGTGACTAGATCAACGCCAACGCGATCTGATAGATCACGACATGATAATTGCTATCATTTCTTTCATGAAACATGATACGGACTATATTTTATTATTTATTTATCTTTGATCGCTTGAAGCTTTATGTAATGAAGGTCATAATGTCAATCTTTATGGTATGGCGTCGAATATAACATGGTGAGACTGCATATTGTTCGCGAGGCAATTTTAAGACAAGGAAATCCTTTTTTGCCAATTTTGAATTGTAGATTGTAACCAATTATTAGAAATTTCTAGTTTCACAGATCTGGGATACTTCACAGATGGATTAAAAACACCTACCGGTTCTGGTGTAGGTGGTTTCAGTCGCAGACCCAGGGCAGAGATATCAACCTGCCTAGGAACCTGTGCGACTGTATTTCAAGGGGAAAACACTATTGAATTGTTTGCGGAGAGATTAGAAGAATCCAACCTCATACACAAGTCAATAAAGATATTCTCGGACAGTCAAGCGGCGTTGGAAACTTTTGGCTCCTACCGAGCAACGTCTAAAATGGTAGCAAATTGCCAAAATTTACTCTCCTCGATAAAAGGACTTATCAAATTGCCTCTGGTCCGGATTCCTTGCCATACTGGCTTGAAAGGCAATGAGGCTGCTGACTTCCTAGCAAAAGAGGGTGCTGCAAGCAGCTTCATCGGACCAGAACCTGTCAATGGCGTCGGTTGAGGCTTTGCCAAACAAAGATTTAACACCTGGATGGCAAGAAGATTTATGAACTTCTGGCAGAATCTTCCAGGATTGGCTCACTTCAAGGCCTTCATTTATCCTTCGAAGCTTGATACCAAACAGTTGTTGGACTGCAGTAGGGATGGACGACGATGTCTAACAGGCCTTCTTACAGGTCACTGTCATTTGAATAATCATATGCAGAAACTTGGACTGTCGGAAGACAGTGTGTGTCGCCTCTGTTTGGAAAATTATGAAACAGAAGGGCATATACTTTGTGCCCGCCCCGCTGAGGACCGAATCAGGTTCATAGAGTTCAACAGAGTCGTACTCTTACCACCTGACCTGAAAGACCGCACCATACAAACTAATAGGCTTCGTTGAGAAGCTGGGTTCATTTGGTCGAGTGTGAATAGGTGTGAGACACAATAAACCCTTGCGGATTGCGGTGGAAGGTCGAATAGACCCACTCACTTTGGACCTAACCTAACCTAAGCTACCTCTGGGCAGTCTACAGTAGTACTCCAAAGAAATCATAGAATGCTAACACCTGTTCATAATTCAAATTATTTTTATTTATATTATGAATAGGTATACAAATAGAAGTCAACTAGAATTTTTTTTGTTCAGTCATATAGATGTTGTTTTCATAGTGAATAACGTAGACTGAGAAGTGAGGTGCAGACAGATATATCTACTTTTAGTAATGTCATACTCAGTATGGGTGTGTATGTCTGAAGGGAATAATTGAACAGGTGGTAGCATTGCCTGAGCTTCGAACTGACACCAATTCTGTGCGTGAAAAAAAAACTGTTTAGGATATGTTTTTCCGTTAATCAGCTGTCGCCCCCATACGAACGACAACTCTCAGAAGTTGAGAAACTTGTGCGAGCTAAGGACTAACGTGGTCTTACCTTTTAACGTGTGATTCCTAACACGATTGCAGAATCATCCCAGATGAATTCTCTCGTGAAAAATATCTGGTCAAGGCGGGAATCGAACCCACGTCTTTCCGGTCGTGAGTCGGGCGCACTACCACCGCGGCCAATTCCACGAGGATGAAGTTATTGGAGGATCTTTTCTGTATCTGGCGTCAGATAAAGAACACGTAGGGGTGATTTGAGTGAAAATTTTTGAGAATCCTGTATAAGAATAAATTACAACTTTTGGGGTATATGTTTTATACAACTTGTATTTGTAACTAACGTTACTACGGTTTCGTCCTTCAAGGAGAATACGAATACATACATTGTATTTCTTTGAAAATGTTCTTTTATGACGAAATTGCAGTGACGTTAGTCACTAATGTATGAAAACAGATAGTTTATTTTTCTCATTTTTCATGATGATCTCCTACCATGTAGTAACAGCTACAATTCAATCGTAGAATCATCAGGATTTTTTTACAACAGTTTTTTTATATTATAGTTCTGCCAGGCACAATCATGAGAGCACAAAATCATTAAAATTATCAAAATCATAAGAACCGCTGATAATATAGAAACAGTAATAATTTGTGCACAACGAAATGATCTGCGAAGTCAGAGAAGTCTATTTGGAGGAGTGGAAAACAATAGCCTTGAGTTTCCTTGATGGTTTCTGGAAATAGGCTTTCTTAACACTCTGATTTCTTCATCCAGTGATAATTCATCCCAAAATCTACTTGCTTGGTTGCTTGCTTATTTGCTTATGATAATAAAAATGATCGACATCATTCGTCAGAAGAGCTGCGGAATATATTATTTATATTTACATTGATTGAAGAAGACATTATGGCGCACGGGCGAAGTGTCAGCTAAATCTATTTCTCATCTTCAACAACTCATGGAATCAGATTTTTCGGCCACAAACATGCATTTGATGAAATATATGAGTTATCGGCTGATGACATTTCGAAAGAATAACCTTGGAAGTAGTATTCGAGGTCGAATTTCTATATTATTGCACACAGAATCACTAAACTTGACTGGCTTAACTCATTGCTCAACACATGGGCTGAAAAGTCTCAGACCTAAGGAAAAAACGCTTTTGGTTTTGTTCGAAGTTACCTTTATTCATCAACGTAATCTCCATCAAGAGCCAAACAATCATTCCAACGCCGCTCTAAATACCACTTTTGAAGAACGATTCATCTTTTGCCTCAAAATAGTTTCAATCGAGCGAAATTTCTTGCCGGAAACCAATTTTTTGAGGTCTGCGAACAGCTAGTAGTCGCTAGGGGCTAAATCTGGCGAATACGGTGGATGTGGGAGCAATGAAGTTTGATTCATGTAGTTTAGCCATTTTTTTGATCGACATGATACACGACGCGTTATCTTGATGAAATTTTTTTTTGCCATATGCGCGGAATCATCAACGCATTCTTGTTTTTGGTCAACAGTGAGTTGCGCGACACCCACTTTGAACAGAGCTTTCTCATAGTCAAATGCTCATGCAATAGATAGATAGGTAGATAGATGGATGGATGGATGGATGGATGGATGGATGGATGGATGGATGGATGGATGGATGGATGGATGGATGGATGGATGGATGGATGGATGGATGGATGGATGGATGGATGGATGGATGGATGGATGGATGGATGGATGGATGGATGGATGGATGGATGGATGGATGGATGGATGGATGGATGGATGGATGGATGGATGGATGGATGGATGGATGGATGGATGGATGGATGGATGGATGGATGGATGGATGGATGGATGGATGGATGGATGGATGGATGGATGGATGGATGGATGGATGGATGGATGGATGGATGGATGGATGGATGGATGGATGGATGGATGGATGGATGGATGGATGGATGGATGGATGGATGGATGGATGGATGGATGGATGGATGGATGGATGGATGGATGGATGGATGGATGGATGGATGGATGGATGGATGGATGGATGGATGGATGGATGGATGGATGGATGGATGGATGGATGGATGGATGGATGGATGGATGGATGGATGGATGGATGGATGGATGGATGGATGGATGGATGGATGGATGGATGGATGGATGGATGGATGGATGGATGGATGGATGGATGGATGGATGGATGGATGGATGGATGGATGGATGGATGGATGGATGGATGGATAGATAGACATTTTTGATCATACACCAATTTACGTTGGACTCATAAGTCAAAAACAGAAAAATGTTGAAATAATAAAACACTCCAAAAACATTTTCAAACCAAGCAACACTGAAACTAGGTAGTACAGAGTACACTCTTCATGGACAGTCCGAAATGAATTCTGAAATACTGTAAAATGCCCTAGATAACAGATACCATTTCAATTCAGTTTTGAATCTGAACAGGTTTGGCTGATTCTTCAAATCATGTAGCATGTTGAAAAAGTTTGCCGCAGCATATTTTGGGGATTATATATGTAGGCAAAAATTATTTGTCATAATACTCTTTTCTTTGAAAACATCTCTGCAAGATTCTCGAAAACCCAAGTGAAATATCAATCGTATGATTCTTTTCTATGCTATGAAGACTCTGCTGCTGCCAGTAGCGGGACCATAGACTATAATATTATGACCAATAGAAGAATGCACAGTAAAAGCTCATGAGACCTTCTTCATTTGAGCAGCTCTTCAAATTCCTCAACGCAAAGAAGTGCTTATTCAAGGTGGAACATAGTGACCCCATGCATTTGTCACATTTGAGGTTTTCGTCGACGATTATAACCAAAAACTTGGAGCTACTTTGAAATGTGATTGATGAACTGTTCATATCCAGGTTTTTACCGATGGCTCTTCTCGTAGTCGATATGTGGAATTGCATAACAACAGTCTTCGAGTAGTTATTATTAAATTGTTCTTCTGATACCATTGGTCGAATTGATTTAATACGTTTTTTTGTTTTAGCTACTAGTTCAAATTTGAGGAATCATCTGCGAACAGGTAAACCTTTCCATGTAAAGCCAACACGTTCTTTTGATACCTTTAGAATGTCAGCTAACTCATTCATTCATTCATTCAAACGATTTTGAAGATTTTTTATGTTTTCTGGTGTAACTGCCCCATTTGGGCGTCCACTGCATTCTGCATTATCGGTGTCTCTACGACCACGTTTGAAGTCAGCAAACCAATTGTTGTTTCTAATGGAGCGGAGTCCTCATAACACTTTTGAAGCCATTGCTTCGCTTGAACGTATCATCAATATGCAGTGTTAGTTCATGGAAAAGTTGGCTAAGATAATTCACGCATTATTGTGACTTCAGTTTTACTCTTACCTGTTACCTGTAACACTCACGTAGTACACTCAGTTATGAGGTATCGAAATCGTCGCAAGATCTCGATAAATCTCGCGAAAGCCTCGGCAGGAAGCGTCTTAGACTGAATACTGGATTGAGGCTCTGTTGGGCAGAAATCCACTCGTTAACACCAGCGAGGGCGCCTCCCATTGGCCTGTCGTGGGTCTATGAGGTGGCGCTTCACACTGTGGATGTCCTAGGACTCGATACTGAAGTCTCATCCTGCTGATCCTCCCTTTTCCTTCACCAACCCTTTTTACGGTTTTTTTTTTACCTTTTTAGATACTAGGAATTTTAGATTTGAAAAGGAAGGGAAGAAGGAGAAAATAAATAGAGGAATCGGATTGTCAACAAATCTATATTATATGTGGTCATGCCCTTACAGATAATCAATATTATTAATTTTTTTTATTTCAATTCTTCTCAAACTTTCCTATTGTCACTATCTCTGGCAGTAGACTTGGTTTCTTCAGTCACTTGGATCATTAGAAATATAGCAGTTATTACAAAATAAAAATAGTTGTCATCCATTCAGGTTGATTTATGTCCGTATTGAAATTCTTCACTATGATTGAAATTTCGTCCACATTTGGTACCATTGATTTGGGAAAAAGGTTACATCCTCATTTCCTGAAAAGAAAAAGCAAATAAATAACAAATTCCAACAAACCTAAGAATTGGTCAAAATTAAACAACTTACCTTAAGCAATAACAGTGTACACTTTCAGTATATGCAGTATATACTAAAAGGTTATGGAATTTAGCGCATGTAACTAGCACATTTATGACGAATTGTCTCAGGAACATAATATAACCATAGAATTTGCACGATTGCATTTTTGCATCTATTGCAATATTTGTATGAATTTCAACCTTTGACCCCTGTCTACCATCGCCTCCCTTTTTTTTCTTTTCCTGTCACTCCTCTCACTCTTTTCCTCACTCAAATCAGAATAGCCATCATTTATAATTGCGATTTCTCCAACTGTCAAACCTCTTTCATCGACGAACTCTTGTCTTGAGATATTTATCCACCTCCGGTTCCACAACATTGTCACCCTGTCAATTGTCAACGACAAGCAATTAAGATTTATTTGATCAAACTTTATAGGTTGTTTAACTTGATAATATAGTTGGTATGACGATTCAGTTTTTATTTTTATTTATTTATGTTTTCTCCCTTTTTCTCCCCTCCCGTCTCCACTGAGCAAGGGTATGTTCAGAAAGGATCAAATATTTTGCTGCTATCGACCAACTAATCACTCAGAGCGAAATTTTATTTGATCCGTTGTTATGAAAATAGCAAAAGTAGTGTCATTCTTAGCACAATAACTCACAAACCCACGAGTAGAATATCATGAAATGTCAATAACTTTCTATTGAAGGTTAGCACTTACTGAAAAAGCGGTAAATGCAATAAGACTAGCGTCATCTATGTGTTAGTCTCGAGAATTTTCAGCCCAGGTAGTATATTGTGCAAATATGTCGCAAACTGTGAAATTAGATCCCGATCACTTCGTACACTAGAGGTGCCTATCCAGCAATTTCTTGTAACGAATTTTGTTAATTTTCGAAGCACCTATCCTACCACAATCACGTGGGCCGTGAAGCTCCCAAATTTATTAATATGTGCTTTGCCGTATGTAATTAAGATTATTAAATTGGCCAGTATCTCAACTAGCTTTGATCCCACGCTGTTATCTTTGTTTTAAGTGTTTGGAACGTATGGGTATATCGAAAATATGTCAGGGCGATATACGCTCACGCCCACATAGACTTAAATATGAACACCTTTGCTGCATTTGCATGTTAATGAATGAATTGGAAATCAAATTAATGCGCTAGCGGACAGGATCACTTTTACAATATCGAACGGTTGACGTAGCGCGAAATCTCGTTTAATCGGAATTATTTATAAAATATATAAGGGCTTTTTATGGCACTTCCCGGTGAGTGAGCATCGAAAATATTTCCATAATCCAGTGGCTGGAGACTCGAATGAGATATAAATTGCTGTCGAGCGTGTTCTAGGATAAGTTAATGATTTTTTTCCGTAGCACATGTTGAAGTGAGTTCTATTCGAGATAGTGGACTTTATGCGCAAGAGAAGATGAAGTGTCGCTTCAACCGTGAGGATTTATAAAATGTTCAAAGGATAGTTACCTTCATATTCAAATCAATGTATCACATTCAATAATCAAATTCACAATTTGACCAGACCAGAGGAATTTCAAACTTTCATGTAAATAGGACCAATTACAAAAAAAACATGAATTCTTTATTTCACAAAGGATTGATTCAATATAATAATCTACCCATACATATCAAAGATAGTGCAACACTGAGTTCATTCAAATGCAAATCAATGAAAAATAAACTTCATCTTGTATATGTATTATTGTTCCACAAACTATTGTATTTAGTAACAACAGATGTTCATTAATTTAATAAAATAATTATGTAATAGCTATTAATAAAATTTTTATACATGAGGATTTCTATTTCACATAAAGATTATTATTATTATAGATGAAGTACTTTATTTTTTTACTGTGTATGAACTACAGTTCATACAGAGAAACAGTTTTTTTTGTACCTTGGGAGCTGTCTGACTTGTGCATTCAGTACAAGTCTCCAGAAAACACTGCAGCCTCTTAGGCTTATTGCGTTTATTCTCCCATCTTCTCATGACACCCATTTCATCAGTCTCGTTCCCTGTACTAGTTTGTACAGGTTCCGTGTTGGATGTTCGTCTTATTCTTCTGCGCGTAATTTTGTACGTTCATATATTGCCTGCCTCCTGTGATTCAGTGCCTCACATTCGCATAAGATGTGTAGAGCTGTTTCTATCCCTTCGTTGCATAATCTGCAGCTGAGGTACAGCCCCGTTTTATTAAGATGTCCTCTAAGCGGACAATGACCGCTTAGTAACCCTGTAATTATTCTGAGCCGAGCCCTACTATATTGAAGTAGTTTTTCGGTTCTTTTCTCGGACGGTTCCCTAATGAAGGTTCCACTGTGTTTGTTGCCAGATACTTTTGTCCAGTACTCTATGTGCTTCTTATTGATACATCTCCTAATCTGGTTTCGTACCAATGATTTTGGTACCCCCAGATCTGGTTCAGGACCTATATATGATCCGCGTCTAGCGCATTCATCAGCTTTATCATTACCTGTGATTCCTGAATGCCCTGGCACCCAGTACAAAGTTAATCTGTTCCTGTTTGCAAGTTCATTCACTTCTTTATGGCATTCCCAGACCAGTTTTGATGTCACCTTCGGGTATGTCAGAGCCCCTAATGCGCTCTTGTTGTCTGTGAAAATATTGATCCGCTCATTTCTTTGAGGTCTCAATTCAATAAGCCTTGCACACTGCAAGATAGCATACACTTCCGACGGATGTGTATAGTGCTAGCGGATAGCTGTGGTTTAGAGGTATATTCCAGCTCCCGTTCCATGTTTGGTCTTCGATCCATCTGTGTACCAGGTATTTTTTCCAAACATGTTTTCAGGGTGACTAATGGTCTTCCAGTCTTCACGGCTTATGATTTTGGCCGTGAAGTTTGTGTTAAAGGTGTACTTCGGTGTCATGTGGTCCATGCACATATTCAATATGTGCTCCTTCACTTGTTCCGAAATTTCTGTTCGATCCGATATTTTGTAGTTTGGTGAGTTTTCCAGTCTGAATTGGCCCATGCTGGCCTCCCCCATTATCACAAAGTGTAAAGGAGGTAGATGCAGGAGTGTCTCCAATGCAGCTGTTAGATTAGTTCTCATTGTTCCCGTCATTCCCAAACATGCAAGTCTTTGCACCTTGCCTAGTTTGTTGACGTCGGTTGCCTGCTTCATCTTTGACCACCAGACCAGATGTTGTTTAAACCCATGATAACATGCGTATGTTATCATGGGTTTAAACACCATCATGTATAGCCAATATACCATGTCTGGTTTTAGACCCCATGTTTTTCCATAGGTGCGTCTGGCGAGCATCAGTGCTACCTCCGCTTTCCTCTTCCTCCTGTCCAAGTGTTGGTTCCAGGTCAGTTTGGAATCTAGGATCACTCCCAGATATTCAACCTTCCCCGACAATTGTATTCCTTCACCTCGAAGTTTTAGAGGTCCGAGACCCTCCGTTTCAGTCCTCTTAGTGAATGCTACTATGGTCGATTTGGATGGGCTTATGTTAAGCCCTTCTTCTTCGATCCATCTTGTTATAATGTTCAGGGCCTGCTGCATGCTTCCCTTCACTAGCCCAGTGCTTGATATCCATTATGGTCCAAGAGCCATAGTAGCTCGTCTATTACAAGGTTCCATTACAGATGGGATAGAACCTCCCCCTTGAGGACAGCCCCTTGCTACCCGTGCCACGACTGTTTACCCCATAATGACCGAAAAATAGTTAATTTTTAAATGGTTTAATTTAGCTTGCCCTGTTTGTTTGGGTCAAATTCAGTAATTGAGGTTTGACACCCTTCCTGTTGACAGATTGATCCTGATATTTCGTACACCCATTCAGTATTGATGACAATACAATTTTATGAATTCTGCATCATTATAAATACAGCTACAAAATGGCGGATTACATAATGTATACATGCCTTAATATGAGTACCTATCAAATACAATACAATACATCTACATCGTCACTTACACAGTAAAGATTCGAGTTGAAAAATATCAAGTGATAACGTTTGTTTGAAGGTGATTGACAATGTTTCGTGATGAATTTCACTAGTTCGGACTTCCATTGTCTATTATATAAAATGATTTGAAATCCCTGAAACAAGTAAAAAAGAATAATTAAAAAGAGAATAGTTGAAAATAACAATTATATTAAGCAACAATAAACCTGAAATGAAATGATAGTGAAATAACCTACAAGTAAAAATATAATAATTGAATAAATAAAAATTAAAGGAATGCAAAAAGAAAATAATAAAAAATAAAAAAATAAAAAAGTGTAGAGATTCCAAGTCACGTTAGTTCACGACGTTTCGATTGTTAGTATCTACAATCGTCTTCTGGTGATGACTGGACTGATTCCTCCGAGAGATGACTATTTTATAGGTCGTTGAAATACTTTCACTTCCTCTACTTTCCATTTTCCGCTTCACTGATTCCGTGAGAGATGACCGATTTGGCGGGAGTTGGTCATTTTTCGTTTGATGATGGGTTTCCATATGTTTCGTATATCTACGCTGGCCTGGCTGAATACGTTGTTGGACAACATGTATGCGGCTTCCTTAAATTTTCTCCTGAACCAATGTTCCTCTCTGTGCAAGATCTCAGCTTGGGACCACTCGATGTTGTGTTGATGGGTCCAAACATGGTCTGCTATTCCTGATTTGCTGGTTTCTCCTCGCTGTGTGTGCTTCTTGTGCTCGGCAATGCGAACATTCAATGGCCTCTTAGTTTCACCAATATAGGATTTTCCGCACTCACAGGGTATCCGGTAAATGCAATTCTTGGAATCGCAGTCCGCGTTTGGGGGCCTGGTTTTCGTGAGGCTGCTACGGATAGTGTTACCGGATCTGAAACAGGTTCTAATGTTGTACTTGGAACCAATTCTTCTTATCCTCTCCGATAATCCTCTGATGTAGGGAAGTGCAAGCACTGGTTGTGACGGCTTCTCTTCCTTGCGAGGCTCCTGCTGTCTTTTAGCCAAAGTCTTTTCTACCATCGCTTTGGAGTATCCATTCCGCTGAAGATCATTTTTGATGATGTCTAGTTCCTTCTCGAGACCTTCCTTTGTATTACAGAGCCCAAAAGCACGGTCTAATAGAGTCTTGATGATTCCTCTTTTTGTCGATTGATGGTGGTTGGATTCGTGGTTCAGATACTGTCCCGTATGAGTGGGTTTTCGGTATACAGATGTTTCCCACTTAGTGTCGGTCCTCTTCACCAAAACGTCTAAGAATGGCAATTCATTGTGGATTTCCTTCTCCATTGTGAAAGTGATGGAAGGTCTCACGCTGTTGATGTGAAACACATCAAATTCTGAAACACATCAACAGCGTGAGACCTTCCATCACTTTCACAATGGAGAAGGAAATCCACAATGAATTGCCATTCTTAGACGTTTTGGTGAAGAGGACCGACACTAAGTGGGAAACATCTGTATACCGAAAACCCACTCATACGGGACAGTATCTGAACCACGAATCCAACCACCATCAATCGACAAAAAGAGGAATCATCAAGACTCTATTAGACCGTGCTTTTGGGCTCTGTAATACAAAGGAAGGTCTCGAGAAGGAACTAGACATCATCAAAAATGATCTTCAGCGGAATGGATACTCCAAAGCGATGGTAGAAAAGACTTTGGCTAAAAGACAGCAGGAGCCTCGCAAGGAAGAGAAGCCGTCACAACCAGTGCTTGCACTTCCCTACATCAGAGGATTATCGGAGAGGATAAGAAGAATTGGTTCCAAGTACAACATTAGAACCTGTTTCAGATCCGGTAACACTATCCGTAGCAGCCTCACGAAAACCAGGCCCCCAAACGCGGACTGCGATTCCAAGAATTGCATTTACCGGATACCCTGTGAGTGCGGAAAATCCTATATTGGTGAAACTAAGAGGCCATTGAATGTTCGCATTGCCGAGCACAAGAAGCACACACAGCGAGGAGAAACCAGCAAATCAGGAATAGCAGACCATGTTTGGACCCATCAACACAACATCGAGTGGTCCCAAGCTGAGATCTTGCACAGAAAGGAACATTGGTTCAGGAGAAAATTTAAGGAAGCCGCATACATGTTGTCCAACAACGTATTCAGCCAGGCCAGCGTAGATATACGAAACATATGGAAACCCATCATCAAACGAAAAATGACCAACTCCCGCCAAATCGGTCATCTCTCACGGAATCAGTGAAGCGGAAAATGGAAAGTAGAGGAAGTGAAAGTATTTCAACGACCTATAAAATAGTCATCTCTCGGAGGAATCAGTCCAGTCATCACCAGAAGACGATTGTAGATACCAACAATCGAAACGTCGTGAACTAACGTGACTTGGAATCTCTACACTTTTTTATTTTTTTATTTTTTATTATTTTCTTTTTGCATTCCTTTAATTTTTATTTATTCAATTATTATATTTTTACTTGTAGGTTATTTCACTATCATTTCATTTCAGGTTTATTGTTGCTTAATATAATTGTTATTTTCAACTATTCTCTTTTTAATTATTCTTTTTTACTTGTTTCAGGGATTTCAAATCATTTTATATAATAAACAATGGAAGTCCGAACTAGTGAAATTCATCAAGTGATAAAATGTGAAATATGCATAAAAAAAATTAATCAATAGCAGATGTAGGAGTTAATTATATGAAACAAAAAACATAGTATAAACAGTAGAATAGTAAACAAGCAAGCAATCGTGATGTCTAGCAGACAGATCAGTTTGAAAAAATTCATCAAGTGAATAAAAGGCATTTTTATAGAGAATATTTTTAACGCTATTTTTAAAAATCATTTGATTTGAAATTGTCTTAATGAATGTTGGAAGTTTATTAAATATTTTTATAGACATAACATGAGGTCCGTTTGATACAGATGTTAATTTGTGTATAGAAATTATTAGATTATCATTTTGCCTAAGAGTATAACCAGCAGCTATGCGGAGAGTATCCCTTTGCTGGAACTCACGGTAATGATTCCTAATCTTAGTGACACAATTTCAAATATACATGGATATCACAGTTAAAATTTGTAACTCAGTAAATAACTGCTTACAAGAATCACCATATTTTTCAAAACACATGGTTTTTAGTATCTGTTTTTGAGCAATCAACAGATCATTCAATTTGCTCCAGTTACCGTAGCAGACTAAGCAATAATTCAGACTTGAGTGAACATAGGCATTAGATTAGATTAGATTAATATGGGGCTTCTGTGCTGAACAGCCACTACACTGCGACCTTTGCAGGTCTATTGTGTGTGCCCTCATGTATGCTAGAGTTCCTTGTCTAGGACTCCATAGGCCAGACCTCAAGTTCCCCATATATTGAGAGGGTTGTGGTTTTTCCTCCCCTAATGTTACAAACCTTATCCTTGACAGACCATCGCAATAGCATAGTATGTGTACGGAGGTTTCCTCATCCTCTTGGCAAAGCCTGCATCGGGCTGTGTCTGTCAGTCCGATGTGAACATAGGCATAGTAGTAGCTCAATGAAATATGAATGGGGACATAATTTCTGAGATTCCAAATAACGAAACAGTGATTGGATAATTTAATAGAAATAAAGTCAATATGATCATTCCAGGATAATTGGGAGTCAATATTCAACCCTAAGAATTTGACTGATTTTTTCTGCACAATAGATTCAGTATTAGCTTTAAGCGAGAAAACAATGGTATTAGATCCATTGCTATTTATTACGAGTCCGTTTCTAGCGCAGTAATTAAGCATATTAGCAACTGCAATATCAGCCTGGTCAGATAACCCTTCACAAGAAGAAGAGCTCAATAAGAAGGACGTGTCATCAGCAAACTGTACAGTACAATGTTGTTGATTAATATTAGACATGTCGTTGACGAATAAGAGAAAGAGAGTAGGACCCAGGACACTACCTTGGGGAACATCTGTTGAGATGTTACGATTTTCATAATGATATATTCCAGATTTGAGCCTAACCTTGACTAGTTCTATAGTAATACAATATGAAAAAAAGCAAATCCAATATAATCTACAAAAAAACTTTTTCAACTTAGAATCAGGATACAAGCATGAATCGTCCACCCAAGTCAACATTTTGTATCGTGTCAAGGACTGTGTGGCGTCGGGGTGGCTAAAAATGATAGCGATACACCACCCAAGTCAAGGTAAAAGGTTAAAACGTGCCGGGAACTTTGTTAAAACGGTTTTATTGAAAAAAAAAATAATGATGTAGGTGGTATCGATTCCATATACGATACACGAGTATCGTATTTATTCATGTTTTTACGATACTCGTGTATTTATCTATGTATTGTATATTTATTCATTCATTTATTCATGTTATACTAGGCGATATCACGCACAAGAAACATTTTTTTCGAAAATGTTTCTTTTGTGATGCCTTTGTTTGTTCACCCCTATTTTATAATATTTTTGTTGTTTACATTATGGTGAATGAACTCATTATTATTATTATTATTATTATTATATCTTCTGCAAGAATTCAGAAAGTACAAAACGTCTGCTTTAAACTAATATTCAGCTTGAATCACAGAGATCATGTGACCCATTCAATCAATCAATTAAATTTGTTGAAAATGCAAAACAGAAGAGAATTGAATTTCGTCTATTTCATTCACAAACTGATAAAAAACAGCAACCCACTCATTTGGTAAAGAAACTCCTTCCCAGACATCAGATACATTCAAGAAATCTTAGATTCAATGATAATTTTGACATTCCGAATCATAACAGTACTGTCTATGAACGATCCTTCACGTATCATGCTGTAACAATGTATAATTCATTCAGTGAATTTATGAAAAATTCATCACTACCGCTATTCAAAAGTAAACTTCAAACTGAATTGCTCAGTCAACAGTGATCCAAACATAAACATTCGTTTTTCATTTTACTATTGTCCTGAAATTGCCATAATTTTCGGTAATGTTTCTTTTTTTCCAATTGAGTGGAAGAATAGCGCTTTGCTAAACTCCGACACGTGAAATGGAGACAATTTATTATTATTATTATGGTGTTCTCAAAATCCTAGGCAGCACTCATCACACCACTCTCCTCAGCAATCTACGGTATTGATCAGATAAAAAAATGAAATCGTAGAACGTAGTATTTACATATTTACTCAGGTTACGCAACGTCCATCAATTTCATTATTTTTTTATCTGATCAATACCGTAGATTGCTGAGGAGAGTGGTGTGATGACTGCTACCTAGGCCTTCCGAATTTTTCCAGTACATTGTCTACATCATTCATATTTTTATTTTTTTTTTTTTTAATAAAACTGTTTAACAAAATGGTTTTTTTTATTTCATTGAGAATCAGTTTCCACGGGCTGACACCCCTTCTTTTTTTCTTTATTTCTTCAGCTGCTTTAATGGAATTCAGAATATTGAATATTCACAATAATAAATATTTTTTGTCGCAATTGGTGATTTTTCAACTTCCAGTTTTCCGGAAATGATATCAACGTTTGATTTTAATTTATATAATTTAACCTATATAATTTTCTAAATACAATGATATCCCATAGTTGATATTTGGGACAGAATGGTTTTGGATTTCTACTTATCCATCTTTATATAAAAAAGTGGTATTTTTTCATGGTTATGTCATGTGACTTGCAAGATCACCCGACTTCTTCTAGGCGGGTTGTCGAGGAAGTTGTTGAACAAAAAACCACTTTTGGCATTTTGACGAACTGTTATTAGTAGTTAGTTACTGAAGACTTTGTTGGAGATCGCATTGATAACAGAAACAAGAATAAAAATAAGTTTGAGCACTGAATCAAGGAGAGATACAAACATATAAGAAAATGAATATTACGAAATTAAATTTCGAACATCCATCTCTCCAAAAGTACCTACACCGTTGGTTCTGCCAAATGCCTGTAAAAAAAAACAACTACTTGCCTGGCTAATACCACACCGGACATTGAATTGTATCCGAGAGACATTTCTGCAGGATACCTGACTTCTTGCAGATGTTCATCTAGCAGCAAGATCATGGTGAAATAATTCGACAGACCGGTTATGAGGTATTACCTCCCATAAGTGCAGGAGAGGTCCGAACAACAGTGTGCTTGGAACTCGATCAATTTCATCTTTCGTCTAAGAGGAATATTGTTCACTAGTAACAGCTCCATCACAACATCATAAACTGCAGTAAACGACAACATTGTACATCTACGTATGCTGTAATTTTGAGGTTAATCCATTTTCATTTCGAAATTATACGTTAAAACAAGTCAGTTTTATACAATTGATAATCTATCCGGTCTTGCATTCCAAGGAATTCAACTACAAGTTCCCGAATCTAAACAATACGGAAATTTTTCACTATGCAAGCAAGAGTTGGAAAGTCAATTATTCGGAATCCTTGGAAATTCATAACCATAAGGTTCGCATTTTTTTTCTGATTGATTAGGCCGTTACTTGATGAAGATCCATAGTAATTTTATTTCGGCTACACATTACGATTTGATCTCTACAAACTTCATTTAAAGAAATATAACAAGACATGTTTCGCTAACACACAAGCTTTTTCGTAATGAATTGAGTACTATGAGTTCATTCTTACTCTGATATTTATACGTAATCACAATTGAGACTACCTCACTCGATCAAATTACCTAAAACGCCTTACAACTTTTAAATACCTAAGGTACATCTTCATGGGCAATGTTCCTTCTGACGAAAATCAAGTAGTTTTCATAAAAGAGCTCTAAAACAACGCATTTTAAACTTATCATTTCAACTTTTTTATTAAAAAAATTATATAAATACTTAAAAAATTAAAATTAAATAATGCATTCAACATTTGAAGGGATTCGTCTCTATTTCACCATTTGGCAACATCGGTTATAGCTAAACACAAACAAAGATGACATATTTCAGAGGCGTGTTGTTCTGTTTACTTATGTTTCAAGTTCCGAGACATTCTGTGACATATGACATTTTGTGCACCTAACCTATCTTCCTCTATATAAATAAATAACAAAACAACTGTAGTTTATGTGGCTCATCTGGCTTATGTTGCCTTCATTGTTGATTTCTAAAGATAATTTTCCTTTTTTCAAGTAGAATATCTAAGTACGTATAAATTATTTCAACTTGATATAGGCGCTGTTGCCAATATGTGAATTAGAAACAAATCCCTTTAAAAATAAAAACCCAACATTTGAATCGATTGGAATACTTTTCGAAGTGAATTTGAAAAACTCATGAATTAAACTCAACTTTATTTTGTTCAAAATTGCTTTTGCTGTAATAACCTAAATTGAGGAACATTTCCCCTCAAGCATATAACATCAATTCTACATCAATAATAATACTCCATAGGTTTTTGGGAAAACAAGTTCAATAATGGTGATCTATTTAAATCCAGTTGGTCATTCGTTGGAATTTTTTAATTTTTAAGTTCATTAATTGTTTACTTTCTATGTGTAAAATTTCGAAATCTTCTAGAAGATTTGAATATGTTGAACTTGTTTTCTCATGTACATAGCTCATATGGTATTCCTGGATACGATTCCTAAACGTTCTGCCAGTTTGACCAATATATACCTCAGGACACGTTCCACACTTTATATAGGTACTCCTGATTTCTTGAATTTGGATGATTTGTCTTTATTATTTTTAACATACTTTTCCAACGTATTACCTATTCCATATGCAATTTTAGTATCTCGTTTGTTCAAAAAATTAAGCCACTTTTTCTGTTGTTTGTCCAAAATATGTTAAAGCTTTATAATTTTGGTTTCAAAACTTATCAATAGGAAAAACATCTTGAATGGCTTTTGCTTAGACTTTCTTGGCAAGTATTTTGTTTATTAATTCGGCTTCAAACCCATTGTTAACCGCAATTTGATCGATGATATCAAGTTCTTTATTGAAATTATCTATTGAAAGAGGAACATTGACTAATCTGTGAATCATTCTATTATAAGCTGCTACTTTGTGTTGATATGGATGGGTAGAATCGTAATATATGTATAGTAATACCCGTATGTGAAGGTTTGTGATGAATTGAAAAATCAAGTTTGTTATTCATTCTACTAATTATTGTTGAGTCCAAGAATTTGATTGAGTTTGAATTGACTGCTTCTACTTCAGTAGTGAATTTGATGTTTTTTATGAATTTCATTATTATCATTATGAAAAATATCTAATAGTCTCGTATTACCTGTAAAACATACCAAAACGTCATCCACATATCTATGCCAATACAAAAAATACTCAATCAAAGGATATTTCAAAATCGACTTCTCTACGATCAAATCGTAAGGTTTAGTTTATGAAATTGCGGATGTAACCTGCTGAATGTTCAAATTGATCTACTTCATCCACCGATTTTCAAATTAGCGTACCTATCCACATTGTCAGAGATAAACAAAATTCAGGTACTCAATTAAGTTAGGTACCTCTGTTATTACCCACAGTGGTATTTAGATATAAAAGAGCCAATATTATCAATTATTTTCAGTTAATTGTATTATAAAAAATGAGAAATGAAACTTTATATGTTTTTAGCCTCTTTTTTTGTAACTAACGTTACCTACTGCAGTTTCGTCCTATAAAAAATCTGTTTGAAATCTGTTTTCCGTTAACCAGCTGTTGCACCCTACGAACGACAACCCTCAGAAATCGAAACTTGTGCGAGCTAAAGATTAACGAGGTCTTACCTTTTGACATGTGATTCTTAACACGGTGAAGAAACATTGAAAGTTTTATTTCTCATTTTTTATATTGATCTCCTACCACGTAGTGACTAACGGCTAGATCCATACATTTTTTAGTAATTGCATTGATGTCTAACGCAAGTATGAATATGAAGAGCTAACAACTATCAACTTATCCCTTCATCATTCGATGAAGAAACACGTCGGTGTCCATTTCAGTTTTCAGCCAGATCAAGTTTCTTTAAGATGTTTATTGTTCGTTTAATTATAATACTTAAAGGTAATGTGTTTGTGTGGTGAGACTTATTACAACTATTTATCGTTAAATTGACACTTAACGTAATGTTATAAATATTTATAATGTTGCCTGAATGAGTGCTGTATAACATTACATGTAAATGCCCACTTTGCTTAGAAAATTAATACGAATTATTGTTATAGCCGCAAGATGTGTTTTGTTTCTAATAATCTTTTTGGATAGAATTCTATTGCGGAACGATATTTATATTATTATTTCGAGTAATGAGTGTCGTGCGAGTTATTTGCTAATACCGGAAATCATTATGGGTGTTCCTGTTAAATGGGATATTGATCTCAAACTCTAATGGGCGGGGTTTTCGAAACAGCAATTCAAATGAAATGAATTTTCTTATTCATCTACTTCCTTCTGCAAGTTAGCTTTTATTATCATCACATCATGTTATAAACAATCCACTCCTAGAATGTGTTTATAGAAATGATATCCGCTCTCAAAATCAACATGGATTTACTCGAAATAAAACCACCGAATCTGCTTTCATTGAACATCTTGTAAACTCTTTCGACGGCAAATTGAAAAATTGTGGCTCATTCACCGACTTCTCCAAAGCATTCGACTGTGTGAAACATGAATCACTCCTGTTGAAAATTGAGGATTATGGTATGAGGGGTGTCACCTTAAGAGTCATATAGTTCGTCAAAGACGAACTCGGAAAGTGATCATAAATAACATAGCAGTAAACCAGTCATTATTGAGTCAGACGTTCCTCAAGGTTCAACCCTGGAGTCCTTATTATCTACCGAATATTGTACCAATTACTGAAGCTGAAATTCATGCTGCATTGAGATTAATGAAAAATAAAAATTCGAGTGGATCAGATGACATGTCAAAACCAGTTGTTAAAGAAATATTTGACCTTATTGTATCTCCTCTCATTTATCTAATTAATCAATCCTACATGCTAGGCTACTTTCCAGAAGAGTTCAAGTAAGCCTTAGTCATTCCTCTTTTTAAAAAAAGAAGTAGAAATGACCTGAATAACTACCGACAAATTTCATTACTTTGTTCTCTTTCGAAATTGTATGAAAAAGTGGTGGCTACTAGAATAGTGAATTATTTAGAGTCAAATAGTCTATTTAATAATCAACATGGATTTATGAAAGATCGTTCCATAGAAACCGCTGCCTATGATTATCTCAATAACATATACCCCGAAGTTGATGCCAATAGTTTTGTAATTAGTTTTTTTTTATCTGTCAATGGCATTTGACACTGTTTCATCAGATTTTCTATATATGAAGTTAGAGAGGCTTGGGTTTCCACATAACATACTGACTTGGATAAATCCTATATGAGTGGTCGGCATTTGACAGTCAAATATAACAATATTGTGTCCAAGAAACATGATGTGACATTAGGAGTTCCTCAGGGATCAGTACTGGGACCTTTACTTTTTGTGGTATTTGTTAATGATCTCTCAGAACATGTTAACAATTGCCACATAACTATGTTTGCAGATGATACCACAAAGACAATCACTGGATCTACACTGGAAGATGTATTAACAAGAGTCAAAGAGGTCATTGATAGATTTACGTCATGGTGTGAATGCAATCATTTGATATTGAATACCTCCAAATCTGTTTCGATTAAATTTTATAATAGAAAAAATAGCATTCCAGATGGAGTTGATATAACTCATGGAATAGCCATGGCACATGATGTTAAATTTCTAGGAACCATGTTAGATGAATCTTTAAATTTGGATCTACATATTGATGAGGTTTGCAAGAAACTTAATGCAGCATTCTTCGCGATTAAGCAGATGAAATTGTTGTAGATGAAAAAGATTTCTCAAGTATATATTTTGCAATGGCATATCTGCATATTTCCTTAAATATAATGTCATGGGGATGTGGTAGGGATTTTAATAGAATATTTGTTGCCCAAAAGCGCATTATAAGACTGATTTTTTATATGGATTATCGTGATAGCTGCAAACCTATTCTTGTAAGGGAAAATATATTATCAGTTCCATGCATACATATATATTCAAATGTGTGACTTATATAAGAAATAATCTTGCATCTTCTGAAACGAATGGTTTTACTCATAATTATCAAACACGTCATGGTGGTATGTTAAGAATATCCTCACACAAATCAAATAAATTTTACAATTCTCCAATATACAATGATATCTCACTTTACAATAAATTACCTGATTCAATCAAGGAGTCAAAATCATATGAAATGTTTAAGAATAATACGAAACTATTCGCAATAAATTGTAACATTGTAAATTGTAACATTTATATATTAGGTGCCGTGTTTTATGTTTTCATATTTATATTTCATCTTTATTCTTTAATTTGTTATTCAAGTATGACTAACTATTATTTTTATTCTTAATATGTATATAACATATATTACAATTATTAACTTACCATATGTACATTATGTACCGATAATGGTTAATAAAATTATTATTATTATTTTTTTTTCACCGTAGTGTGCGCTGGTCAGGCCCTATCCCCCGAAGCCCCGATACATTCGGGAGGGCGCGCCAGCATTATCAACCAATGACCACTCCCCACACCGTGGGGTAAGTGATCATTGGGTCCGAGAATCATGTGCCCTGAGCAAGCGCAGTGAGCCAAGAATGACAGCCTTCTGCATCTGTGCGGCTAAGATTTCTGCCTTAGTGCGGCAAGCCGGTATGATTTTAAGATTCGAGAGTAGAGAGGACATCATTCCACCAAGGACTCCAATAATCAGAACAACCATCTTGACAGAGTGATCTGGATAGAGTCTGCGGAGTTCGAAGAGAAAATCTCGATATTTTATCCGTTTTTCCTCCTCTTTTCTGACGATATTCGTCTCGCCAGGAGCTGAAAACTCCACGACAAATATCATTTTGGTCTGGTGCTCGAGAAGGACTACATTAGGCTTATTAGCTTGTATGAGCCTGAGGGTGGGGAACGAATAGTTCCAATAAATTCGGCACTTCTCGTTCCCCACAATGGATTCAATATCCCCCGGAGCGTAGGGCAACACCGGTGTCTCGTCAATACCGTAAGAGTGCCGTAGATGGTAATATAGCACTCTTAGGGCCGCGTTATGTCGATGGATATAGGCCGAGACCGCATATACTGGACATGCTGATAGCAAGTGCATTAGGGTCTCGGGCGCCTCGCGGCAGGCCCTGCACCTTGTGTCAGAAACCTCTATACCCATCACGCGACTGCGGTAGACTAAGGTGTTGAAGACACCATCCTGGCAAGCCATGATGAACCCCGCAGTTTCCGACTTCAGCCCACTCGACCTGAGAAAAGCAAACGTCAGGCGCTTTGATAAGCCAAGGTCTCCAATGTTATTGAAGACCCCATGCATTGGCTTATCCTTGTGTCTCCGCAGAAGTAAGGTGATCTCTGCGGCTTTTATCTGAGCTTTTTGCTGAACGGGTTCCAACTCGGTGACAGAGTTGTAGTCACCTCGTTCAGAGTCGAAAACTATACCGAGTTCATCAGCTGCTCGGGCAGCTGCCCTAAGGAGAAATGCTCCAATTCCTGCTCTCTCATGGTCACGGACCATGCAGAGAAGGGGATCCGAACTCCTGACGACTTTACAGGCTGTATCCAGTACCATTCTGTCATGTAGACACTCCAAACTCAAAAGTCCACGACCTCCCTGTTGTCGGGGGAAGTACAACCGTGGAACGGACGATTTGGGATACAAACTCCTATAGAGATGCATCATTTTTCGGGTCTTTACGTTGAGTTGATACAGCTCCTCCCGAGTTCACTTCACTACTCCAAACGAGTAGAGTAAGATTGGAACGGCAAGCATATTTGTTGCAGCAACTTTGTTCTTCCCCGACAGTTCCGATGACCAGATCTGTCGAAGTTTGTGCTGATACTTGCCGCGGAGAGAGTTTTTCACTGCAGTTACCTCTTGTGAATGGCGTTGTTCCACCCCGAGGTAAGTATACGTCTCTCCGGCATCCAGATGGTGTAAGATGCTTCCATCTACGAGCTGCACATCCTCTCCGTAGTCACCGCATCGTCCTCTTTTGAGATGAGCCATTGCACATTTGTCTATCCCGAATTTCATACCGATAGCATGCGTGTACTCTTCCACCACCCTCAAGGACTGATGGAGATCCTTCTCTCCAGAGGCATAAAGTTTAAGATCATCCATATAAAACAGATGGGTGACCTTGTGCCTCCGGTTTGCGGGGGTGCCACAGTTATACCCTCGAGTATTTCTGAGCGCAACGGATAATGGCAATAGTGAGTTGCAGAATAGTAGGGGGCTGAGGGAATCACCCTGAAATACACCCCTTTTGAAAGTGACCCACCCTGTTTGAACTCTTGCTTGACCAGATGTTATGGTGAAGCGAGTTCGCCAAAGTGGTATCAGTTGTTCAATGCATACCACTATGTTGACGGGTACCGCAAGGCATCTGAGCAAATGCAAGATGAGCTCATGCGAAATTGTATCAAATGCCTTACGGTAATCGATCCAGGCCATAGAGAGGTTACGCTTATATTGTATCGAGTCCTGCGAGTAATATAATATATGTATTCTTCAATTTGTTATTCAAGTATGACTAACTATTATTTTCATTCTTAATATGTATATAACATATATTACAATTATCGACTTACCATATGTACATTATGTACCGATAATGGTTAATAAAATTATTATTATTATTATTTTCTTTTTCACCGTAGTGTGCGCTAGTCAGGCCCTATCCCCCGAAGCCCCGATACATTCGGGAGGGCGCGCAGCTACAGATATTTCCAATATCTATATAGTTTTTTGGGAAAGAAAATTTTTGGCTTTCTACTACTCCATCATGATTCAAAAATATGTGGGAATCTTCCAGAGAAAAGCAATCAATTTTAAAAGAAATAAATCTATACATAGATGTGTAGATCATGCAAAGAAGTTACTTTCAGACACAAACTGGAATAAAAAGCCCTCCTAAAACAGCTACTTTCATATAAACATTGAATTATACGAAAGAAAATTTCTTTCAAAACAAATACTTTCACATAAACACTGAATTATACAAAAAATACTTTTCTCTACTCAGTTTGTATTCCAAACATTCTTTATGGAATTAAATCAGGTATCATTCACAGGATTCCTACACCATATACTAAATGAAAGTTAAACATTTCACTCACATGTCATTCTCACTGGTAGACATCGATGTTTCGCCGTAAGACACTTCACTGCAGTACCAATCTAGATAACATTATAAGAAACAAATAAATTACGATTTTTATGTTACGGAATAAGTTTGATCTACTTACGTCATCGATGACATCGTAATGACATTCATTCACTCATTTGATTTGAAGGTAGTAGTTGTCAAAACTTGAATATGAGTGAAAATAATAAATATCATTGATTCTCTTTGGATAAACGTCCAAAAGTGAAATCTAAAACATTGTGTGAAACTATCCTGATATATTTTCCTTTTTCGTTGACATAAAGTGAACAATAATAATTCCACAAATTCCCAACCACTTTGGAAAAGAATTTCAAATACTAAACCCAATTATGTCTTTTGTTGTGGTACACGAACACTTCATTATGATATTTTTAGATGATGGGGTATATACCAAGATCTATTATTAGGATAAAAGGCATTTAATTTTGAAAAATTGTCCTACCACAACACTCAATCACAGCATGCTACAAAAAGCATATAATGGGAAAATTGTGCCCCAATTTCTAGTTGGTACCTTCAGGTATAATAGGTGGGTGTTTGAAGTCAAGTCCTTTATGTTTTTTCACGCAATGCAATAATATGAAGCAGTTAACTTGAAACATTCATGAATTCATTGACGATTATACGCTAACAATGAAATATCATGTTTTCTTATGAGCTTTTTCTTTGAGACATATACATCTACATATTAACTTATTAATCGCATTCATTATACAAGGTGTTTCCTAGCTACGGTTCAGAGGGTTTCAGAGGGTGATTCGTTGGGTCGTTTTGGAGAAAGAAGTTCCTTTGAACAGGGCGATGAAATTTAAAGAAATTTAGATATTGAGATGAAAAAGAACGCCACTGACTATTTCTGTTTTTTTTTTAATTAGGTAACTAAAAAGACAACTTTTTCATCTCTTGTCTTTTCTTCATATCAAGCTTCGTCTTCGAGAAAAAAATCACTTCCAGAAACTATCCACGGACAACATAAAGAAACAAAAGTAAATAATAAACAATTTCGACCTTGTAGTCAATGAGCAAAATGTCCACCTTCTGATAAAATTTATGACTGCAATCTATTTGTCATTGCTTGTCTGACACGTTCAAAAATACCTGGAGTTCAATAAACAAGAGCCTTCAGAATACCATATGAATAGAAATCTAGAGGATTCATGTCAGAACTGCGTGCTGGCCAATTTTGAGGTCCTGCACGTCCAATCCAGAGATCGAGGTAGGTGATGTCGGGATGCTGACGAGCATGAAGACTAGAATGAGCTGAAGACCCGTCGAGCATAAACTACATGTTGCCTCTTACACGTATCGGCACTTCTAACAAAATGGGTAAATGATCTCGCAAAAAGCCCGTGTACGATTCACCTGTTAATCTCACTGGTAAAAAATGGACCAGTTAGGTAGTCACCAATCATTTCTACCCAAACGTTCAGCGAAAATTATTGGTGAAAATGACTTTCTCTAAGAATGTGGGGATTTTTATCGGCCCAAAAATGGTCATTGTGAAAGTTTATAACAGCATCTCGTAAAAAATTCGCTTCGTCTGTAAATAAAATATTAGATAATAAATTAATATTGTGTGCTATCATATTGATCAACCACCTGCAAAACTTCATTCTTTGGTGAAAATTCCAAGGCAGTAGAGCTTGGATCCGCTGTATGTGATATGAATATAGGAGGTTTCTTTTTAGAACTGTCCATACAGTTTTTGGGCTGACTTCCAGCTGCAGTGCAATCTTCCTGGTATTATTTGAAGGATCTTCTTCTATGGCATCAAGTGTAGCTTCTTTTAGTTCAGGACTTGTTACAGTTTCTGATCTTCCAGTTTCACATAATCTTGCTTGTAGCGTTCTAAATATTTTAGCATTTGGAATTACTCTGTTAAGATATTTGTCTTGGTAAATTATCTGTGCTTCTTCCACATTTCTATTTGCGAATCCATAAATAAAGTGCATGTCAGCCATTTCAGCGTTAGTAAAATTATCTATGACAACTCTGACTTTCACTGATATGACAAGTGACTTTAATTTTCCCGGAACTGAAGCTAGATATGAACAAAATATAAGCGTCAAAAAAGTTGTATTTCTAGTTGATTAAACTGAAAAAATGAAAAACCACAGCATCAAGTCAGTGACGTACTTTTTTTCCCAATATTGTCGACCTAATAATTTCAATCTTGTTACGGCTAAATAAGCACCTTATAACTTCAAATAACTGTAGTAAATTTCAACTAAATAGCTATAAGGATATTTATGATATTTTATAAATACCGTTAAAAAAAAACTTAAACACCCAGTATCTCAAAAACGAAGCAACTCCGGATATATGTTCACGTTTTCAAAACGATCTACGAAATCACTCTCTCAAGTTTTGTACGCATTTAGGAAACAACCTGTATATTGTCAAATGAAATAAACAATACCATGCTAATATTTGTGTTTTTCACATAACAAATATGTGACACCCTAATTGATTCCAAATTGTTTGAATGTGGTGTCCCACAGGGAACTATATTGGGACCACTTCTCTTCAATATATATATTAATGACCTTTCGTTCCTTTCGATTAGTTGTGAATTTTTTACTGTATTTCGATAATGGTAATATAACAAATTATTCAAAAATTTTCCATTTGTGGATTCCTTTATTATCCTGGTCATTTTTATATATTTTGTGAAATGAAATTATTACTATGGCTATAGAACAAAGATATACTACGGCGTAATAAGGCTAGCTCTCTTTGATCTGTCAACTAATTTTTTATAATATGGTAATCATTCAATGTCATTTGAGATACATACACACAGCATTTAGAACAATTTTCACAGTGAGGTTTTCGTTTCTATGATTTTCTAAAAATATCAGATTGTTCATCTTCAATATTCCAACAAATTTTCTCATAAAGATTTCTCTCATTGGGTAATTTGAAATGTTTTGTTATGACTTTGATAGTATTTTGATTTTGATATTCTTCTCATGATATTTATGATCGGAAAATGTCTAATAACATTCATATTGTGTTCAATATGATGGTATGAGTAATATCCAATTGTTAAATCTTTCTGAGGAGGATGGAGGTCGGAATTTTTTTTCTAAGCTCTCATTTTCAATTTGAGCTTTGTTTCAAAACTTCAAAATTCATAAAGAATTTCAGAAAGTTTTTCATTGATGATAGAAGTAAAAATATCTTTGAAATGTATTTTGAAAATGTAGACTGGAATTGAGAATTTCTGAGCACTGATTTTGTAATTTAGATATATCTTAATCAGAACAAATGGTTGAAATGTTCCCAAATCATATGCTTGGTTGTCGATAATTTGATTCAATTTTAAATAACTGTTATCGATTTAGAATGGAAATTCATTGGCAAAGATTTCCAAAAGCAATATTGTGTAATCAGGTATATCATTTGATTTTTCTTTTATAATTTTTCCAAATGACACTTTGTAACCCACTTTCAAAAAATACTTCGATAAAGTTGTTTGTAATGCAATATGATAACTATATTTCTTCAAGAATTAAATCGAGTTGTTTTTTTGTTGATTGTTTGATTGGCAAAATGAAATAACATGAAAATTGAAATAACATCTAAAAACGAGTGTAAAATAAGACTAAAGCATACGAATATCAGTGAATACCGTTATTTGCTCTAGGATGTTGAAATTTAGAAGGTGTGGACATGTGTCATATGAAATGGTTCTACTCAAAAGTATTACACTTTAGGACGTTTGAGGCTAGTTCAATGTATAATTTATAGTTTCTAATTTTCCAATCAGCCTTCGGCTTTAAAACATCGCTTCCTCAATAAATCAGCACCCTGTATACGAAATTACTCTCTAAAGTGTCTGTTAACACATTTCGGTATGGAACGATGTAATAAAAATTATCTATAGCCTAACATCACTCCTATTTTCGTATCATACGTTCACGTTTAAGCGTTTTGAGATTCATAGTCTGGTTCAGAAGAGCCATTATTTCGAAAATCCGACCTCCCAGGACAAAACTCGTGAAGATGTCATTCGATTCGAAATGATATGTAAAACTCCATGGGATTTTTGACAAAATTATAGAACTTAAAAACAGTCGAGTGAGAAAAATGGCAAAATAACTCAGAGATATCTAAGACTATTAGATAGCAGGAAATTTTCTGAGAGAAGTCCTGCCTCTTCCTACTATACTGGCAATATTTATAATTTTAGAAAATATATATTTCGAAATAATGTCTCGGAATGTTCATCTCCTCCAACTACCTACACCATAGGTTCTGGTAGATGCCTGCCGGAAAACAACTACTTCCCTGACTATTACCACACTTGATATTGAACTATATCCTCCCAGAGGTTAGTCTCCTAAAAGTTTTTCGTTCATCCAGCAGAAGGAGCATGCTGAAATTGATCAAGTACATCACATACAGACCGAGGTTTCGAGGTATTACCCTCCATCAGTGCAGGAAAGATATGAGGTAATGTTCTGGAGCTTTAGAAAGATATCCATTGAAAAAATTGAAAATGTGATGTTTAAACTTTCATATCAAGAATTGAAGAATACATTAGAGAATTTAAAATTGAAATAAAGCAATTAAAAAAAAGTACACACATAAAAAAATACAAAAAAAAATTATTTCATGCCTTCAGAGAGATTATGATTGAAAAAATCGTTTCTCAAAAATTTTAATTTTTAAAAATGTATTGATTATTCAAGAAAATTCTTGAATATTATTATTTTTTCAAGGACAAAACATAGTACAAAACAAATATCGATTTGTGAAAGTATCTATGAAAAAGAGACAAATGTCCAACCTTTCTTCAACTCTTTCTACAATATAATTCATTATGATCTTTCACATTACAGAAGTAATATTCATCATTCATTCTTTCCATTGAGTGAACAATTTATTATTTTTCTTATGATCACTGAATTTTTGCACTATATTTTCCAATGCTGAAAAATGTATTGAAAACAGCCATGTATCGATTTTCATTAAATTTTTTTTATTTTTCATCAAATTTTAAGTAAATTCGTGAACTTAGACTCATAAATTATTAAAGACCTTTTCATTTTTCGTTAAATGAAGAAAATTATTCGACAATGTATGAAAATATATTCGTTTGTAACAAATTGTTTATTAGAAAAACAATTGGAAATTTCAGTAAAATTATTGTTCAATAATTTGAAAGGATAAATGATGATTTGAATAAAACGTCCCTCAATATCAATATTTAACGGATAAAAATTGTTAATTTTTGAATAATTTTTTTAAAAATCGTTTTCAAAAAACGATATTCATTATGTTTAGCTAGAAATAAATTCGACAGTCAATATGAAAGCTTTGGTTGTCAATAGACCGCTTTGGGGAGCCTCGCTTATCTTTTATATTCGTTAATTGTCTATTATGTAGATGACAGTTTCGTAATGAGCTGAATCACCAAATATTTTTTCGAAAAATGTTCCGAACAATTAATTTGCTTATATTTTTGTAAACTTTGAATAAATAAGTCATTCCTTATAATTGGGAAATATTTTCTTGATTACTTCATTCTCATTTTCAATTTTCTTATGTTTTTGATTTGTGATGGAAAAGTTGAAAGTTAGTTGAGATTTTTCAACAGAGATCTTTTCTGAAACCTTCATGTAGAAGCTTCAAGAAGAGAAAAAATTCATAAATTTTTATTCTGAAAATTATCAGAGTTTATGTAAACGTTCAACTAGCAAAGCGTAACTTATCAACAAAGGCATAGTTATTTGGCTGTAGATTTTTTAAGCCAACAGTTGATGTTCATTAATTTCTTGTTTTTGAATGATACTTTTCAAATTTCAGATATTTTGAATAGTTTTTGATTCATGCAAAAAACCAAACCACCGTTTTCACTTAATTGCTTATAACTTTTGCAATTTTTTTAACATTTCTTCTTTTTTTAGATGACATTTCGAATCTAATACTACCTTGATCATAATTTTTGGTCTTGGAGTTCGTGTTTTCGATAAAATTGCACTCATAAACCAGACTATATAGCCTAACATCACTCTCTTTCCGATAAAGATTTATCTACCGAACTGGAAACAGTCAATTTTTAAAGTGGCAACTGAACCTATTAACTCCCACACCTGATCGACTTTTCAAAATCAACCTTATCTGAGAACAAATCGAGCCAATCCTTAAAAATTGAATGTTGTTCTACTACCTTCGAGTCAATTAGTTCTCTTTGATTGATACATAACGTGGGTTACAGGAAAATAATGTATTCTCATAGACATGCATATTTCGTCACATTGCTCGATTTTCCGACGTTTAGGATACTTTTATTGTGGAAACATCCTTAAACGTAGATGAAACTTTTTGAAACAAATGCAATTCGTATGATTGTTCGAATATTTTTCTTTCTGATTAGCTGTGGCGCCAACATGAAATAACTTTAAATCTGTTTATCCGTTAATCAGCTGTCGCCCCCATCAATAAATCAATCAATCATATATTTCATTCAGAGACCCTATTGGGTATAGAACATGTCAATCACAATGAACAATAAAGTAGTTCTTATCCTAAAAAGAAACCTATAGTTTTACAATCAATATGCACAATTACAAATATATAGAAATATACACAAATTCACTATTGTTTCATATAGCTGATATTCATAAAGGTGTTCCACAAGGAAGTGTGCTAGGTCCTTTGTTGTTTATCATTTATATAAACGATTTTTCGGAAATTTTTAAAAATACTAGCACCAAACTTGTCAGTTATGCTGATGATTCCAATCTTGTTATACCTCTTCACTGCCATATGAATTTGGAAAGTAATGTATTGATAAATTGTTTCTAGATCCTCAACATATTTCATTCAAAATGAACTTCTTTTGAATACAGCCAAAACTAATTGTATAGTTTTCAGAACAGTTAATACTTCCATCATTATTCCAGAGTATGTTAACATGGGCCCTGAAAAGTTGAATTTTTCATCATGTACAAAAATATTAGGGGTCTATCTAGATGACAAATCAAACTTTGACGTACATATTGAGCATCTTGCAAAAAAACTGGCTAGCAAATGTTATGCAATTAGAATTTGAAGAAGTTACTTGAATACTGCTGCAGAGATATGTTCTGGGGTGGAAGCACTATCTTGGAACGCATTTTCATTATGCAAAAACGTATAATAAAGAATATGCTTAACATGAACTTAACAGACTCCTGTCGCGGAATTTTTAAAAATAATAAATTACTTACTTTATATGGGATCTATATTATGTTTGTGTTATTTTCGTTTATGACAACAAAAAAAAATCATTATCCATAAAAACAATCAGGAGTACTATATTAGGAACAATTCAAACCTTGTTCTTCCTAAACATAGACTAAGAAATACAGAAAGAAGTCAACGCTACATGGCCATTAAACTATACAATCATTTACCACTGACAATCAGAGAAGAAGACAGAAGGCATACTTTCAAAATTCTAGTTTTTGATTTGTTGTGTAACATGGAACCGTATTCGATGCAAGAATTTTTTATGGCAACTTAATGACGATTGCAGAAAACAGAAGAAGCGTAGATATTAGTATTAGCCATCAAAATTTTTATAATCCTAACAAATATAGACATGATATATGCGAGAGTGTATTTTCATTTTCATTATATTTTGATATTTATATATTTTAGACAGATGCGTTTATATCTGTGTCACTTATTTTTTGTCTCTTTTCTTTCAATATTGAGTTATACTAAAATGTACTCCCACGAATTTATAAACCTGTGATAATCTTTTATTATCTTTTGTTGTATTTTACTTATATATTTATACCTTACTGACTTAAGTTTTCATATGTTCAATTCGAAAACTTCAATATCTATCTATCTATTGAAACACTCAGTGAGGTCGTGAAACAAATTAATTTGGAAATATTTTTTCATGGCGCTTCGGAATCTGGATAGTGTGGTCTCATTCCTAATATTTACTGGCAATAATCACTTTTCCTTGGGGCTGTCAAAACTAGACTGACATAAGTTAGGATACACAACCCTATTACAGGTTACATGGCCACCAACACCTATTACTGACATCTATGATTGAATGACAAAAGTTTTAGTAGAATTGGTGTATTTTTTACACCGGCGAGTACTCAAAGGTTAATGAGATTTGTGTCAAGGGGGCTGGAGAAACACGGGTTCTGCTCCACCAATTTCACGAAGGAAATAGAGTATTGCACGTCTTCTTGCTGACTCGACATGAACGTGTCAAACTATATTGCTCCTTTCTTTCGCTCAACCGACCCCACAGCTGTGCCTCCCTCACCGATGCGACTCCGATAATATAAGTATCGCATTCCCTCCAATGTGCTTCCATTATGTATGCACGATTATGAGTGATCGGTGTCAAATCAGTATGGGGTTGCTTATTGAATCACCTGTTGCCTCGCTTATCGTATCGCTCCAGTGGGAACCGCGCCTAATAGACAGCGGCAATGTTTTCAGCAGATCTTGCGTTAAGTCGACGTACGGGTGTTGGTCGATTGTTTACTGAACCAGTGGACTCCACCACATTACAAATAGTCCTCTCGGTAGGACGATTATGGCGACCGTAAAATAGGTTGAGCGCGCGGTACGTTACCCGAACACAATTTCACACGTGTTGTTGAATGGTATATCCATCCACGGTGGTTTGGCAAGTTAGACTGATTAAATTAATAACAACTGATTTGACAAATGTAGCTTCAATAACATGGCCGTTATCGATTGTTAAAGTTTGGAAGACTCTTCATAATAAACTTCGCTCAACCGATATGTCAAAACATTGGAACAGCAGCGATACAGCAACATAGTACTAGTATGAGTAATTTTTCATAGAGAAGGTTTTCAGGCTAATAATTTTTCTGTAACTCGCCACTAGATGGCGCTGTAGAACAATATTTTGAAAGCACTGTTCTATAACGCTGCGCACGCCTAAGTTCGTTGATTCTGATTCTGTCAAAACATTGGAACAGCAGCGACACAGCAACACAGTACTATACTAAAACCAATAATGATTGAGAGTAGAAGTAAGCCCAGTTGACAGCAAATCGGGGGCGTGCTTATTAATTTTTGAGAGGGTTGAGAATGAAAGAAAAGTTATCAGTACAATTAGTTAAAATATTCATACACATTTTTTATTTATTTCATTAAAACTTTGAAATATCGTAATTTACCTAATCGTTATAGTCATTAAGTGGGCCTTATGAAAACGGAGTAATAATCGTGGTAATTATGTAATTATAGTAGGTACCAAATAAATTAACAATATTAATAAAAAACACAATATATATATATATATATATATATATATATATATATATATATAACTTTTTTTCATTATTGGGTTGCAGCAATTGATAAGTGAACTCTTTATAACTATTCTCAAGCTTTCGAGTAACTTAAACTCATCGTCAGGGGTACTAGAAAATACAAATTACAAATTTTTGATAATAGAATATAATATAAATGTAAATGTACAAATTTTTGTCTAATCTTCAACCTCAGATTCGTCACTGTCGCTACCGCTATCATCAAAGTGAATTATGATTGGTTCAATATTGTGTTCAATACGGTTGTCTACGTCCCACATTTTCTGCTCCTCTTTTAAAACATGCTGCATGCATTTCTTCCAGTCTTCTGCAGAAACAGTTCGAATAGCTTCTTGTAAGTGATGTTGCACGTCCACTAATTTAAATGTTCTGTTTTCTCGTGCCCCATATCCTTTTACTTGCGCCCAGATTAATTCTATTGGGTTTAATTCGCAGTGGTATGGTGGTAACCTTGAAACTGTAATTCCACGACTTAACGCCATTTCATCCACTGTGAATTTTTTATATTTGTCTGTGTGTAATTTTGTTAGCTGAAGTAGTTCTGCCTTCAAACTATCTTTGTTATATTGGATGTTCTTATTAATCAACCATTCTTGAATTGCTGCTTTTTTCCATGATTGTTTCGATAATGGTTCTAAATGTCGACTATGGTATGGGACATTGTCCATGACGATGACAGACCCAGGTTCCACAAGTTGAATGATACCTTCAAACCATTTTTCAAACACCTCTGCATTCATCTCTTCATGATAGACGCTTGTTTTCTTAGATTTAAATATTAATTCACCATTTGGTTAAAATCCACTGTCACTTCCTATATGCGTAACTATCAGACGACTACCTTTTCCAGTTGGCTGTTTTAACCCAACTGACAAACCTTCAATAAAGTCTTGTCGTGCACTTGTTATATTACCATCCTGCCATACTTTTTTGACTGTGTGTCCTTGGTTAACCCATGTCTCGTCCATGAAGTACAATTTTTTTCAAGCTTCCGAAATTCGTCAATTTTTCTTAGATAGTTTCTTCTCCATGCTATTATTTCTTGACGTTCAATGAGAATGCTTTTCCTGTCAACTTTTCCGTACGTAAATTTCATTTCGTGTACAAGTTTCCTAAAAGTTTCTTTACCCATTTTTGGGACCAATTCATGATCGCTAAGTGCCTCCAGAACTGTTTGTAGTGTGGACAGCTCATTTCTGAAAAAGAAACTGTGAATAGTTCTGCGTATACTGGTTTTGGCTTCTTCATCAACTGTGATTTTGTTTCGTCCGCTACTAGTTTTTGGCGTTTGTACGTCCCCATGAATTTCTGCTTCTTTTAGTATTTTGTAAATCGATGATACTGGTACACCGGTATAATTAGAGCACATATCAACTAATTTATCTTTTGTAATTGTGGAACTTAATGATGTAGAAATGCCCGGTTAGTTATTCGGAGGTACACACGTAGAATAACAGCACATATGCACAAAGTCATCTTTTGGTGGCTGATGATCTCTTTCAAGACAGTGAAATACTCGCAGTACAATTTGTTTTTCTCTTACTGACCGAGACTCCGACCGTTTTACCTTTTTCGACGTGGAAGGCCCGACCATGTCTCCCATTTTTTGAGTAGTAAAAATATAATTATGTAACGCTTAAACACTTATTAGCACTATTATTTTCACCAATTGTTATCACAACACGTCGATTGCTGACTAACTTAACTGTAAAACGTACAATTCACGCTGTATAATTCACAAACCAATGATACGCTCATGGCTGCAAGTACATTAGTAAGGACTGCAACGATGAGATGGAAGTTACGGTAAAGTGTACGGTAAAGTACGGTAAAGTGACGTTGCGTACAGCGTTGCCACTAGTTGTAATAAATATCTAACACTATACAGAAAATAATGAATTTTAACAGATCAGTAATCAGGAAATGTATAAGTATTACTCATTACAAGCTCATTACTGATTTTTGTCATAAATAATACCCTTTAATCGTACTAGTATTGTGTATTATCTATAATTTGCCACAACCTACAACTCTACTGCTTACTATATTTTGATTCTGCTATAAACTGGCAACGTAAAATTTAGATATGACAACGCGCTTTACTCTCAATCATTATTGGTTTTACTATAGTGTAGTAAATACGAAATACATTTTCGATATGACAATCATGGAATCAATGACCCAAATGGCAGATCATTATAAATTTAATTCCACCGAAACCTACCCACATCTCGCACATCAGTACTCGCTGAATATAATTGAGCGGCGAACCAAAAAATAATAAAAAGTAAACACACTTCGCGGTGCGGTAACCCCCGTTCGGATGTTGTTGGGCCCGAGGTAAGTAAGTGAACGGAGATTATCTCGCTAAATGCTTCTATTACTCGGAAGATAGTTGCATGACGATCTCTTATTAACCTCGGGAAAGTCGTGAGGGCCAAACCTCCTCGCCACCGGCTCAGAAGCATCTTCACGAACGATTCATGATTTCGCTTGAAGAATAGTAGGGGGTACCCCGGTGCCAAACTACCAAATTTAGCGCCTGTAACAAATTGTGGGTACACAGTACCATTGATACACAATAACATCACCCCCGTTTAACTTCAAAAACCTATTCATTACCTCCGTACGGAATCGGTTCTATACGGGGACTGCTCAAAAAATAACATGACTGTTCTAATTTCGCCAATATATTTTCTGCTCTCGAAACAATTGGATCACAGAATTTGCATTAAATTTAGTATAAAAAATGGAATTAAGTGCTCGAAACCGCTTTAAATGTTGTCAATGGCATACGGTAAGTAGACCCACTGTGATTCGAAAGTGCATTTAGATTGGAACGACAAGGAGTCACATTGTCTGCTGCATAATTGTTCATATCTAATCCAGCTAGAGGAAATTCGATGGTGACATTTAACTTGCCTCTAATTTTTCTGTTAGAGAGAATTTTTCAAAATTAATGACTAAAATACAGGGAAAAAAGACTTCGTGCATTTTCTTCTTTCCTTGCAACTCGAACACGTCGGTTTTTCATGTCCATCTAAAGTTTCCTCTCTTGTGAAGGAATCAAGGCATTGTGATAAAGTCAATTGGCTATTTCTTTGTCGTATGGGGAGTGACAAATTCCAGAAACGATCGAAGGTTACTGGTAAGTGTCCACAGTGTGTGCATTTCATCGTGGATTTTAATTCATCAACGAAATTTTCTACAATTTTGAAGTTATATGTACTCAAATAAGTCAGCCATGACTCTTGTGCTTTTTTGCTGTAGCTCAATTTTTGGTCAATCTCCGTTGAGATCGGTTCAGGTTTCTCATTAATTCTATTAACGTCATCATGTAAACCTTCCAGAAAATAACGAAGAAACTCCTGGGCGTCTTAATGCGCATGACCCATGAATCGAGGAGCAAAACACTATCAGATGAATCTTCTGACACAATTCCTCAATAACTTCTGCGAACACTCTGATTAAAGCACCCTTCATACTAGAAATACAAGTATTGATATCTTTCGTGTACTCATCCTTTTTCAAATATTCTAGTAACCATGTCGTATTTGATGAACATTGAATTACACTATTCATGAAACAGGTGTTGCCAATATTTCTCAACCCATTGAGGACAATGATTTTACTGATGAATATATCACTGATTTAATTCTGTTGTAGCTGATACGTTCACCACTGCTGTTTTCTTCTATTATTTGTCTTCTCGATTCAAGATCAGTCTGTTTGAAAATGTGAATTATCAGTAGGGCGTCGCTTTTTGATCCCTTTCTATGGTGTAGTTAGAGAAAACAATTTAATTTTCTTTGTACCTGTGCTATGCTCCCAATTTAGTATACCCTTAATTTCTGAGGTGTCCAAAGACTCATGATAATACTTCGTGCTCCCCTACTAATATTCACCTCTAAGAATATCGCATCCATTCATAGGAAAATTTTCATTCATGTTTTTGTAGTATTTATAATCGAGAGTACAAAAAATGTATTTAAAGATCAAAAGAATTGCCTTTTTCATGAAGTCAATACTTGTGTGAATAATAAAGCTGTTTCATATGTAGTAATGAAAGGGATGCAAAACATCGATTTTCATTTCGCGAAACTGCTTTTCTGTTGCATTAGTGAAAATTTCTGTTCCAGTTCCATAAAATTATGGTTATATTGCCCATCATTCCCATATGCATTCCAGAATGCCATACATTACTTCTTGACAGCGACTCATATACTATAAACGGAAAGCTTCAATATGAACACTGTTTCTGGTCCTGTTGAAGTGCCTGTCAGCATACTTGGAAAATGTGCCACAAATTTCGTCCAATAGATCCAAGAAATGGTTTTCAAATGATGTTAAGACCGTGCGGGTTCAGCCTATAGTCGAAATAACTATAGACTATCAGTACTATCAAAAATCAAGAAGAAAGCCTTAAACTAATTAGATGGCCCAAGTCTCATGTGCTTCAAAGGATTTGTGTTCCTTCTACTTGGCTAATATCATTCCAGGTCAAAATTTTCTCTGGATCTGGTCATTACCATCAGGTCGTTGATGTTCAAAAAGAGTTATGGATAAAGTGGATACCTGGAGAACATCTTCGTTGACACCAAGGCTATTCAAAAGGAAAATATCGATGACTACATTTGGGGAACAGACTTTGAAACCTAGAAACCACAACACAAGTATGAAAAAAAATTCAGTCCTTGATCATACTGTATGATTTGAAGTTCCTTTCCATTTGAAATCCTGAGATCAACAATTATCCTTTCAACGGCAATGACTGAAAATATTCTTTGAAACTGCTCCTTGAGAGTAAAATCACTTGCGTTTGCGATATTTGAGAGTTATATATTGAGGGTGGAAAGTTTTTGAATCGAAAGTTTTTTTATCGAATATCATAAATGATCTTTTAGATTAGCTAAGATCATGTCCATCCTACCAGAAATTCGTCCAAAAAGTAGTTCCAACTCCTTGAAAGTTAATTCCCTAAGTAGATTTTCCACCTGAGGATATAGAACCGAACAATCAAACTATTGATGGATGCTTGCGCCAATGTTGGAAGGAGAAAGCCCCCCGCAATTTTTGTTGAACCATGTTCTGTCGTTAGAAATCGCTTTCTTAAAGAAATAATATAGTTACGCATCCATTCCCGAAAGTGAAGCCCCAATTTCCCAGAAGCACATGTTGTAAAATCAGAATCAAAACACACGTCTAGTCAAAAAAAATATTGGGAGATGGTCTTGAAGATCTTTCCATTCAGTATACAAGTATTTATAGTTTCAAACTTCAGTGGTTAGGGTTGTTTTTCATTACTGATTAAACTATATCCATCCAACAAATACAGTAACTCAAACAAAGCATGATCACCACACACATTTGCATCTATTGAGTTAAATAAACAAGCCTCTTCATGCTGGCCAATCAGACTTAACTGCAATCGGCTGGCGAAATTCGTAATACAGTGTTGGAGTGGTTAGTTACGTTTCAAATCCTGTGGTGTATACATATACAGTCTTCTGAAGTTTGAATTTTTTGAAATGTCAAGTACTGATATAGCTGGAAACACTGCTAATTTGTGTCTCTATACTTCATCTTGAAAAAATTTCTATACCCAGCCGTATTTTGTTAAAAAAATTGGTCGTTCCTCAGTGCGACTCTGTACAAACATCCTTGTCTGGGAGAAGGTGCGCTATGCATGATTATGTTTGGGGAACTCCATTGCTTGGATGGACAGAGTATAGTAATATACCCGAAACTGACGATTCCAAAGGAGACTTCTTGATGATTGTAAGGAGTTAAGGTTTGGTTGTCAAGTGCAGATCTAGAAGATCATCAGATTCTCATTGTTCATCACGAACTATTGTTGGTTCTTCTATATTCTGAATGATACCTCACTTATGGCAGAAGTTTTGGCTTGGTCATCCCTGATATTTCAGAATTCCAACCAAACGATAGATATTGTGGACATCGAAATCTATAAATATAGATATTCCGGCACCAGGATGGTGGATTTGCTGAAAATCGTTGGTGTTTGCAAGTGGGGAAAATAGAGCCTTATATTGTGAGTCGTTTGAAACTTATTTATCAATGTGATGTTATCTCATTCAAAAATGAAACTCGGCAGTTGGGTATATAAATTCAACGGGACTTATTTCAGTATTGATTTTGGTTTCGGAGCTAAAATATTTTTTTCAAATAGAGAATTTTGAGCAAAAAGACATCATCATGGATATCTTTGGTTCTGTGTCTTTCCTTAAAACCGGAAATAAACTTCACAGTAATTAAATATTAGCTCAAAAGCAAGTTTAGGCTGTCCCTGTCCCTGTAGTGATATCCCGTCAGGAGACAGCAAAATTCACCAATATGTACCTTTAAGAAGTAACACCCAAAGTGTCCTGAATTCATTAATGTATTACTTGACGGGAAAATACTTTGAGGTGTTGCTTTCACATAATTTGTCATCTTGAATCAATTAATGTCCCGCCCATTACACTAAAATTGACAAAAATTTATGTTGCCCAAGAATTTATTGTGAGATTTTCACTAAACAGTTTACAAAACCGCAACACTCGTTTCACTATAAAATAGCTTAGGCGTATTCATTCTGTCTGAAGGACTAAGGAGGACTTACCTTTTAACGTGTGATTCCTAGCACGTGTTGGACGATAGCAAGTGAAAATCGATCATTCAGCCTGGTGCTTGAACCACCGACCAACACGGCGGTCGATTTGACTGACTGAACAGAGCACCCACATCGAACCGACCGGCTACCGACCGACTATAAATCATTGATTTGACCTGAGTTCAGGTCAAAACTAATTAACCATAATAAAAGAAATTCCACAAAATAGTTAGGTGACCATGTGATAGAATAATCACCATACTCCACATCAGAAAACAGATTCAATAGATTTGACACGTTTAAAACCTAACCTATAAAATGGTTTTAAACCTTTCTCTTCCAAGTGTAATACGTCATAGTCGTAGTTAAATCCCTGCTCCTCTGCCAAAACGTAGTTTGTGAATGTAGAATTGATCTTTACAGTAACCTTCGATCTTTTCTGAGATTTGTCTCTCCCCATACTGCAAAGAACTGGCCAATTGAGTTTGTCACACTGCTTGGATTCCTTCACAAGAGAGGAAACTCAGGATAGAGATGAAAAACCAAAATGTTCGAGGTTCAAGGAAAGAAGAAATGCAAAAATATCAATCCATATAATTCCCCGTACTTCGATAATTCATTTAAAACGATTCTCTCCAACGGAAAGATTCAAAGACAAATCAAATGTTCCCATTGACTTTTCTTCAGAAGGCTTTAATATGAGCAATTATGCAGCAGACAATGTGGCTCCTTATCGTTATAATCTATATGCACTTTCGAATCACAGTGGGACCACTTACAACGAGCAGCATATTGCAGACACCCTTATAGTGGCACGTGGCATGAATACAACAATTCACACGTGTCCCCCATTTCAACAAAATCACTTTGTGAGTGAGGAGGCATATGTCCTCTTTTATGAAGAGGAGGGAACGAAGCAGCACTCTTGATGTGTTTTTTTTTCTGTTTCTATCAAATGAATTATGTTAATTGATTTGTATGTCATAATTTTTTCTGCTTTGATTATTATAAAAATTGCAAAGGTAGTGTATATTAGGTAAATTAAAATAATAACACAAACTATTCATATGTTCTTTCACTATTTGTGAAAAGTTCCATCCTGTTTGACCCCTCTTTACCTGCTTCGTAGAATCAATGAATGTTCCCTCTTATTTTTCTAGAGCAGCTTACATAAGGTTATTTCAGTCTAAGCTGTCATACGTATTGGATTTTTGGGGACTTTGAGAAAGATATTTATTTTAAAAACAAATGCCTATTAGAATTCTGGGAAGGGCAAAACGAACTGACAGCTGTAGACTTCTATTTAAAACATTCAATATATTAACCGTTACGGCTCTTATATACATATTTGAACGTCTTGTTTATATCAAGACACAAAATAACACCCCTCAAGGTAATCGCAACCATGAATATTTGACCAGAAATGGCCACAATCCTTTTATGCCACAACATCGACTGGCAATTACTCATAAAAGATTTTTTACTATGTCGATACGGCTCTTCAACCATCTACCACCATATATGAGGACATTATATATTATGATCAAATTCAAAAAAAGTATAAAAGGACTGCTGGTTGATCTCTGCCCTTATGACGTAAGTGAATTTTTTCACTGCAAGTTTCAATGCTTTGCCTTTCAATGTGTATGTTTTGTACTATATTTATCTACGTTGACGATACTAAATCTGTTGTGTTGATAATTAGCAAATAAATTGATTGATTGATTGATTGATATGAAGTTTTGGGTTAATGGAATTGACGAATTTGACAAACTCGCCCAACTGCCCACCGGTACATTGAATTACAACGCATATAAAACATGTAAATTGTAAAGAGCTCAAAAGATTGACTGAAATCATGTCAGGCATATCAGACAGGCGAATGATGGACTTCAACCGGCCGGTTTTCAACCCACCGACAATTCACCCAAAAATAGTCCTCAACTCCTCCAGAGCTCCCAATTTCTCCGAAAACCCGATCATCACCGGCACCGAAATTACATCTCGATGGCGTACAAGTAAGTAAATTTTTCACCTGAGGATCTCGTACCTTATAATCAAACTATTGATGGGTTGTGGTTGCTCTCAGGTGGCTTTTCACCGCATACGGTATTGCACTGGCTCAGGGCAATTTCTCGTATAAATTACCGAAAATACCGGGACCCGCGAATTTTGCTTCAATATTCCGTACGCTAATAGTATATCGCTCATGTTTCATAAAGCACGGGGGACGAAAAAGTATTGACGATCACGTAAGCCTTGCAGCCAAAAGTTATTTCAAAAGGCCCGTCTCTGATGATGGTAATTCAAAATACACTCCGTTCCAAAAATGTTTTGAAACTGAGTTAACCACCAGATCAGTTCCAGACAAAAACAAAAATTAAATCCATAATTAATATAAAAATGGCAGTAAATATAATGGCATCTCTTTCACTGCCTGAAACACTATGCATGCTGTTTTTGGCGAATGCATAGGCTTGGGATGTGGGGGTTTAGCAAACCGGCCACCGGATGCCGGCTTCCACGTAGCTCCGCTGGACAGAATCACTCGTGGTTCTGTTATTCCCTAACTGAATGGCATCCCAACGATGGCTTGATCTTAAGGTGTGTGTATCCGTGCCGAGAGGATGAATGACACTGAGCCTATCAGCTGTCTCTACGGAACCTTCGAGATACCGGACGCCCCCTCGTCGTAGCATCGCCTTGTCACGGCAATGCGGAGCTCTGCCGTGATTGACCTTCTTTCCCTAGGTACTCGTGGGACTTTTATGGACAGAGTAAACTTAAAAATTCTTTCTGACGCTGAGTCTACAGAGGGAATTAATGTTGATCTTACGACTCCAACTGACCTCCCTGTAAATTCAGATCAGGAGCGAGAGTTTCTCAACTCTCCAACGCCTGATCCAATAACTGAACCTAAAGAAAGATTTGGTGGTGCAGCCAGGAAACGACTGCACCAAATTCTTGAGCGGCGTACGCAGAATCTGTCTCAGGTGGAGGAACATATACTTTGTGCCTGCCCCGCTGGGGACCGAATCAGGTTTTTAGAGTTTGGCTTCGTTAAAAAGCTGGGTTTATTTGGTCGGGTGTGAATAGGTGTGAGCCACAATAAACCCTTGCGGATTGCGGTGGAAGGTCAAATAGACCCACTCACTTTGGACCTAACCTAACCCAAACTACGAAGACGCCATCTACGAGATTGACATAAAATTTTTGAATATCAAAGCTTAACGATGCTTCCCAAGGCGGTCAGATGCAAAACCAAGCCTTGACATTGAACACTGAACGAGGTTTGTCTTCTGCCTGTCACTGCAGCTTTTACTGCAAGTTAACTAGATGAACTTGTGATCGTGTCACGCCTTGTATTTATCGTTGACTGATTAAGTCAATTTGTAAATGATTCCTTGTTGTTCCACAATTTGGCGTGAGGGTGTCTACTAGGGATTAGATAGGGAGGAGCATAGCTCCCAGGGTAGGCCGCCAGCTTTTGAACAGTGAAGAAGGGCGTGGGTAAGATGGAGGGTAGAGCGCCACCCGCTTTATCAACCCTGGAGCTTATACAGCATACACAACAAAAACGGGAAATTTACTCTAAACCGTAACCAATTGAATCAAACTCAAATCCAGTTAAAATATTCATAAGTCCTTTCCCTAACATCTACACCTTTCTCAGTTGGTTCCAAACTTGTTAACAAATCCCTTGATTTATATCAACCGTTATTATAGGACTCCCCCTACAATACTGGCAGGAAGCCTTGAGCTCATGAGGCCAAAAAGTGTCAAATGTGAGAAGATATTCCTTCCCTAATTGTGAACAATACCAAAATGTTCATAAGATACAAATTATATTACACCTATAGCACAAATATTTCAATTCTAAGGGAACTGTAATGAACCCAGGCTCCCCAAGGAAGAAAGGAGGATGTCTCTTTAGTACTTGAGACGTTGCTGTTTTGTAGTTATACTTTACCTTAGATATAGCTATATCGCCAGCTTACAGTAGGTTGAGAGAATGAATTCATCTACCTAGGCATAAAAGCATATACCCTACACTAATATTTTTTTCCTTTTTGGGCAGGTTTAAAGAACATAAATCTTTGTTGAGATAATAAATCAAGCATCAAAAATCTAGTCACTGATAAGTTATTTGTCCCTATCTTAATAGCTAAGCGTATCTGTGTGTGTGTCTCCCTCGAGGTGGCTTGAAGAACAAGAATGGTCTTAGAGTTACAAACTTAGGTCTGTAGTGTTCTGTCGGTACAACAATTGTGATCGGCTCAACAGCGGGTAACTACTAACTACTGCTACTACTGTATTAGGCATTCATGCAAGGATGCCTAGTCTTACAGCAATACTAACTAACACGAGGAAATGGTATCCAGATAAAAGAAGGCCTTTTGGTGTCGTGTGGCCTATAGGTTTACTTTTGCCCTCAAGAAGCCAAGATTCAAATCAGTAAGATTCTGTTCTCCATAAGAAATTGAATCCAACAAGTGAGTTGAATGTTTTACCAGCATCCAAATGCCAAGAATAAAACAATTTCCTATTCTTATAAAAGATAATCTCACTTGGTTAATTCGAAAAATCGAGAAGTTTGGACATAAATTCCAAAATTAGCAAATGACTACCAAAAGTACCACAAAAAAGTTTGAATCCCAGCGGCAAGACATTCATGGAACGAAAATCGTCAATTCACCGTTCCCTCAGAGCACAGAATCCTTAGGAGATTCGAATATGTGTTCGAATATAACTAATGCGTTCGAATATATCCTTGTATAGTTGTATAGTTCCCAGTGACCAGAAACTAAACGAATGACGAGGTATTAAAATATCCCAAAACCTTCATGGAAGTATTCATTTCAGGTTTAAATAGTCGTCGACCTCAAAACATAACAAATGACAAAATGAAACCGTAACAATCGGACATCATACACTGCTGTTTCGACCCGCCAAGGTCACATCAGCTGTTCTGAAAAGGACAAGCCTGAAAGTGAAGATAATGACATCTCCCCCTACGGAGATGATATCTGAAAGATCTACTGAAAATTCAATACCTGAGTATCAAATATAAACGAGGCTCCTCAAGGCGATAAGTTGCAAAGCCAAGCTTCGACATCAAGCGCTAACTAGATTTGTCCTTTGTCTTTCACTTCATCTTTTACTGCAAGGCAACCAGATGAACTTGTGATCCGAATTGACACATAAAATCGATTCAACCAACAAATAATAAATACAAGAAGCATCATATATGTGTTGATAATGAAACAAAAAGTTAGTGTAGTGTACCAAGAAAGTAGCAGGTCGGTTTTTTATTTTCTATAGAAATTCATTCACAACACTTGTCACTGTAGACCAACTTAGTTACACCGGGATAATAGACACTCCCAGAATACCAATACAACAAGGAATACGGTTTATATGACAGTTTCAATAGGGTTTTGTATGCCTACCCTTGAAATGAATGAATGAAAATACTAAATTATCTCTGTTGAACATGAATTGTCACTAGATAAAGAAATCAAAGTGTCAAAGTTCTGTAATTTCATACTCTTTTCAATGGTTGCTTTAATAGGTACAGGGTCTTACCCTAGGGATCAAGTCACCAAACCTTACAACTTCTGATCAAAATCCTATTTTCAGAATCATCGAAAAAACTGAAGGCTGCTGTTTTACACTCCTCAAAATAGTTAAAATCAAAGATTTCAAAATATAATCCACTCTTGAATTAATGTCTATAAATATCTCAAAAGATGTTATTCATTCTCATTTACATAAATCACACATACATAGAATGAGTATCGGTTCAAAGTTCAGGCAATGATACCACCTGTTATGTAAGTCCATTCAGAACACCGACTCCAAATATGACATTATTAAAAGTAGATATGTCTGTCTGTCTCTACCTCACTTCCCACTCTATGTAAATCACTATGAAAAACAACGGTATGACTGAACAAAAGAAGAATAGTACTAGTTGATGTCGATTTGTATACCTAATCGGAACATGAATCAAAATAATCAAAATAAACAATGTGGACTTCAACTGTATAGACTGCTTGGAAGATCTGTGAAAATTGAAATAGAAATAATTGGTATGCTACAATCTACAATTCAAAATTGGCAAAATGGGGTTTCTTTGTGTTCTTTAGATTATCCCACAATCAGTATAAAATCAAAAGTGGAAAATGGAATGTTGAAGGACAATGTAAAGGAGAAATCAAGATCATAGGCGTTAAGAAAAATCATGTCAGAGGCAAGAATAGATCAGATATATAGTGTGTGCCAAGATTGATGTTACGAGAAGTATGATGTCTCAGAAATAGTTGAATTTCATTTTGTTATTGTGGGATTGTGATCTCACGATATTCACGTTAAAGAATTCTGCTGTGACTTTCAATCTAATGACGATTCTAATGGCTGAGTAACGTCAAATTTCAAGGCAGTAGTTAAAGCAGTTTAGGGATATCAAGTTTCATGAAGAAACTTCTCAACAAAATCAAATCTTGCATTCATAAATATGAATACTCACGATTTGGAATAAACTTTTCATTCTTCCTTTTTCGAGAAAAATCACATAAATATTTTTTCTCTTGACCTATTTCTTACTCCGTTCATTATATAAAAAAAGAAACCAAAATGCTAGTGTTTAATATTTTTTCGGTCTTAAACGTTCGGGGGGCGTTCACTTTCGGCAGTAGTAGTTACGGGTTTCTTGAGAGATACTTTTGAAATTATCCTAAATTTACGATGCGATGGTGGATGTTTATGAATCAACGAAGATTTTGAAGCAATTACCTGAAAATGGATTTGATCACGCGATGTTGGAGCTTTCTGTCAAATAACTCGGAATCATTTTTCAATCTCGGGCAGCAATTAGCGACATTCACTTTTTACGAAAGTATGATATGGAAATGAAATATAATAATTTCTTTAATATACATTTGGGATAACGTCAAGTTTCATACATAGAAAAATAATTTTTCTGATTAATTTCAATGTGAAGTGTGACTGATATTTTGAGTAATCAATTCAGTCTAAAGTTTTATATTGAATGAAGGAAGTTTGTATTGTTTCATAAATAATGGAACAGATTGGAATATCAATGACACACTGAAATGAATAAAGATGAAATTTGCGGGACGGGACGGGATAGGATAGTATAGGATAGGATAGGATAGGATAGGATAGGATAGGATAGGATAGGGTAGGGTATAGGGTAGGATAGGGTAAGACAGGGTAGGATATGATAGGATGCGATAGGGTAGGATACGATAGGATGCAGTAGGATTGGATGAGATAAAATAATGAACGATACCATAGGATAGGTCATGTTAGGTAAGATAGGATATGATAAAAAGTGTTCTAGTCATCCACTGATGACAGGATAAGACAGAATAGATTGGGGTGGAATACGATAGGGTAAGACGAGATAGAATAAGCATTGTTTTAGTCATCTCTCGATGATAGGATACGATAGGATAGGATAGGGTGAAATACAATAGAGTAAGATAGGTTAGTATGAACATTGTTTTAGTCGTCTCCTGATGGAAGGATAATACAGGATATGATGGGGTGGAATACAATAGTGTGAGATAGAAAAGGATAGGATAAAATTGTTTTAGTCATCTCCTGATGATAGGATGAGATGGGATATGATAGAATAGAATAGATTAGGATAAAAAAGGATGGGATAGGGTGATATGGGATAGAATAGGGTAAAAAAAGGTAGGGTATCATGGGATAGAATAGAATAGAATAGAATAGAATAGAATAGAATAGAATAGAATAGAATAGAATAGAATAGAATAGAATAGAATAGAATAGAATAGAATAGAATAGAATAGAATAGAATAGAATAGAATAGAATAGAATAGAATAGAATAGAATAGAATAGAATAGAATAGAATAGAATAGAATAGAATAGAATAGAATAGAATAGAATAGAATAGAAAGAATAGATTAGGATAGAATATGATGGAAAAGGATAGGATAAGATAGCTTAGGATAGTTCAAATTGAATTAAGTTAGAATGGGATAGGATATGTTAGGTTAGGAAAGGATGGGATAAAAATAATTTTGATCACTACCTGATGATGCTAGCTTGGTTAGCGGAACATGCTTGTAGTTTTTCCTTCCAATTATCTCATGCGGATATTTTGATCCAGTAATCTAGAGTATTCTTAATGATTTTAATACTTTATTCATTTTCATTTTATTTGTTCTTCCAATTGTTTTGTGAGTTGTTGTGTATAGTCTTCATCACTCCTACCAACTACTGAATCAAAATACTTTCGAAACATTACTTTTTCTGTAATTTCTGTTGTGACATTGACAAATTACATCGTAGGTTTTAAAATTCTTCGTTGCGTGACTTGGAACAGTTTTTATGTGATTATCCAACGATTTTCGTAATATTACCTCACCATCTTTTGAACCCTTAAACGAAATTTGAAGCCGAAACCATTCCGAAAACAATCAAAGATAATTCTGTAAATGGTTTCCAAAAAAAAGATTAATCGTAGTGCGATAAAAGACCTGTGAAATTTTCGAAGATTTGCGAAGATTGAAGAGCTGAAATATATTTTCATGAAAATATATGTTTTCAAATAGAAATGAAATAATGGCTGAAAAACGAAATCTTCAAGGAAAATAATTAATAATACCACTCCAAAAATATTCTGTTTCTACGCCTTGAAAACTTCAATTTTTTCTAGATTTCTTATAATTTTTCAAAGGGACATGAATGTGATAATTACTTAACTTCTGTCATAAAATAAAGTCAAATAATTCAAGAAAATATGATATTTCAAAAATTAACAGTAATTTTTTTGAAGAAAGTTCGAGTTCTATCCCTATATTTCAGAAATCTGTTGAATAAAATTTCAGGAGCACTTATTATACCAATCATTCATACCGTGTTAGGAATCACACGTTAAAAGGTAAGACCTCGTTAATCCTTAGCTCGCACAAATTTCAACTTCTGAGGGTTGTCGTTCGTAGGGGTGCGACAGCTGGTTAACGGAAAAACAGATTTTAAACAGAAACAGACAGATTCATATTCCTTACGAACTGTTCAATACTAAAAGGAGTTTTAGTATGACTTAAACTTATATTAAATCTTCCACTCAAGTTTTCAAAAACATAGGTAATGGCTGGATTTTTGAAATATTCGTAGTATAATTGATCCCAAAATTTTATTTTTTGATGCTGACTATTTATTCTAAAGCAACCTGTCCAATGAAAAGGTTTGTTTTTGCTATGACGATCATATAGTACTACGTCTAAAGTACTGCGTCTAAAGAATGAATAAGTGTCTTTCATGAATTAGAAAAATATTGAGAAACATTTGAGTTATTGAAAAAATAGATGTCATGTACAAAAATTACAGGACTGATGAAAATTGAATATCAGATTATCCCAAGTAATGTGACTATTGAACCAGAAGAAAGGAGAATCGAATATAGAGAGTTGAAGATATGGGATAGATCATCTAAACAGCATCCAAGAAAAAACCAAATGTAAACCGGCAGTCACCAAAATTCTCAGAGACGGAAGAGGTTAAGTATTATGATCAAGGAGTGCAACTTTCTTGAAACAAATTTGTTGAAAACTTTATTCCGGATCATACGTTCTTATATTAATTTGCAATTTGTAACAATTTTGCTCGATATAATCGGTTATTTTGAATTGTGATAAACACGGATCATGTTCGCTGAGCTAGCTCAGGAGGTACCAAATTCTTTGGTGTAAGGCCAGATCAAAAAATGGCTGAATGAGAAACATGAAGAGTACTCCTAAAATATACCTGTGAACCTAACAGCAAAACATTTATAAAGTTCCATTTGAAAAACGAACTGAAAAGTACTTCAACTGGGTTAGAACCGATTCAAAATAATAACGGAGTTATCCAGAGGATAACTGTATAAAATAGGGCCTTAACTGCATGCAATACCTACAACAAAGATATTCAAGATTTTATATCAAGGCGATAGGAATACAGAAGTACAGAAATAATTTCAACTAAAAAGAAGAGGGAATCAACATTAATAAAATTTGGCTACCTTCATTCAATTGTTCTTGTATTGTTTCATTCAATTTAACCAACATGAACAAAACCACTTCCACCACCAATGAAATAAATTCGGATACCCAACCCAATTCTGTAGTATCTGCTTTGAGGGCAATCAAAATACTCAGTTACCACATGGCCTCCAATAATGTCTACCGTAGTAGTAGACGAAACGTCAGGCATAAAAACTTGCAGTCCACGGCCACCAAATGCGGAAAATAGCTTCGAAACAACTCAAACTATGTCCATAAGAATATGATAAACATTCAATAGAGGACCTATACAAACTGATAGAGAGAATAGGACTGTCAAAATGGGTGATGAGGAGATTTGGAGAGGAGTCACTCGGCTTTGAAGCTGCGAAAAATCATTTGATGTACACCAGGAACAAGAAAGATAAACCTATTGATCTGAAATAGTACTACAGGGGTCTTTCCAGGTAACATAATATGTGATCTTGTTACAGTGCTCGCACTTTCAATTGTAGGAGTACCAGATAAAACGAACTGGTGAACAAATAAATTACAACGTTCCTATTCAATTTTGAAACTAGAAAAGAAATACTTCAATATCCTCCCAATTCATCAGAAATGATTGTAAAATATCCCAGAGACTGTAATTATGGATCCCTCATATTATTCATAATATCAAGCTAACTGAACTCTCCTCACAACGCATTATTCGACATTTTGTCATCCCTCCTTTATAACTGCCATATGATGAACAACGAATATCTGTCAGATGAAGGAAACAGAAGTTCTCTTTCTTTTAACTTTTGTCTCTCAAGGCTAACCTCTAGTAGAAGCACGTGCTTCATTACACATTTCCATAGATTTTCGAGCTGAGGATACAAGCCTTTAATTGTGGATTTCACACTCTATATAGAACCTTTCAAGGCCACCCACCACTTAAGGTAAGAGAACTGCTAAGTTCCATTATCATCACTATCATTATAATAACACTAACATTGTCATGTTATTTGAGAACTTCTTGTTCCTACTCCATTATCACCCTACTTCATCAACGCTATACCTGGTACATCTGCCTGCTTTCGTTGAGCTTTCCCAATTTGCATGATCTTCACCAATATAATAATAATAATATCTTCTTCATTATCTTCTATCGTATCAAGTCATCATTCAATTGTTCTTCCACGTAACCTCAAAAATGTCGCCTAGTACGCAAAGGAGTAAACAAAAAGGATTTTAATTACCTTAAAATATTATGACTATTTATAGATTTGTAATAGGTAGCTATTGGGTCATTAATAGTTCAAAAATAATAAGAATCTTTTGAAATTGGTACTGAAATGATTGAAGTCATCTCGTTTCATGGGCTCAGGAAGTAGTCGGCCTTCATACCTCACATTAATATTATGCATTTCAATTCTAAAAGTAATTTTCTGGTGTAAGTAAGACGGCACTTCACTATTAATTATTTTGTGGAACAAAGTTGCAGCATGTAACACTCTCATATCGTTCATATTTGAACAGTCGACATCCTTCAGTTTATGTGATATTCCTTCTCTTCTTCAAATACCAAAAACTAACCGTAAGCAGGAATTCCGAACTTTTTGTATCTTTTTCTTGAATTGGTTGGTTAAACATGGACCATACAAAACATCAGCATGATTGAATATAGATAAAACTAACGATTCACACAAATTCGCCTTCATCTTCATGGGTAGGAAATTTCGGTGTCCATATATGATTTCAAGCGAATAACATGCACGCCTAATAAACTGATTAACCTGACTTTCAAATTTCAAGTCCTTATCTAACGTATGTTAGGGATGTATGTAACATAGCTTGAGATCTAGATTTCTGCCCACCTTAGTCTGCATGAACCTGTACATCTCCAAAGGTCAGAGCGCCATAGCTGTGACACCAACCAAGAAAAGTAAGAATGTTCCTTGTTTCTGCTTGCCGCTTATACCTGCTTGCCGCACCAGCTCTCTGCATTCATTTACTTGAGATATTCTGGGTCCGGCTATCCATAGAAGCACCATAGAATAATGAAGACTATTGAATGAAATGACAAGTTTTGATAACAATGTGAACCTCAAATACGAGTAAAGTGTTGTAAATCATGCCCTAAAGAAAATAACGCCGGCCGCCACTGGTAACCATAAACCAATTGTGACGTAGTTAAGAGCGCGCCGACGTTTGGCGGTTGTTCGTCGTTCGCGGACGTTCTAGACGGGGCGAGAATAATGCTACCGGTTTCGATGGAATTCCAGCGAATATTCTACCATCTTCGAAGCCCTCCGATTGTCATATGTAAACGCTACCTATGAATATATCGAGATAGTTAAGTTTCGCGGACAGTGCGGTGCACTAATAAGGCGATAGACATTTGAATCTGATATATGGTGTGAAGACTATAAAGTAATTATCGGTAGTATTAGATCCTGTAAAGTTGAAGGTTATTTGACCTCGCAATTCAAGTTACAATATTTAAAATAAAACTTATGCCTGTGAATCATTTTTGTTCAGTTCCTTATAAATTCACAGAGGAAAATTGAGGTTTATAGAAGGACATGAGGATACAACGTGAAAGTTACCCTCCTACTATCTGTATGTTGACGAAAAGTTACCCTCGTCAAAATAACTACCTCACGGAACCCCTTTCCAGATTCTTTTCCACCTCCGCCCGTGTTCTGAAACGGTACTGACTAATTACGGAGAAGCGAAAGATTTAAAGAGGACGCAACAAGGAATCACTCGATTATTACCGGGCAATTGCCATCATAAATTAGAGAAGACGACTCCCAGTGATGGCTGATGAACGGCACAGGTTGACAAACTCTTCACCGAGATGTCGTTCTGCGGAATGAAAAACTCCGCCTGATCTGTACCGTATTTGTAGTTCCTCTGCCATTTTCATCCGGTTCTCGGTAAGCATTGTGCTAGCACAGATATTGCACACGAATAGTTATTCGATGGCAGAAGGTCGTTGAAGATCTTCTTAGAACCAGGAATCCACTGAAATGGAAGCTGCCGAGCAGGGTTATCGTATTACATGTCCAAATGGGAATCTGTAAAAGAAGGTCGTTTTCATTTTATATCTCATGAATATTACTTTGAATGGCATTTTATAATTTAATGTTTTCCACCTTTTCCAGTTTTTTCGTTTATATTTTGAGGTTATCTCTCAGGACATTATCATAAGTTATGAATGCTCATAAAATAAGTAAATGAAAAAAATTAAATCGATCTAATTAACAATAAATCTCAAGAAAAACTATGTAGAAATACTCGACTCGATAGGAATGTGAAGGAACATTTAGAAAAATGATTAACATTCGGATATAAATATAGACATTACAGAATATTGCGATTATATGGAAAGATATTCAAATATTCATGATGAATATAAATTTAGTAGTGTCATTAGTACTCCGACACAAGTTCAGGGAGATTTTTCTAACATTTATATCCAACGCCTAGTAAACAGGAGAAAAAGAAGTGTGAGTAATGTGGTTACAGTCATTATAAAGGCAAGTTCCCAGCTTATGAAGAAGTTTGCGAAATTTGTCATGGCAAAAATGATTTTGCAAGTGTATGCGGAAGAAAAGAGGTATCGTCAAGCCAAAGTAGAGGTAGGCGAAGACTTTGAAAATGAGAGTGAGGATGGAAGTTTTTTGTAAGCTCTGTGCAAAAGAGAGTTGATGCAGTGCAGGCAGATAAGGAATCCATGTGGACCAAGCCAGTATCAGACCTATGGGAGAAATCTCCGTGAAATGTAGTGTAAAGGATATATGTGAAAATTCATCATTTGAAGTGGTAGATAGTATAAATTACATGCTCTTGCTGGGGTTGAAAGATTGTTTAGCAGCAAACTGTATGCAGAGTTGTACACTGATGTTTAACAGTGTTCATGATATAGATACCTTATTACCGCAGGTTGTTTTCCAAAGGAGCATAGAATCGTTTAAAAAAAAGATATTGTGCTACATATTCAATCAACAATCAATCAAGCAATCAGCATTCAAGCAGAATAAACTTGGGTGTTTTGGAGATTTTCATTAGTCTTGTTCACGTAGCTTTCTAAATCAGACAAATCGTAAGGTGAATATAATTGAAAATCGTCAGCATATAGATGAAGTCGACAAAAGTTTAAACATGGTAGAAAATCAAAAACGAATATGACAAATAATAAAGGCCTTAGAATAATGCCTTGGGGTACTCCACACTCTGAATTTTAATTTCACAAGAAGAAGCTGAAAATTGACAAGTTCGAAGGCTTTTCTTTGATCCAGAAGACCTAGAATCGATGGTATCACCGTAAGTGCATACAAGCAACAACCATCCAAAAATTATGTCAAATACAGCGACTTGTTTGTTTGAAGATCACATGAGCCATGAGAACCACACCAACCGCGGCAATAGAATTAATTACTGGTCTGACCCCTCTGGACCTGTACGTTGAGGAGGTGGCGTTAATGGTCATGGTACGATTGCGCACGGCTGGTGTAAAACTCGAAGTAGGAATGGGTCAATTGAGGCTGGGCCTATGGCGAGAAGGACTTACTGCGCAACCTCTGCTGCAATTGAACCCAGGTTTGTGTTTAATAAACCCTACAAAATACGAATAAAACAGAACACAGAGTCAGATGCTACAAATGCAATGCGCATAAATACAGACGCTCAAAAACCAAAGAATTCTCAGGATGTGGAGTGTACTCCAGATCACTAAGCCTAAGGATTAAGTGGGAAATGGGAAAAAATAACAGCGTGGTCCAAACAGAACTGGCTGGTATCTCAATCGCCACAAAAAATAATCAGGAAAGGAACTTCCGGCAAAAACATAACAATCTGCACTGACAGCAGGCGAGCCCTATTGGCCTTAAACAGACAACGTGTAACCTCAGGGCTAGTACTAGAGTGTCACCAAGATTTAGCCAAAGCCTAGGTAAATAATAACATTATCCTGAGGTGGGTTAAAGGACACGAGAGGAGTAAAGGTAATCGTATTGCCGACTCTTTAGTCAAGGAAGCGGCTGGACTAAGAATATTAGGACCCAGTGGCACCTACGGCCTGATGACTTAGACAATTGCGGAACTAGCCAAATGCTACACCCATGCTCAATCCCTAAAGAGATGGGATGGAATCATAGGATGCAATCTTGCCAGGATCACCTTAGGCGACCCTGGGAAGCTGGCGCCGAAGGTCATCTTGCGATGACCTTGAAAATCTACGCTTAACAGTAGGATTTCTGACTGGCCACTGTCAACCAAGGAAACACCTCCATAATATGGGGCTACTGGATACACCTCTATGTAGGAAATGTGAACAGGAAGATGAGACTGTCAGGCATGTCCTATGCGAGTGCCCGGAGTTATCGTCAATAAGAGAGTGTATGTTCGGCGAGTCTTGGCCTTCACCTGCCGATTTGAAGGAGATGTCTCCCAGTGACCTGTCCACCTTCCTGGAAAGGACAGGGTGGACGATGACCTAGGAGGACAACTCCTCGGGAGGATTTACAGTGGGTCACATGTGGCCTAAGTGATGTGGGCTTACACTCACCCTCCCTACTCTACAGATACAGAAGTGCATATATCATTTTCGACTTCCGAAAGAACCGTTTGTTTAGCATGTTTTGAACGAAAGCCGGACTGTACTTCTCGTATGGAACTCCAAGTATTGTGTGATCCGTAGAGAAAGTATTATTTGAAATAGTTTTCAAAATGTAGGTAAAATACATAATGGACGAATGTCATCAAAACCTTTCGGTATGGCTATTTTTGGAATCGAAATGTCATTAGCGAGTTTCCGCAATTCAGGAAATGTTCCTGATGTTCAGTGGTTTCAGGATAAATGTTCACATCACCCACGTCGAACCGCCCGGTCGGTAGCCGGGCACTTCGACGTGGGTGCTTTGTTCACTCAGTCGATCGGCCGATGTGTGAGTTGATGGTTCAATCCCCAGGCTGGATTTTCACTTGCTATCGTCCAACCCGTGTTAGGAAGCACACGTTAAAAGGTAAGACCTCGTTAGACCTTAGCTCGCACAAGTTTCGACTTCTGAGAGTTGTCGTTCGTAGGGATGCGATAGCTGGTTAACGGAAAAAACGTATTTTTTCAATATAAAAGGTAAAAATCACTTATAGTTTCTTCATTGAATTTAGTTTCGCTGATCCTCAGAATTTCAAACAGAAATCTCGAGTAAAAAACCTTATTCTCAACGAAATAACTGGCAACACCGCACTTTCGTGAGGGGGTGGCCGGAGGATAGAATCCGTGCTTCCAACGCCGGAGGAGAAGCTGCAGGTGCCCATCAAGTTGCCCGATAGCCACTGTCTAATGATAACTATATACGGTTAAGTGCATCTTCTGCAGCCAACACTCAGGCCTAATGATAGGCCTCACGAAAATAATGCCGGGAAAATTACTTATTGATGGTTTTAAACGCACATACACTTTCAATAAAAACCTGACGTATTCTACCGAGAAAAAATGTAAAAGTTTGGCTTCATCTCGACTGTAATTGAACTTGATGGACCTGGATTATTATATGTACACACCGCTACCACTGACTTCGAATACTTTGTTAAGGTATGAATTGAAATACCTTTTGACAGTTAATTTTTTTTAATGACTCAATGAATGTCTTACATACATCCTCAGAGTCATTTGACTTCTTTGTTACTAATATATTAATAGTCTTGGATGTTTTCAATAACTGTTCAAATTCAACTAATTATGACTAACACTACACCATTTTTATTAGTCTCACTATGTTAGTTGTTTTTGTTCATTTGGGTCCATTTTCATTAAACTTTACGCGGTTTAGAGTGTTTTCAACGCTTATTGGTAATTCACAAAAAACAAAAATGACTTTATAGTCACGACTTTGTTATATAATTGACCGATACTTGATGAAAATGAATGCTATTAAATCTCCCTCTTCATGAATATATCGTATTTGTTGTTGTCTTGCACATCTTGGCATCATATATCTTGCACATGCATACATATAGATCATGCACATCTTGTACCATACCATCTTGCACATGTTGGCACCATCAATTGACCGATACTTGATGCGGTGAAATCTCCCTCTTCATGAATATATTGAATTTAAAAATCTGTTTGAATCTGTTTTTCCGTTAACCAGCTGTCGCACCCCTACGAACGACAACCCTCAGAAGTTGAAACTTGTGCGAGCTAAGGATTAACGAGGTCTTACCTTTTAACGTGTGATTCCTAACACGGGTTGGACGATAGCAAGTGAAGATCGATCGTTCAGACTAGGGATTGAACCACCGACCAACACGGCAGTCAATTCGAGTGAGTGAACAAAGCACCCACGCCGAACCGCTTGGCTACATGTCGTATTGAACATCTTGGCATCATATATGTTGCACATGCATACACATACACATCTAGCACCCCATCTTACACATGTTGGTACCTTACAGCTTAGCACCACGTATTTATCGATACTTGATGAAAATATTTGATATGAAACCTCCCTCTTCATGAACATATCGTATTCGTTATTGAATTGCACATCATGGCATCATACATCTTGCATATTTTGAATATAAATATATCTTACACATACATCTTGCACATACAACTTGCACCGTACATAATTGACCGATACTTGATGAAAATTCACTCTAAAAAATAATTCTCTTGCACAATACCATCTTGCAAATGTTGGCACATTACTGCTTGGCCCCACCAATTGACCGATACTTGATGAAAATCAATGCTATTCGCATTCTTTATCGTATTACACATCTTGACATCATACATATTGCACATATATCTTGAACATAAATACAATATGCACATTCATATTGCACATGCATACACATCTTGCACCATATGTCTTGCACATATTGCCATCATACACCTTGCACACATCGTATTGCACATCTTAACACCATACATAATTGACCGATACTTGATTAAAATATTATCTGAACATTCTCTCTCTTCATGAACGTATCGTATTTGTTGTTGAATTGCTTATCTTGGCATCATGCATCTTGCACATCTTGAACATGATTACATCTTACACATACATATTGCACATACAACTTACACCATATATCTTGCACATGTTGGTACCATACACCTTGCACATCTTGGCACTATACATAATTGACCGATACTTGATGAGAATTCATCCTAAAAAGTCTCTCTCTTCATGAATGCATATATGATGCCCATTTTGGCATCATATATGTTGCATATATATCAAAAACAGATCATGCACATCTTGCACTTTAGAGCTTGGCACCACCAATATACCGATGCTATGAAATCTCTCTCTCTTAATGAACATATCGCATTCGTTGTCGTATTGCACATCTTGACATCATATATCTTGCACATATATCTTGAACATAAATACATTTTGCACATACATATTGCACATGCATACACACACATCTTGCACCATATATTATGCACATATTGCCACCATACACCTTGCACACATCGTATTGCACATCTTGGCACCATACATAATTGACCGAAACTTGATCGAAATGTTTCCTAAAAAATCTCTCTCTTCATGAATATATCGTATTTGTTGTCATTTTGCACATCTTGGCAGCGTAGTAAAACGTAGATCAGCATCTGAATGGGTCAGGTCGTCGTCAGTTTAAATTCGCGCACTTGTTCGATGCCGATTCTCACGCCACTCCCACGCAAGGTCAAGAATCTCAACGATTTCATTATCAGAAGATATTTGATTTCATTGACACTCATCACCGGGCAAATTGTGAATCCGCCGTGAACGTATTCCAATTTACAGGCAATTGAAGCTCGTTATCGACAAAATTTATTGTATAAGGTGTATGGTAGGAAAGGCTATCTGCAAATAAGGTCGTTCAGTCAACTTTAATCTTGGGCATTTTATATATACGCTTGATAGTTAGTGCTTTGCAATTAATGACGAAAATTTACCGTAATCAAAATAGACACATGACTTTGAAATTGCGCGTTTTCCGAAATTTGTCGGAAGTCAATGTGACGTCACGAGATATGTGCGACAGCATCTGAACTACCTATGAACTGAATTTTAACCGATGGTATGGGTTATGTTTGCTACGAGAACCGTTGTGATTTGTAACTTATTTGCATACACCTACGACTTGGAAAAACCCCACAAGGAAAAGTCTAACGGAGTCAAATCGCACGATCTCGGTGGCCAGTTGATGACCATGCCCCCAAATCGGTGGTGCAGCAATTTTTCAGTTATTTTTTTCTGTGTGGTCATTTTCATTTTGTTGCTTGATTATTTCATTCGTTTCATTGTTTTTTTTTTCATTTCAGGCGGTATTGTTCAACATGATAGATATATTAGCTATTCATTCTAATTTCATTTGTTTTTTCATAGATTTGGAATCATACTAGAATCATATTAGACAATGAAAGTTCGAAGTGATAAAATTCAACAATTTAATCCATTCGTCTATTCATTTGTGAGGACTATTTGTTTCAGCCGTCTCATGTTACAGAAATTAATTTAATTTACCATTGGGTCTAAGAGCAACATCAGTTTCTTTGCTGCTAGCAGTTAGACTGTGAAATCAGCTTCTCATGAAATAAATAGCTTTTTGTTTTTTTAACAAGTCCCTTCACATTTGAACAGGGCCATCGGAGATCTATCTCTCACTGTCTCTTTCTCTATTCCTCTTGACATTCAGCTTGGCCTACCTCACGCATATTTCATCAAAAATTCAATTACTGAAGAAAAATTTCAATTTTTATCGCGAGATTAGTTTCCCTAGAAAAAATTCGTAATTAAATGTAGGCGTGTTCCTGGTTTCTGACAGCCTTGCATTATCATCGTCGAATATGTTTCATATACAGTGTGACACACTTGAGAAAAAGACAACCCTGTATTTTAGTCATTTCTGGAAGTAGAGAGTTGATTTTTGGTACAGGCGTAGACCTTCATTGGCCGCACTTTTCGCAATACTTATCGGTATTTTGCTTCGCGTTAGAGAAACCGAAATAAGTTATTTGGAAAAGTTGCTTAGAAATCGATTTCAACCCAAAATTTGGATTTTGATCTTTTTTGTAATTCTCATTTCAATCTGATTTTCAATTAATAGCTCCGAATAAGAAGCTACAGAAATGATAAAATATTCAGAATCAATGAATTAATAGTATTGGAATAACTAAAATTGAAAATTATTATTTTATTGTATGAAAGTTAATCGAGTTTAGTTTCCTTTACTAGCCTGTCTCCAATTTCAAGGAATTTTTCAATTGAATATTATTAGTTGCGAATTTGCCTGATTTGTTTCAATAGTTTTCAATTTGGGATAGAATGTCATGGAAACAAATGAACTATTTTCTCCCCAAATGCCAGTTTGATAGTAAATACGTCAAAACAATAAGAAAATTCCCATTGAACGTCTTAGTTTACAAAAAAATATTGAATAATAAGGTTATTTGATAATGGCGCTCGAAGTAGCAGACAAATTGCTCAGGAATTCAACAGAAGACATCCACAAGAAAATCGTATTCGAGATGAAACGGCAGCCTCCGTGAATTAACTTTTTACCCACACCGGAAGTGTATTGAAGAATCGTCCAGCTATTGACAATGAAGATGTCAATCCCCAAATCATTTTGCGTGATACGTCTCAACAAATAAATTTGGATAAAGAGAAAATCAAAAAATGTTTCGTCCGTAATGAAATTAAACCTTATAAACAAAAATCCTTGCAAACACTGGAAGAAGTAGACGAATATCAACGGTTAGATTACTGCTGTAGGGCCCAAGGAAATTTTTTAAATTTTTTTCCTAAGAAAAAATGTTGTTCTATGACGATACTACGTTCACTACCAATGGAATAGTATCTGCTCAAAATTGCTGAAAACCCCCCTGACCTATAAACTGTGAGGACCGATACCCTCAATATATACCCTTAATATCCTGTGTAGCGACAGAATAATTGCACCGTTTTTTTCTTTAGTCCTCTCCTGACCCAGTTCCCAAAACCTACATTTTATCAAAATTTTTTGTTATGTTCATCTATATACTGCTAATAATTGAGGTGATCCCAGGTATAGACAATGTAGGTATCAACTTATTTATGATAGGTATAGGCTTCGTAGGTATAAATACTCATATTCGAATGTAATCTAGTAAGTTTTGAAAATGGTGTAATGACCGAAACTAGCCAACAAATATAAAATTATTGTGCAAAATAGACAAAAGTGTGTTTTTATAGTGTATCCTCAGTTAACATAAATTTCCAGAAAATAAGCAAGTCATCAATTAAAGAAGTTTTCAGTAACAAATAATGAAAAATTTGAATTTTTTCACAATGAATATTAAGTTTTTCAAATTTATTCCTATTAGAACGAATTTATTATTTTCGTAACTTTTTAGTCAGAATCATTAATTGAGAATCCGACTTGAATATGAAAATTACGAAAAAAAAATCAAAATTCGAATTTTCCGTTGAAATTCGGTATGTTGAGTCAAAATCGAATTTGATATTTATTCTTAAGCATATCACTGCACCGTGAATCAATAATTTCCATTTGGACTTCCGGAGCCAGGGATTCAATGTCAGAATCAAAAGGATTTTGAAAAAGCTTAATTTCATTCGCAATGACATCAAAATCTGAAAAACGAGTATCAAAATTTATCTTCAAAGCACTCAAAGTTTCGATTGCAAAATTGACGGGAAATTCAGTCTCTGTAGTGTGGCTGAATATTTCACATGTTTCAAAATGTGTGAAACATTTTTTACCTAATTGCAATTGAAATAGTATCATTTTTTGCCTGAAGGATTTGATATTGGTGTATAAATCAGGGAGAAGCTGACTTTCTCCTTGCAATCTCAAATTCAGTTCGTTCATATGATTTGCCAAATCGACATAGAAGGCTAACTTCCACATCCATTCACTATTTTCTAAATCGGCAAAAGGGCACTGCTTCTCATTAAAAAAATTTCGATCTCTGCTCGAAGTTCAAAAAAGCGCTTAAGGACTTTTCCGCAACTAAGCCAGCGTACGGCAGTATGATATGGTAAATCATTTTCTCCAATCTGTTGAATAAACTCGCGGAATTGTCGTTGATTCAGCCCAGTGGATCTGATGAACTGATGAACTGATGATGAACTGATATGACTGGTTTTAGAACTTCAGACATATCCAAACATTTTCCGCACAAGGACTGTTGATGAATGATACAATGTAAGACTAATAGTTTTGAACTACCATCATTTTCTACAGCCTTTGACACAAGTGTAACCACTCCTTTATTTTTACCATACATATTTTTGTCTCCAGTAGTTGTTATAAATTTCAAATTTCTCCCTCGAAGGTTCTTTTTATTAATGGCATTTTCAACTCCCTTAAAAATATCTGCCCCAGTTGTCGTGCCGTGTATACTATCAATATCAAAAGTTCTTCATACACTTCATAGCTTTTATCTACTCCACGGATAAAAATCAACACCTGAGCTGTATCTGACACATCCGTTGACTCATCCAATGCTAGAGAAAACCACTCATGATGTCCATTTTTGTCAGACAGTTGAGATGATATATTTTCTGCGATGTCTTGCACCCTCCGAGTCACGGGTGTTTGCTGACAAACTGACACTTTTAAATAAATTTACCTTTCCGGGGCATATTTCCCCGGCTACTGCAATCAAGCATTCTTTTATAATTTCTCCATCGGTGAATGGTTTGCCACGTTTTCCGATTTCAAGAGCCACACGAAAGCTGGCGCGAGTTGCAGACTCTTGTTCAGTATTCGCTTTGGTAAACAAAGATTGCTGCGATTTGAGTCCGCGTTTCAAAGCTTCAAATTTTTCCTTCCGCAAACTTCCTGTATCCTTGGAGTAACTTTGAAGATGTTTCGATTCATAGTGTCGTTTAATGTTATAGTCTTCGAGAACAGCTATGGTTTCATTAAAAATTAAACATAGCGCCTTATTACTGGACTCAATCAAAAAATACTGAAAGTTCTATTTTTCTTGGAACGTTCTGCATTCTCTGTCGAATTTTTGCTTCTTTTCCATACTAACAAATCACACATAGAAACAATAAGTCAAATCAAAATACTTTTATTGACGGGTGTTACTTTATTTCACAATAGACAGTTTCGCTTCCTTCGCCTTTCCTAACTCGCAGTTGCGCCGCTAGCCTTTTTAAATGCAATTATTACTGCCATCTCGAGGTGATCGGAATAAACTAGCTAGAACCAGAACTTTCTCGAACCAACGCGGTAATTCCAAATATTTAATTACGCCTAATGCCACCTAGCGGGTAGCTGAAAAAGATAGTACATAGTACCACTACTCGCCACTAGATTTCGTTAAGTGTCACAATACACAATAATAATTGAAATGCAAAAAATGCGTAAGTTTGCTAAGGTCACGCACTTTGCGACTATCCTAGTCTAGAAATATAGTTAAGAGCAGAAATTGGCCCTTGGAACAAACTGAAAATATCATTATGGCCCGAAGGCTTCAAAGTTTGGAGACTCCTGGTCTAAATAATAATTCACATATTACTAGTCCCGACACTGTTTTCGAAAATGACTAAAATACAGGGATGTCTTCATCTAAAAATTCTAAAGTGTGTCACACTGTATATCATACACCTTGTTATGAAAGTACTTCCCATGAAAAAAAAACAATTCATCAATCCTTGTCAGATCATATTGGAATAGTTCGAACCGCGAAACGCAAAAAATTGTCATAAAAACTCGTTCATCCTCGGTCAACTCTGTGGATATGCAAGATCATGAATCTTTTTTTTAACGCCAGTTGAGGAGCGAACACGCCGACCACATGTTGAAAGCTGTGCTTTGAAACATACTACTGCATGTGGCAGAGAACATTACCATTTTCCTTAATTAAAAATACGTAGTAAAAACATGAAGTACTAATGGCTCGTGACTGTCAACGAAGCCGTTAGTGCGAACTAAGAGCGGTACTGAAATACGAAGCTGGAGATGAAGATACTATTTTGCATTTCATTAGCTCCATTAATTATGATTCAATTTCTGTATCTCTAATTTATTTCGTGTGAAAGTCATGAGATAATCAACTGCAATGCATTTGTCGGAGTTTAAGGGACATATTCCGTGAAGTAAATCTTTTAAAACCATTTTTGAAGTCTATCTTGGTTTTATATTTTGAATAACATTTTCCTGTCAGGATTTTTTTCTCAAATGCCTTTATATTTTCTCCATCAACTGCTTTCGATATGCATTGAAACATTAGAAATAGTGATGACGATGACGTCTTCCCTTACAAGGATGTCATTTATGGGATTCTCGAATATCAAAGATATTGAAAGTGCATTCAAAAATATGTCCTTATAATCCATTTTCCAGACCTCGATCGAAAGAGAAGAAGAAGAAGAAGATTAAATTGAGTCTGAAGACTTTCCCAACGTACCTACACAGTAGGTTCTGTAGATACGTTGGGAGAAATGAATGTTTCACCATTCTATTATGATATATTTATTTTCTTATAGAGGAAGAGTAATATACACAACAGGAGAAGTAACACTTGTCCCCACTCACGAAATCCTTCAATTCAGAAGTTACAATATTTTGTGAACCAAAAAAAGGTGAATTATCATCACTCTCAAAAAATATTCATTTATCCATTCAAGTCCGATTTTAGACCTCAACACAGCACAACAACTTTCTATCATCACCTCTTCAAGGCTGTCGACGAAAGTAAATTAACTTGTATAGTACTTCTGGACTACAGTAAAACCTTCTACACTCTTGACTTTGACATCCTGTGCGACAAACTCAGCTTCTTTAGTAATTCTGTGAATGCGCTATCTGGTGGACGGTATCATCTCAGAGATTCTTCCCGTAACTGAAGGTGTTCCTCAAGGATCCATCCTTGGTCCTGTATTATTCAGCTTATATAATAATAATCGGCTTTATTCATCGAATAATTACAAATTAAACACAGTGTAACCATCGATGAAAGGAAGTTCAGCTTGTGCTGTTTTTCAACTTAACCTAGGAATTTATGAAATTAAAAATAAACCTATAAAATAGCAAATAATATTAACAACTAACCATCAAATAATAAGCAAATCCAACAAACATACACATAACCAAATACACATAATCAAGCACACATATATATAGATACACAATAAGTACTCATTTACATACATGTACACACAAATACACATATACATACACACATATGTATAAACAAAAGAATCACCAAGAAGATAAACAACGGTATGAGTTTCGTATTAGATCAATCTGAATCATGAGATTTGATTTTTTTCTTAAAATTATACAGAGAGTAATGCCTAAATTCGCAAGGTAGAGCATTATAAAGAATGATGGAATTGTAAATGAAACTTCGAGTGAAACAGGCTATGAAATGTGTTTAGGGATGATGAATGTATCCTGATTTCTTGTTCTTGATTGACGGCACCCAAATGTGCGGTACCTTTTGAAAATATACGATGGTTTTCTTTCGGATAGGAATTTATACGTAACAATAAGGATATGAAGTTGCCAGATTTTATCGAGTTTAAGCCAACCTGATTCTTCGAATTTCAGTGAAATATGGTCGAATTTCCTCACCCCATATGACAATCGTATACAGTTATTTTGAATTTTCTGCAGGCGTTTCGCGTCAGATAGAATCAATGCTGGTCCGTAAATGATGTCACAGTAGGAGACTTTAGATAGAATAAGAGTTTCACAAAGTTTTAGTTTTAGTTTTAGTTTAGGAGTCATACTATCCCGGTTGCGATACAGATGCCGTATAATATGGAGTAGGAGCTTTGACATAGACTACTAACATGTTTATTGAATCTAAGGTCTGAGTCTAATCACAGACCAAGATTTTTACATTCATTAACAATAGTAAGTTTGTCACATCCAATTCTAACATCTATTTTGTTCACTAATTCAGCTCTTTTACGTTTAGTGCGCGATAGAGAAGCTCGACAGATTTTCAAGATTTTCGTTAACCGATGCAACAGCATCATGCCAGTTGTTCTTGGCAAAACAATAATACAATTGTGTATCATCAGCATAATGCTTAGTGTCGGTTCTTTTCAACAACACGTCTGAGAATGGCAATTCGTTGTGGACTTCCTTCTCCATTGTGGAAGTGATGGAAGGTCTTACGCTGTTGATGTGTTTCAGTCTATTTCATTATTCCCATGGTTCCATATTGTAAAGTAAATTTGCTTGGAATCTCTCAATTTTTTATTTTTTGTTCAATTGTTCTATTTCTACTTGTATTTTATTTCACTATTAGTTCATTAAATGTTTTTTTTGTTTGATATAATTGTTATTTTCAGGTATTCATTTTCAATTTTATTTTTAGTTCTTCCAGGAATTTTAAACCATTTTATATAATAACAGACAATGGAAGTCCGAGCTAATGAAATTCATTCTTTGTATATTCTGTATGTTATTACTTCAGGTGAATAAAGACGTTTTATAATTTCTATTTTGTCCTTACATGAGCGGAACGCTGTCCACTCGTGGATCTCTTCAATCTTGACATGACAGAAAAAAGTCGCAGGTGGTCAAATTTGGTGAGTACGGAGGCTGAGGCATGATGACTATGTTGTTTTCGGCCAAAAAGTTACGATTACATTTTTCACACAAACTTTGATGCAATTTCTTTGCCTCTTCGCTTAACTCCTATGCCTCTTACCAACAAACTGAACGTGCTTAGCAACTGAAACACCTAACTCTTTGAACAAACCTCGTAGTAAGTTTGTAGTTATGAATCCGTCCTTAAAAAAATTCAAATCAAAACACCCCCATGTAACCTCATTAGATCCTCCTGCCTGAATCTATATCCAAATGGAACGGCACTAAATCAACTTCTAATGAAATCTCATTGACACCAAGAATACGCCTCTGTTTTTCAGTTGCGTAGGAGTAGAAATTTCATTAACCGCCATAGGCATGAATAATGGGTTCGGCACCTCAAATAAATTCGGTTCATTTAAATTAACATAACCGATGGCATAGAATACCTTCCTCATATAACTTAATTCCTACCCTCGGGTGAATACCTATAGATAATTTTTTGACTTCCAGCGATTTGGCTGACTTATAAACGTTTAATAATGCAAAAAATTGATGCTCACCAACCTACGGTCGGTAATTTAGGAGTTATGGGTGGGTCCCTCAATTTGTTTCCCGGGCCAATAATCAACCGGTCTCGATGTTCTAGTATGTAAGTTCATTGATTATATGTTACGCAATTCTATGTGGAATTCCTCAAGTATTAGAAGACCCTGCATACATGACTGGTGACTTCATCTTCATTTTTTAGAGCCAAATGAATTTCTTGCTCAACTGAAACATTTTCAGTATTCTACATATTAATTCAAGTATACTATCTTGAAGCAAGTACGTGGAATATAACCTTCAAAGGATACTATTAAATTCATAAAACTCCGTGTTCTACGACTCCTAAACGGTCATTGTAAAGTACGAACGTAAATAGTCACACCTGCTAACGTTTTAACAGAACATATATACTTTAATTTTCCATACTTTGTGATAAGAAGTATCAGGTTGAATTGAAAGGGTTGCATTTTGAGGATATAAAAAATATGGGGATCTTTTAAAGAAAGAAGAGAAGCAAAAAATTTGAAAATGATAATTCTATACAAGGATCTGTAGTAGATCGTGCAACATTCAGACACAAACTGAAAAAAAAGCCCACTTGAAACAGCTACTTCCATATAAACAATGAACTATACGGATGAAAATAACCTTCGAAACAAACACTTTTATGTGAACATTGAATTATATAAAAAAACTTTGTTCTATTGACTTTGTATTCCAAACATTCGTTATGGAATTGAATCAGATATCACACAATATATAATGGTAGACATTAGATGTTTCGCCATAAGACACTTGCCTCATCAGCTATTCTGCACCACATCTGTATAACATTATTAAAAAACACTCAATTCATTCAGTCAGTTATCACGTAACGTCTAGAAGCGTCATATCTAGTGGGCCAATCTGAGGGATTACGTTTGCAATACTAAAGGCATTTCACTAATTGACTGGTGTATATCGTAAATAGGAGAGAACCAAGAATTGATCCCTGTGGAACGCCTGTTTTTAAATTCAAAGGTGTAGAATGTATTATCGAGAACAACTTCCTGGCGTCTCTTGTGTAGATAGTTTCGAAAAAAAAGAAGTGAATCAGATTCAGATTCTTTAATAACCATTTGTAGCCAAGCTGTGCTTGGATATGGCAAGTCATATTGCACTTAGCACATTGTTGATGTTATGCAAATACATTTTTAAAAAATTAGAAATTCAATAAATTATTTTGAAAGTACAATATTCATACAGGGGCATACTTACATACAAGTATTAACATAAATTAGGTACTTTTGCAATAGTTCACAAATTCTTCAAGGCTGTAGAAAGCATTCATTGTCAGCATTTTTTTAATTTTTATCTTGAAGAGAGGGTGCGATAATTCTTTTACATTATTTGATATATAATTATATAGTGTAAGTCCATTATGTTGTGGTGATTTTGTATAATATGTGTGGTTGAATTTTTCGATGCGGAGGTTATCTTTGTTTCTTGTTTCATACCTGTGTCTGTCATCATTTCTAGCATAGCAATCTTTATTAGTATATATATATACAGTAATATATTTAAAATGTATATGCAGGGAAATGTCAATATACCCTTTTGTTTAAATACTTCTCGGCATGAGTCAAAGAGTTTCATATTATATATAATTTTTATTATGCGTTTTTGGAGAACGAAGACTCTAGACCATTCAGTTGCAAGGCCCCAACTGATTATGTTGAATGATAAGGTCGAGTAGACTACGGAGTAATATACTTCCAGGAGAGATGATTCATGAAAAGATTTTTTTATTGTTAGGAAGGCAAAGCAGCTTTTTTGAGTTTGTTACATCATCTGACAAGCCAATGTAGTGTAAGATCGACAATAACAGCTCATGATTGATGGTGTCAAATGCCCTGCTGAAATCTAGAAGAGCCAAGACGGTACTTTGATTTAGAACACTCGCTTTGAAAATATCATCGGTTACCTTCAGTAGAGCTGTAGTACAGCTGTGACCACGCCTAAAACCTGACTGTACTGTTGGAAGTAGTTTATTACTATCTAAGTATGAGCGAAGCTGTTGTTCTATGAAGGTAAGGGCACGGGGTCAGTTCTTGATTTTTTATATGGCAATAAGGTTACCAAGATTTTTATTGACTAGGAAAAGTGCTTGTTTTGAAAACACTATTGATGAGATTATTATTTGTTTTTTCTTATATCCAACGTGTACGTTATTTCAACGTATACCTACGGTTAACAAATATACCAAATAAATACTTAAATTATGCACATACTGACCCAATAATTGATGAAAATAATAACACTATATATGATAATAATTATACAATTTCCGCACTATACATTTCATTCAAGACGCGTTTCGCTACATGTAACACTAGTTCAATTGATGAAACTACCGCCTAGCGAAACGGCATTTTTCGAAATGTATCGTGTGAAAATTGTATAATTAAAAAACACTGTTTAAAATATGTTTTTCCGTTAATCAGCTGTCGTCCCCCTACGAACAACAACTCTCAAAAGCCCAAACTTGTGCGAGCTAAGGATTAACGAGGTCTTACTTTTCAACGTGTGATTCCTACCACTTGAATGAATACTGAAATATCAATTCTTTCTTGTACTGGTACTTATTGGAACATAATATCTGTCTTCCCTGTATTCAATAAATTCGACTACACGAAGTCAATCCGTACAGCTAAATAAAAGGCTAAAGTACGGGGTCTGATAAATTCACTAGTAGATGAACATGAAACCTCCCACATTCATTCAATCTTTATAAAACGGGCACGCTGAATAGGGGAGTAATTGAGCCTAAAACGGTGCCTTGAGATACACCTCTGGGGATTTTAGACGGTTCACTTATGTTGTTACCTATTTCAACACGTTGGGTCCTGCAAGAAAGATAATCTGTAAAACTCAATTTGCTTTATTTGTGCTTCATGGGAATTTTGTCGAAGGCCTTGGCCAACTCCAGAAAGATTGCAAGACACTTTGTTGAATTGTCCGAGGCCTCTGTTGCTTGAACAAATAAGACTCATTCTCATGAAATGTGGCCTAATTTCTCACTCGTTGGATAACATACTATTTTTCAACTGAAAAGTAGCATGCCATTCCTTTATTTATTTTTTTCAATTGACAAATCACAATCACAATTGAAACTGCTAAAACAAGTTAAGAGAAGTGAATAAACTGGAATATCTAACATAACACATGTTTCTTGAATTGAAGGAGTTATATTTTTTAGGAGTGATTAATTTTTGGGAATAAAAGTTTTTCGCTTTCTACTACTCCATCTTGATACAAAAAAAGAAGGATGAGGGAGTCTTCCAAAGAAAGAGTTACTTCCTTCCTTTCTATATATAACTCCTTCAATTCAAATAAGATTCCTCTTGGCTGGGATTAAATCAAATAGGTGAATGAATGTCATTACGATGTCATCGATGACATACGCAGATCAAGCTTATTCCGTGACATTGAAAAATCGTAATTCATGAATGAAGTGTGTGTTCTATAATGTTATCCAATTTGGTACTGAAGAGCCTTAGGGCAAGTGTCTTAAGGCGAAACATCGGTGTATACCAGTGAGGGTGACAGTGTTCCATGTAAGTGCAATTTGTTACCATTCATTTAAAGTAGAATTCATGTGAATGATATCTGATTTTTATTCCACATCGAATATTTGAAATACAAACTGAGTAGAGAAATGTATCTTCTGTATAATTCAGTGTTCATATAGAAGTATTTGTTTCGAAAGAATTTTTTCTTTCGTATAATTCAATGTTTATATGAAAGTAGCTGTTTCAGGAGGACTTTCTTTCAGTTTGTGTCTGAAAGTTACTTCTTTGCATGATCTACACATCCATGTATAGAGTTACTTCCTTCCTTTCTTTGGAAGACTCCCTCATCCTTCTTTTTTTGTATCAAGATGGAGTAGTAGAAAGCCAAAAACTTTCTTTCCCAAAAACATGTTTCTTATTTTCAGTTAAAATTTTACAAACTTTTCTTTCACATACTACAATTGGTATTCAATTCAACTGTAAAATATTGTCAATATCGAATGGTACAGCGTTTTATATTGTTAATTATTCATGTATCACTCCAACCATAACCAGCCATTGTTTACTTACGTCGATCCGGTAGTCAATTGGCATTACCATGAAAAGCGTAAAAATTACAGCAGCTGCACATTGTTATATAATATCTTACTCGAAGTGAGTGCATAATTAAGAAACAGAAGCAGACTTTACATTAATCTTATCCATTAATCATGCAACCTGATAATAACTTACGGACAAATAGTTCGAAATATTTCCCTTTACAAGAACCGATATAATTACGATAAAAGCAACGTGTTATCAACTAAAAAAATCAACTATCAACTTGAATCAACTATAGAATGATCGTTAACAGGAGATTGAAGGCGCGGGTAGAGGAAAAATTCTTGTAATTATACTAATAAAAAGGTTGCTTATTGTTTTTGCTGAAATTATAGACCTACTGGCTGAAAATCGAATTACTTTAATAAGTTGTTTTCTGAACCTGCATTAGTAGTCGAGTTGCACTTGCAATTCGTCATTCCTCAAAACCAATCAACCATTAACATGAACGGGCAACTACTTCCTGTAAGTGGAGTAAGGTGCATATTTTTTTAATCCTCCAATATTTGCGGTGCATCAGAGCGGTTGAAGATTTCAATATCATCATTAAGACATACAGAGTTGGTCATTGAACACACACATATCATAACACAAAACTGCCAAGTGAAGAACTTTACTTAGTTCCTCTTAACTGGACTGTTCGATTTTTTATAACGGTTTTACGCGTCGTCTCTTCACAAAATGGCTAATGTAGCTTTTTTTGCGAAAGCAAAGGTTACTGCGATCAGCAATCCAAATAATCACCCAAGTGACGATTTTCAGCTATCCTCCTAACAAATTAGGTTGTTTCAAGACTTAACAGATTGTCTCTGGTCTGGATTCTTGGCCATACTGGCCAGGAAGGCAATGAGGCTGCTGACTCCTTTGCAAAGGAGTGTGCTGCAAGCAGCTTCATCGGACCAGAATCTGTCATTAGCATCGCTTTAGGCTTTGCCAAACAAACAATCAACACCTGAATGCAAGAAGATTTATGGACTTCTGGCAGAATTTTCCAGGATTGGCTCACTCCCAGGCGTTTATTCACCCTCCAAAGCTTGATGAGAAGCAGTTGTTGGACCAAACCTTAACCCAAATAACTAAAGATAGATGACAGTCCTGGGAATATAATCGAGGTTGACAATAATTGTGATATGGGATATTGAAGAATAAAAACATGTATGATGCATAAACTCAAGCATAAAGTTTATGCTTGAAGCAGCTATTGTATAGCGAAACACGTGTCGCGGTTTTTGTAAAATCCTTTCATAGTGAAAATCATACAATAAACTGTATTGATTAGTTTTTTAATATGAATTTTCATCAAGTATCGGCCAGTTCTATTCAAAAATATATAATGTGAACTGTATAGAATGTCAAATGAATGAAATATATATATATATATATATATATATATATATATATATATATATATATATATATATATATATATAAATGTATGAATATATACCGTAACAATAAAATGGGAAATTATATTCAGTCACTGTGATTATCCATGAACAAATGCCGATTTTCAGCGATCAACTGAGTAAGTTCTTGGAAGTTGTATATACAGTTACTAGAGAAGATACATTTCAATTTGGATTTGAATTTTTTTGAGGTAAATTTCGAAATTGAGATGGTAAGTTGTTATAGAGTCCCGTATCAACTAACCTCCCAATTTGACTTTGTAATACATCTTATGGCAGACTTTTGTAAAATTAGCAGTTCAACTATGTGTGTTTAAGCGGCATTACTACAAGTTAAAGTAGCATACTGAAGATGTATATGAAATAGGCAGTAATAAGAAGTTATCGCTGTTGTTTGATTTACAAGGTATCGAAACTTTTTTAATAGCAAAAACAGCCTTGGAGAGTTGAGTACACAAAAAATTCACGTGTTGTGACCACTGGAGGTGACTGTCAATTTGTACACCTAGAAATTTCACATTTACATACATTACATTTCTTCCTGATCAGCAGAATTATTTGGACTACAATCAAATTTTAGGCTTTACAATCAGTATGAATTCATTGCTGACGAACCATGTATGTGCTTGTTGTCTGACATCATCCTGGACTATTTTGATATCTTCAGCCCTTTCTATACTTACTGTGAATGTAGCGTCATCTGCAAAGAGTACAGATAATCTGTTATATTCAGCCATATTATGGGGTAGGCCATTAATATAAATAAAGAACAGCAGAGGTCCCAAGATTGAACCTTGAGGTACTCCCCTTTCAATTTGTAGGAATTGACTTTTTTAATATTGCACTCCACTCGATGTGTTCCGTTGGTCAAATACGAAGTGAATATTTGTTGACAGGTTCCACGAATGCCATAGTAGCTCATTTTGTTTAATGAACTTAATGATTGGTTGAATCGAAGGCACATGTAAGATCCGTGAAGATACCTAGACAGTGTTTGTTTTTGTCAAAACTTTCTTCAATAAATTTGGTAAGGGGCATTATGGCATTGGCTCGAGAGTCCTTTCCTGAAGCCATATTGTTCTGCTACAAGTATACTGTGAGTATCTAGATAGGATATTAAATCGTTATACATTTTTTTCTCCAAGATTTTAGAAAATACTGGCAGTATAGATATTTGTCTGAAATTATTTATTATTGAACCCTTGCGGGTTACGGTGAAGGGTCGAACAGACCCGCTCACTTTGGACCTAACCTAACCTAAGCTACTTTTCATTTTATAACCAAAATATGTTTTATTTATTGTTGAAACTTATTGTTTCTCCTGATTTTCTATCAAACATAATATTTCACTAGTGAGGAAGTGCAATTTCACAAGATATACGTACATATATTTATATTTGTCTTAGTAATCTCCTGATGACTTGTTGAAAAATCTGGTAAAACCGGACAACCAGCGATTTCCCCCTATGAGCGACAAACCTCCAAAGTCCACATTTGTGCGAGCTAAAGATTAACTTGGTCTTTCCTTTCACCGTACGATTCCTAGCGCGGGTTCAACAATAGGCTGTGAAAATCGATCGTCCGTCCTTTTGGCTCGAACCACCTGACGATCGACTGAATTATTGAATCGAACCACTCTCGTCAACCCAACCACCTACCATCCAACTAACATGGTTGGTGCTGACTTGGTTAGTAGTCCAGTCATTTTAGGGGGTTTGCTTAGGAAAGTGGACATACCCAGCTGTAAATTTGTATAAACTTTGTATTTTGGCATCATAAAAGTATTCTCAAAATTCACATATGATTCGACGGCCGCAACTTCAAAAATTGGGGATCTCGTTTCCAATGGGTTTTATGCTAATTGTATTTATTATCATTATTGTAGAGAATTAATTTCTCTACAACTTTTGTTTCAAACATTTTTTCATACGTTGAATCGTTTTTGAGCGCAGATTAAATATTATTTGAAAGCAACTGGTTGTCCCGATCGAAATCAGCTCATTTAAGGTTTATAAATTATTACTTAATGAATAATTATAAATAATTTTCATTTTTCATTCACAAATACATCATATTTAAATATTTTTTTCATTAATTATTTATTTTCAATTGAGTATCAATTTATTTAATAACACTTACCTGCCCGTGTAGTTATAAATTTGTAGAGGGAAAATATATATTACATTATAATTTAAATCTTATCTATAGTAATTATTCTTTAATAAATAAAAATGAATAGAAAAGAAATAAAATTTTAGATAATACATTCATTGAAAAATCTCATTTGATACATTTATGAATATCAAAATTTAAAAAAAAACAGATAAAATAATTAAAATAATAATGAGTTTCAATCTCAATTTTTTTCTTCTTCATCATCGTCGTCTTCTCGCAGCTGTCAAAATTCAAGAGTATTATCATCTTCATTGTCATCTTCACCCAGATTCGTTTCCAATTCTTCCATGATTTCTGGATCAAAGGACCTATATTCGTTAACATCGGTCTCATATGGTACAGCATTGAGACAAGCTTGCCCATTACACTGGCCACAAGTTAAAGAGCATTGCAACCCCACTTTCCTGCATCCATATCTTGAACCACAACCACTTTTGTAGTTACGGAATATCGTATTGAGTAACTCATCTGGAGCAGGTAGTAAAATGGTCATGATAGGTTCTAACAATCCGTTACGCATTGTCCAACCCCATTGCTGGGGTTCCAAATCATGTCCTAACCAAGTTTGAGCTTGGTAATAAACACGATTAAAATGTTGATGAGCTGCTCAACTTGTTGGTAGGATATTTGATAACTGCACAGGTTTATTGAGCTTTGTTAGCTTAACATATTGTGCATAATGAAGATGATCGATAGTATCTACAAACTTTGGAGCATTATAAACAGCTAATAAAGTTTGCAATCCACTATCAAATAATCTTCGAACCGGGCAGTGTTCTTCTTCAAATGCTGCGGCAAGTTCATCCAAATTAGATAGTTTCTCGAATGTTCTTAAAAACTTTTTTTTTAAAGAGCGCAGAAGTCATATCACAGCCGCTTAAAGCGTGAAGGAACAAAATATGTTTTTTAGAACTTGAATATTTGTCGAAACTCTTAGAGGAGTATATTTCCGTTTTCACATTTGCTGTGCCAACTTTTTTAAAGAAAATTTTTTGTTCAAGAGATAGTGTACGCCCAATTAAAATCACAAGTAAATCAATATCTTCACCGACTATAATTGCTGTGCTTTGACGTTTAGATTCTTCAATAGCTCTCTCAATAATGAGAACATCCGCATCATCTCTGGCCTGTTTAGTATTGATGTCAACAGCTTCTAATTTTTCAATAAGCATAGTAATCAGCTTTTCTTTATGTTTGCTATTTGATAGAAGTTTATAATTATTTATTGAGTAATAATTTATAAACCTCACATGAGCTGATTTCGATCGGGACAACCATTTGATTTCAAATAATATTTAATCTGCGCTCCAAAAACGATTCAACGTATGAAAAAATGTTTGAAACCAAAGTTGTAGAGAATTTAATTCTCTACAATATTGATAATGAGTACAATTAGCATAAAACCCATTGGAAACGAGATATTGGCAAAAAACGTGCAAAATGTCGGTTTTTTTGACTTTTGACCCTCAATTTTTGAAGTTATGGCCGTCGAATCATATGTGGATTTTGAGAATACCTAAAATGACAGGACAATAGCTATACGCGCGTCGAGAGGCAGAACTTTTGTTCTGGTGAGGAAAAAAGTGTTTTCAGTGTTTTTATTTCATCATAAGGTTCCAAATTCTTCTTATAGAACGAATAAATAATCATCAGGAAGATTAAATAGTCCAAAAATCCTTTGTCCGCCACTGTCAGTGACCCGCTTCGCCACTGGATAGGTATTTATGGCGATTTCGTAAGAAGCGAAATGATAATACCGCTCATGTAAAGCACGGCAACGCTTCCAGATAAGAAACCTATAGTCTTTAAAAAACGCCTTACAACTAACGATTTATCCAATAAGCAAGACGTAATGCCTCATTTATAGTTTATTACGGACGCGAACCGCAGATGAAGATAGCAATAAATCCTCTAGAATTCTATAAGTAAATAACTAAGGATGTTCTAATTAAGTCGAATGCTTACTGTACACAATAAATCAATTAGGTAGGAAATGAGCAAAAGGTACACCGAGAGCGATCGAAAGATCCATGATTTACCGTGGGCAGGTAGGTGCCCTCTGTCTACGAGGGATGTATTGAAAATTCAACCTTGTCGGGTATAAATGTTGTAATCTTATTAATTCCTCTTTGACCAATTTTTAATGTGAATTCTCAATAGATAAAGTGTAGGTTTATTCCAAGAAATTTATTCAACTATTAAGAATTTTTTTGTATTGGCATATATATGTTAATGACGTTTTGGTATGTTTTACAGGTACTAAGAGACAATTAGGTACTTCTTTTCATAGGGATATTAACAAAATTCATGATAATATTAAATTCACTGTTCAAGTACAAGCAGACAACTCAATCAATTTCTTGGACTTAACAATTAGTAGAATGAACAAAAAACATGATTTTTCAATTTATCACAAACCGTTTTATACGGTTACGGTTACTATACATTACGAATCTACCCATCCTTATCAACTCGAAGTAGCAGCTTATAACAGCATGATTCACATATTAGTCAATGTTCCTCTTTCAATAGATAATCTCAATGAAGAACTTGATATCATCAAGCAAATTGCGGTTAACAATGGGTTTAAAGCCGAATTAATAAACAAAATACTTGCCAAGAAAGTCTACGCAAAAGCGATTCAAGGCGTTTTATAGAGCTTTAACGTATTTTGGACAAACAACGGGAAAAGTGGCTTCATTTTTTAGGAAAAGAAATACTAAAATTGCATGAAATTAACAAGTAATACGAGAAATCAGGGGTATATAAATCAAAGTGTGGAATGTGTCCTACGGTATATATTGGTCAAACTGGCAGACCATTTAAGAATCGAATCCGGGAACATAATACAAGCTATGTAAATAAAAAAATAAACTCAACATATAAAAATAATCTTCTAGAAGAAAATCATATCGTTAACGGAGAGTTCGAAATTTTGCACATAGAAAAAAAAGGTTTGAAACTGAATCATTTGGAAGCAATGAAAATTAATAAACTTAAAATTTCAAACATTCCAATGAATGACCAACTTGATTTGAATAGATCATCATTATTGAACTTGTTTTCGTAAAATCTGAGAAAGAATTATTATTCATGTAGATGTGAGGTAATATGCTTCAGGTGATCATAATTGAACAGGTACCTTAGGTAGAGGTTTAGGTAATTTTTTGGAGGTAGTATATAAATGTTAGTGATTAAATAAAGTGATTAAATAAAGATTAAATATTTATTTTTATTGACAATCACAGGCAACGAATAGATAAATGTAATATATTCATACAATTGAGAAAGCTACTCTGCTAGCGAAACATGTGATTATAAAAGTTTGTGGAGATCAAATCGTGAGGTGTAGTTTTTGAAATTACTATGGATCTTCATCAAGTAACGGCCGAATCAATCAGAAAAATAAATGTAATATAGTCCACAAAAGTAACTTAACGGTGTGGAAAAATTACTTTAACAAATTTTTCTTCATGATGTGTATGTGCTTAGTATACCATTATATATTCAAATTTATCTAAGCATGCTGAAGTCAGAAAGCCTAATTTTTGGGCGAGAGTAGAATAGCTTCGCGCATGTAAAAGCTAGTAACTTGGTATTATAGTAAGTAATTCAGGTTTGATTTCTTCGAATTATATAATTTTTTTGGTAATTAATATTGGTTATTGTTTGGTGATCCGACAGGAACTAGGAATTTTTATTTTATCTGATGGGGGCCCTTATCGATCGCGGGGCCCTGGGCACTTGCACAAAGTGCCCATTGAGAAAGAGGGGTTTGATTCAATTTGTAACTGTCAAACTTTCCAGTTCAGCATCTTTTTCATGGTGTCCAACGACCACTGACAACGACGTGTGTTCGCTCAATGGGCTCTGGCATCGAAAAATCATCATCAGCGATGGGGCCCACTTCTGGATAGATGGATACAGGAACAAACAAAATTGTCGAGTTTGGGACGATAGCAATTCACATTAGATCCAAGAACGTCCAATGGATGCCGAAAAAGTCACTGTTTGGTGTGTATTTTGGACTAGCGGCTACATCGGTCCATACTTCTTCGAGAAGGACGTTGGCTAGGCCATCACTGTCAATGGCGAGTACTCGAGGTCGACTTCTCGACAGCTCATTCCACATTGGATATTCTGTACGAGCGATTTGAGGGCATGTTCAACTCACATGGATGTGATGTGAACTGGCCATCGAGGTCATACGATTTGACCCCGTTTGCCACAAATCACAGTGGTTCTCAAAGCCAACATTACCCATGCCATTGGTCAAATTCAGCCTGATTCTTGCGCCAAGGTTACCCAGAGAAGTTTTGGCGGACATGTCAGCAATGTTATATTCGTCACATAGGTCTTTCAAACGAATAAATTATTTCGATGATATCCCAAACATACTTTGTTTTATTTGAATTTAAAGATAGAAAGCCCTTAATGATATTTTTCTACTTTCTCTAGAACTTTATTCATTTTGCCAACAGTTTCTTCTAAGTTTACTCCAGTACACAATGGAACACCCCATATATAATATCATATTATGATTCATTATCACTTTGTCAACAAATTTATATACTATTTCCCTATACCTATCTATTACCGTTTAGAAGATATAAATTAATTTCGATATTTTTTTTACCAAACATGAACTTTTATAAATGCTGATAATCTTGAACTCTCTTGCACTAAAACGATCAAATTTGAAATGGAGTGAAGTGATACTATGAGGATCTTCACTCCGAGTCATATATATTTTCATTTGCCTCATACAGGTTCTTCAAAAAATGCAGATACTTTGATCTCATGAAGAAAATGAGTGGAACTCAATTTTTTCAAATGTATATTTCAACATTTTTGAGCTCTACATCCAATTTTAGATTAATTTTGTTCGAATAATACTGTTTCTATTTTGAACCGTTTTCAAGATAAACTGTTTCAAACGGAAACTGACGTGGTTTTCTTGCTCGTTTTTTTGAATTCATCACTTATTTTGGATATTCAACATTTTTTTTAAACTTAGTAATATTTCTTTTTGATCCAGTTTTTTCACTGTCTCAGATCAGTCAGTTCGAAATTGGTATGTACCTACCTTAGAAAAAGTTACAATTTGTATACATTGAGGTATTGGTCTCTAACGTACAAGAGTACATATTAATATTTTTTAATAGTGTGCTTTGGAAAAATAAATAAATCAATTATTTAACGTCAGACTTTCGTTGGTGGTTTTGACTGATTGTGATAGCTACCAATTATAATAGAATAATGTCAAGATTAGGTTACAGTAATGAAGATTTCTTGAATTTATTAATAATTTATGGTGAGTGCAAAAGAATTGCAAGTAGAACATGCCGAGTATTGGAATACTTTCATGCATTTCCAAATGCTTCTCTGCACGAGGCTAAAAGGGAGATAGGTGTACCCTACGTGACAATTTGTCGAAATCTTAATAAGCATAAATGGCATCCCTATAAGTTCTACTGTGTCCAGCATTTGAAAGAGACTGATTTACCTCGTAGAGTGGAATTCTTTGAATGGTTACTTGTCAAGACTCAAGAGGATGAACATTTCCTTGAGAATATCATATGGACAGATGAGGCCAAGTTCACAAAAAATTGGAGTTTGAAAAATGTTGAAATATACAGGGTGTTCCATTTGAAAAAATTGAGTTCCACTCATTTTTTCATGAGATCAAAGTATCTGCATTTTTTGAAGACCCTGTATGAGGCAAATGAAAATATTACTCGGAGTGAAGATCCTAATAGTATCACTCCACTCTATTTCAAATTTGATCGTTTTAGTGCAAGAGAGTTCAAGATTATCAGCATTTATAAAAATTCATATTTGGTAAAAAAAATATCGAATTTAATTTATATCTTCTAAACGGTAATAGATAGGTATTGGGAAATAGTATATAAATTTGTTGACAAAGTGATAATGAATCATAATATGATATTATATACGGGGTGTTCCATTTGAAAAATCAAAGAAGCCGCTACTTTATAGTAGAAGCGACAACACCGCTTCGTCTAAAATATTTTAGGCGTGTAGGTCATATTGACTTATGCATACGTATTGTGATGAGCATCACCCAATATTGAGTGTCTAATTCATTTTAATTGGTCAATTGACAAAAAAGTTACATCATTTCGGAAATCCCTTTAAACATTTGTTAGAAAAAAAAAGTAAAACAACTGTTTAGTTGATTTAGCTGAAACTTTAGTTTATGCTTGTAGAACCCAAATATTGAAATATACGTCAATCAAGTCACTGGTAACTGCTAGTCACCACTTTTAAATTCGGGAACAGATAATAAAAATTTGTGCCACTTCTGTGCCTCCGTACTTTTTTTATGTGTATTGTTGTATTCATTAATTTTCCTTGCCAATTTCAGACTATTTTTGTTTCAGTAATTGGGCAGGTGGGCATAAAACTTTTAACGCTTTGGTTATAATAAGAAATATAAAGGATTCACCTGTATAAATTAAATTTTATGGCCTATTTCAAATCCTGTGCCTCTGAAGACATGCGACTGTATTTCATGCGGAAATTTTCGCTATTGAATTGTGTGCGGAGAGATTGGAAGAATCCAACCTCATATACAAGTCAATAAAAATATTTTTTCTCCTGGTCGAAGTTCTCCACACTACTCAGACCTCTCACCAACGGACTATCATCTTTACAACTACTTCCAAGTACAAGACAACTTTCTCACCAGTAGAACCTTCGCCAATCAGGACCAGGCAAAACGGCCTTCGTCGACTTAATCGAATCCGTAGCACACATTTTTCCTGCTGGCGTTGGCGAAAGTGTGCTGTTTTAAATAGTGTTCATTTCGATTAAATTTTAATATGTATTCACTGAGATATTACTGTTTATGGTAGACTCATATAAACTTTTCAAACAATCTGATACTTCAAGTCTTTCATCGGCTTTTGGAAAATCGATGCAGACAGAATTTGGCTGGGTGAAAACAGGGTCATTAGTTCAGTTCATACGACTTCATGAAAATAATTTATCTCACTAGTTCATGTTGGAAATATGTCAAAGCTCTTCACCAATTGAAAGATTCGTGTTCAAATATCCGGGGAACTCAAAATTATTTCTTCAACAAGTCTCTAGTTGAAATCCAGAAACCACCATGTTTTCAGGTTTTCTCATGGCTGCCACCAGAAAAGATTTAATAGTACATTATTCACATGAGACTGCAATGACTGTGATGGATGACAGTGAAATATGTTCCGGAGTTTATAGCTAATTTTAATGAGACTTTTTTACGCCACTATGTCACCATAAAAATAAAGAATGTCTCATCCTACTTCATTTCATTTACAATGACTTGAATCAGTGCAATCAACTGAGAGTCGATAGAATGTACGTTAGAATAGATAATACAATAAAGAAGAGCTTGTGGACGATAAAGAAAAATAAGCAAGTTCAGAGAAACTTGTCTGAATTCATTTTCATAATAAATAGTACATAATTTGAGATGATATAAGTTCAGGGGCGATTCATTTTTGGGAAAGAAAGTATTTGGCCTTCTACTTATCGCTCGTGATACAAAAATTGTCAGAATCTTCCAAAAAAAAGAAGGATGTTCTTTTTCGCTGGTATCCTTTGAAAAACTGTTAATAATTTTCGTGACAACTTCAGTTTGAAACGCCTTGTCAACTTATTTTGTTTGTTACAATAGTAGTTGTCATTATTTCAATTTGAGTTTAAAGTTCGTTAACATCAAGTCTGACAAATAGTTAGATTAACGGAAATGCATAAAATAACAGTTTTAAAAATGATTGGTTACGGAGATAAAACCCGAATACAACAGAAAGTAGCTCGCCTATTTCATGAGAAACTTCCCAATTTGTCGCCCATATCTCAAGGAACAATAAACAAAATAGTTTGGCAGTTTCGCGGGCTTGGTCATGTGGGGCAGATAAAAAAAGCAGCTGCCAATGCAATGAGTGATGAACTCAAATTAGATGTGATGCTTGAGTTTGAGGAAAACCCACATACATCAAGTAGACAAGCATCCACTGCTTTCAATGTTAGCCATACATCGATAGTAAACATGTTAAAAGAAAATAAAATGCATCCCTATAAAATGATACCTCTCAGGAGCTCATGGAAGGCGATTTTGATACAAGAACTTATTTTTGCGAGCGAATGATGGACATTTTGGATAACAATATCATCCAATTAGAAGACGTTATGTTTTCTGATGAGTGTACTTTGTCTTGTAACGGTCATGCCAATCGGCAAAATTGCCGCTACTGATCAACGGAAAAGCCTCACTGTATGAGAAAAGAACACACGCAATACCCTCAAAAGGTTAATGTTTGGGCAGGGATTGTAGTAAATCATATATTTGGTCCCTTTTTCATCGAAGGCAACTTGAATGGTGATAATTATTTGGTACTACTTCAAAATGATGTCATTCCAAGTTTAGCAAATTCATATCCTGATCCAGGAAACCCTCAAGTTCCAGTGAATACGATATGGTTTCAGCAGGATGAAGCACCATCACATTACCAAGTTAATGTCCGGCAATACCACGATTCAGGATGACCACATGCGGTAGATTTCTACTTTTTTGGTAGATTTTTAACACAATTTGAAAAATTGCAGTAGATGACTTTTTGCCGGTAGATTTCGGTGAATTTGGATAAGACGCCTTGGCGATGGAATTTTTATTTCAAAATGTGGTCACGCTGCCTCGATACATTTCCCAATCGGTGAATAGGGAGGCGAGGATCAATTGAATGGCCAACGCGATCACCTGATCTTTCATCATTAGATTTCTTTTTATGGGGTTATGTAAAGAGCAACGTGGACATTTTTATTCGAGATTAGCATATTGCCGACATTCGCGATGAACATTTCGAACATCTACTTCATTAACATCCATAGTTCTTTTTCGTATTCTTCATTTCATTATGTTTTGCATTACATTTAAGTTTTTGAGTGTATTTTATCGAATTTCGGTAACTATATGATTTCAATTTATTTCATCTTGCTTGTTGTAATAAACTTGAAAGCGATAACATTTTTGAATAGAGAATGAAGAGACCTTTCAAACGAGATATCACAAACCTATACTTCTCGTTTAAAAAATTGGGAGTTGTACCTGTCATTCGAAAGGGGTGGCATTTATATCTTGAAGAATGTCAAATAATAATTTACATTTGATGTGTTTCGGGATTTTTTTTAAATACGTAACAGCTATATGGATTTTTCCATTTGGCTTTCACACACTGTATATTTGCATGTTTGCAAACTTTCTCACACACTTTTATGAGGAGATTGGCTACAAGGAACTGGACGATCCCATAAAAAATAACGGTTGTTGTTCAAAAAATTATGAAGCAAAATTATGGTGCAATACATCATTCAAACGGTTGTTTGAAGGTGATTGACAATGTTTCATGATGAATTTTGGTCTAATATACAAAATGATTTGAAATCCCTGAAACAACTGAAAAAGAAGAATTGAAAATAAATAGCTGTAAATAACAATTATATTAAGCAAAAAAACTTGAAATGAAATAATAGTGAAATAAAATACAAGTAAGAAATAAAACAATTGAACAAAAATCAAAAATAAAGAAATACCAAATGAAAATAAAGATGAAAATGAAAAGTTAAGAGATTTCAAGCCAAGTTAATTCACGACGTTTCGATTGTTAGTATCCACAATCGTCTTCGGGTGATGACTGGACTGATTCCTCCGAGAGATGACTATTTATGGGTCGTTCGAGTACTTTCACTTATCTCCGCTTTCCATTTTTTTTCTCCGCTTCACTGGTTCAGTGGGAGCTGACCGTTAGGCGGGAGATGGCTAGTTTCCGCTTGATGAAGGGTTTCCATATGTTGCGTGATTATACGCTGGCTTTGCAGAATACGTTGTTGGACAACATGTATGCGGCTTCCCTGAGTTTTCTCCTAAACCAATGTTCCTCTCTGTGTAAGATCTCAGCTTGGGACCACTCGATGTTGTGTTGATAGGTCCAAACATGGTCGGCTATTCCTGATTTGCTGGTTTTTCCTCACTGTGTCTGTTTCTTGTGCTCGGCAATGCGAACATTCAATGTCCTTTCCAACTGAAAGATGAATTCTTTACACCAGATGAGGGACTGCCGTTGGGATCGCCACTTTGACCGGTTATAGCCAACATATATATGGAGTGGTTTGACACTCTGGCCATTGAAGAAGCCCACAAGAAACTTCGAGTCTGGTTGAGATATGTTGACAACAACTTTATATTATAGAACCATGGGAATACTGAACTAGACGCCTTCCTGAAATACATCAACAGCGTGAGACCTTCCATCACTTCCACAATGGAGAAGAAAATCCACAAGGAATTGCCATTCTTAGACGTGTTGGTGAAGAGGACCGACACTAAGTGGGAAACATCTGTATACCGGAAACTCACTCACACGAGACAGTATCTGAACCACGAATCCAGCCACCATCAATCAACTAGAAGAGAAATCATCAAGACTCTATTATACCGTGCTTTCGGGCTCTGTAACACGAAGGAAGGTCTCGTGAAGGAACTAGATATCATCAAAAATGATCTTCAACGGAATGGCTACTCCAAAGCGATGGTAGAAAAAATTTTGGCTGAAAGACAGCAGGAGCCTAGCAAGGAAGAGAAACCGTCACAACCAGTGCTTGCGCTTCCCTACATCAGAGGATTATCGGAGAAGATAAGCAGAATTGGTTTCAAGTACAACATCAGAACCTGCTTCAGATCCGGTAACACTATCCGTAGCAGCCTCACGGAAACCAGGCCACCAAACGCGGACTGCGATTCCAAAAATTGTATTTACCGGATACCCTGTGAGTGCGAAAAATCCTATATTGGTGAAACTAAGAGGCCATCGAATGTTCGCATTGCCGAGCACAAGAAACACCCACAGCGAGGGGAAACCAGCAAATCAGGAATAGCACAGAGAGAGGAACATTGGTTTAGGAGAAAATTCAAGGAAGCCGCATACATGTTGTCCAACAACGTATTCAGCCAAGCCAGCGTAGAAATACGCAACATATGGAAACCCATCATCAAGCGAAAAATGGCCAACTCCCGCCAAACGGTCATCTCCCACTGAACCAGTGAAGCGGGAATAAGTGAAAGTACTCGAACGACCCATAAATAGTCATCTCTCAGAGGAATCAGTCTAGTCATCACCCGAAGACGATTGTGGATACTAACAATCGAAACGTCGTGAACTAAATTGGCTTGAAATCTCTTGACTTTTTATTTTTATCTTTATTTTCATTTTGTATTTCTTTATTTGTATTTTTTGTTCAATTTTTCTATTTTTTATTTGTATTTTATTTCACTATTATTTCATTTCAGGTTTTTTTGACTAATATAATTGTTATTTACAGCTATTTATTTTTAATGCTTCTTCATTAGTGAAATACATCATTCAAAAATCAACAGTTGATGTCTTTTCCAGAACTAGAAAAAAGTTCAGTTTCAATAATGGAAGAATTGAGAAGAAAATAGAATTACCATAAGTCGCTGACTTACGGTATAAGATTCACCAATTAGTTAAAAAGCAAACTACCATAAACGTGTCATTCAAGGTGTGGATCGTGAAACAATATAAAAATTTTTATTGCACCGGAATGTGACGTTATTTATGACATATTATAATTAATTATAGAAGTGAATTAAATTTAATGACCACTGGATACGTGATCACATGTAGGCAGCGGAGTCGACAATTGAATTCAAGAATTGAATATGCAGGTAGCGGTCTCTATATAATGATCCAATAAGCGACCAAAAAGGTAATCCAGCTTTAATTGTGTACTATTTGGTGAACAGAGTATCTTTGAAGAAATACAGAAGATGATATTTTAATAGTACTTGATAAAAGTGTTGAAATACGCACTTATATGAAGTTCATTGGAGCTAGTGGGTAGTAGAGGACTCAGTATAGTTATTACTCTATACAGAGTAGGCGATAAGATGCAACTACCAAAGGAATAACGCATGGAAATTTTTTTTAAAAAATTATTCATAAGCAGAAACATTTTTGACCGGAAAACTACTACTATATCTAGGAATCGCGCGTTATAAAGTAAACCATCATGAATCCCATGCTTTCGAGCTGAGTGTTGTGTTGAGATTTCAACAGATCTACATAGACCTCATCTACGTCATAGAGGCAGCTTTAGCCACTTGTGTGACGTCTGGATCCAGGATGTAATACGATATGATTCTATGAGTAATTTTGATACAAATTACAACGAAGTAAATTCATGGACAAAGCACTAAAAACTGCAACACAATAAGAATAAGCAACACTTAGTTTCAGGGAACGATACAAATATACGAAGTTGATAAAAGAGGATAGCCACACTTTGTAGTTAGTTTCGATCAGATTGCCGTCTCGACAGAGACAATTTTAGCTACTTGTGAGGCGCTCGGGAAAAAAATATAATTCGATATGATCCAGTAACATTCTGTCATGTAGACACTCCAAACTCAAAAGTCCACGGCCTCCCTGTTGTCGGGGGAAGTACAACCGTGGAACGGACGATTTGAGATGCAAGCTTCTATAGAGATGCATCATTTTTCGGGTCTTTATGTCGAGTTGATACAGCTCCTCTCGAGTCCACTTCACTACTCCAAACAAGTAGAGTAAGATTGGAACAGCAAGCATATTTGTTGCAGCAACTTTGTTCTTCCTCGATAGTTCCGATGACCAGATCTGTCGAAGTTTGTGCTGATACTTGCCGCGTAAAGAGTTTTTCACTGCTGTTACGTCTTGTGAGTGGCGTTGTTCCACCCTGAGGTAAGTATACGTCTCTTTGGCATCCAGTTTTGATACAAATTGCAATGGACCGAATTCATTGACAAAGCACTAAAAATGCAATATAACATTGGGCAACACTCAATAGCGGGAAACAGTACAAATATGAGGAGTTAACAAAAGAGGACAGCCACACTTTGTAATTAGTTTCGATCAGATTGCCGTCTCGACATAGGCAATTTTGGCTACTTGTGAGGTGTCCGGGTAAAAAATATAATGCGATATGATTCTATGACTATTTTGATGCAAATTCCAATGGTGCGAATTCATCAACAAAGCACTAAAAATGCAATATAACAGTGGGCAACACTAAGTAGCAGGAAACATTACAAATATAAGGAGTTAACAAAAGAGGACAGCCACACTTTGTAGTTAGTTTCGATCAGATTGCCGTCTCGACAGAGGCAATTTTGGCTACTTGTGAGGTGCCCGGGTAAAAAATATGATGCGATATGATTCTATGACTGTTTTGATACAAATTGCAATGGAGCGAATTCATTGACAAAGCACTAAAAATGCAATATAACATTGGGCAACACTCAATAGCGGGAAACAGTACAAATATGAGGAGTTAACAAAAGAGGACAGCCACACTTTGTAGTTAGTTTCGATCAGATTGCCGTCTCGACATAGGCAATTTTGGCTACTTGTGAGGTGTCCGGGTAAAAAATATAATGCGATATGATTCTATGACTATTTTGATGCAAATTCCAATGGTGCGAATTCATCAACAAAGCACTAAAAATGCAATATAACAGTGGGCAACACTAAGTAGCAGGAAACAGTACAAATATAAGGAGTTAACAAAAGAGGACAGCCACACTTTGTAGTTACTTTCGATCAGATTGTCATCTCGACAGAGGCAATTTTGGCTACTTGTGAGGCACTCGGGTAAAAAATATAATACGATATGACTCAATGACTGTTTTGATATAAATTGCAATGGTGCGAATTCATCAACAAAGCCCTAAAAATGCAATATAACAGTGGGCAACACTAAGTAGCAGGAAACAGTACAAATATAAGGAGTTAACAAAAGAGGACAGCCACACTTTGTAGTTACTTTCGATCAGATTGTCGTCTCGACAGAGGCAATTTTGGCTACTTGTGAGGCACCCGGGTAAAAAATATAATACGATATGATTCTATGACTGTTTTGATACAAATTGCAATGGAGCGAATTCATCGACAGAGCACTAAAAATGCAATATATTAGTGGGCAACACTCAGTAGCAGAAAACAATACAAATATATGGAGTTATCAACAGAGGACAGCCGCACTTTGTAGTTTCGATCAGATTGCCGTATTGACAGAGGCAACTTTGGCCACTTGTGAGACGTCCAGGTTGATATGATTCTATGAGTGATTTTGATACAAATCACAAATAAGCGAGTTCATAGACGAAGCACTAAAAAAATACAACACAATAACAACGTTCAACAGTCAGTTGCAGGAAACAATACAAATATACGGAGTTATCAACAGAGGACAGCCGCACTTTGTTGCTTCGATCTGACCTCCGTCTCCAAAGAGGAAGCGTCAGCCACTTGTTTGACGTCCGACTCCAGGAGACGGACCTTTCAGGAACACCAATACTACTTTTTTGTGGAAATGAGGTATTAATCAATTTTATATGCATTAGTGTCGCTGATTTTTAACCCTCTGAGTTCTGCCTTCGAGAAACAATTGAACCACTCGTAGGATTTCTCTTATATGTGACACAGTCACATATAAGACTTAGGTCACAGAAGATTCCGGTTGGATTGTGTCCTAACTGTATGGCAATAAATATGTTTTCATAAAGATAGTAGATATCTGTACACACAAACTCTCACAGTTAATTTGTGTCTTCTATGTTCTTCTGTGAGACACGTATTGGTAGACCCTGTATTTCTCTCCGGTGTGCAGTGACCAGAAGATGATCTCGATTATTTCATTCGATACACGTCCGCCTCTCGGGTCAGTGACAGATTGTTAGTGATGCGCCGTATCGCAATGTTATGTAGTCGGTTTTTCTCCGGTTGCTGTATCCCTTCTTGTGCCTTACTGGAAGTCTTCGGGCGCATTTTCGCCATATTCGGCCTCCTCGATGGCGAAACCGGGCACGAGGAAATAAATTCAACTTCTTGCGCGATTCGGATTAATTGAGAAAAACCATTGGATTTGATTGTACTCGGATGGCGGACTTCTTGCGGAAATTTACATTCGCTTGTGTGAATATGGGATTGGAGAATTTTCTGAATTCCTTTGGTTGTTCAGTTTTCGAACAAAAACTGGCTGTAACTTGAGTGTTGTTACCATTATCAGAAACTCTTCCTGAAACTTTTGTGGATTTTTATTTCTTTACAATTCGAACGACATATGAATCCAATAGAATGAAAGACTAGAGTATTTTTCCGAAAAATTATTAATTCACCAATATAGAATAGCCAAACGAAACAGAGCTTTCACCAGTACCTAAATGCGTCAACATTTCAGAAAAACGCAGGGTCCAGTAGATAGTTTTTCGCTGTTTGTGTTTCCACCACTTTCACAGAAGGTCGAGTGTAATGTCGTTCTAGACCCCTCTCTCAAAATTAATTTTCAAATTCCTCCCATTGTTTTGAAGAAAGTACTTACTTACTAGCAGAAATCATGTTCCCACACCAGTTAACAACACCAGGAGAATACTAACTGAATTTCTAGAGCGGTCCAGAACATTCAAGAATGTTCGAGACCATTCCAGACTGACTATCCCGAAATATTACGAAAATTTTGGAAATAGTTTGGATCGTTCGGGAATATCCCAGATCATTGTGGAACTGTCAAGGGTGTTTTATGGTGTGATAATATTCTATTTTCCATCGAAGATAAGAGGCTTCCTCTGAAAATTCTTAAATATTCTAGATTGTTCACGAATAATCTAGAATGTACGGAAACATTTTAGAACACACCATCCCATTGCGGAACATTCCAGAACATTGTCGAATGATGTGGAATGTTCTGGAATATTGTGGATCATTCGAGGCCTTTTTGGTATGCGATGGAATCATCCATTGGTAGGGATACACTGAGGCGTCCTCTGAAAATTTAAAAAAATCAATAACAATCGAGAGTCCATATTTCGAGATTAAAGTCGAAATTTCGGGGTTAAAGTCGATATTTCGAGATTGAAGTCGAAATTTTGAGTTGAGAGTCGAAATTTCGAGATTAAAGTAGAAATTTCGAGACCATAGTGGGAATTTAAAGATTGAAGTCGAAATTCAGTGTTTAAAGTTGAAATTAAAATCGAAATTTCAAGATTAAACTCGATATATCGAGATTTTGAGTTGAGAGTCGAAATTTCGAGCTTGAAGTAGTGATTCCGTGATCAAAGTCAAAATTTGAAAATTAAAGTCGAAATTCAGTGTTCAAAGTTGAAATTAAAATCGAAATTTTGAGGTTAAACTCGATATTTCGAGATTAAAGTCGAGATTTTGAGTTGAGAGTCGAAATTTCGAGCTTGAAGTAGAAATTTCGTGATCAAAGTCGAAATTTGAAGATCAAAGTCAAAAATCAGTGTTTAAAGTTGAAAGTAAAGTCGAAATTTTGAGGTTAAACTCAATATTTCGAGTTTAAAGTCGAGATTTTAAGATGAGAGTTGAAATTTCGAGCCTTGAGAAGAAATATCGAGCTCGAAGTCAAAATTTAAAGATCAAAGTCGAAATTTAAGGTTTGAAATCGAAAATTAACGTCGAAATTTCGGGGTTAAAGTCGATATTTTGAGATTGAAGTAGAAATTTCTAGATTCGTCGAAATTCAAAGATTGAAGTGGAAATTTATTGTTTAAAGTTGAAATTAAAATCGAAATTTTGAGGTTAAACTGGATATTTCGAGATTGAAGTCGAGATTTTGAGTTGAGAATCGAAATTTCGAGATCAAAGTCAAAATTCAAAGATTAAAGTCGAAATTTTCAGATTAAACTCAATATTTCGAGATTTAAGTTGAGATTTTGAGTTGAGAGTCGAAATTTCGAGCTTAAAGTAGAAATTTCGTGATCAAAGTCGAAATTTAAAAATTTAAGTCGAAATTTAGTGTTTAAAGTCGAAATTTCAAGATTAAAGTTGAATTTTGAGTTTAAAGTCGAATTTTGAGTTTAAAGTCGATATTTCGAGATTAAAGTCGAAATTTTGAAATTGAGGTAGAAATTTCGAAATCAAAGTCGACATTTGAAAATTAAAGTCGAAATTTTGAGGTTGAAGTCGATATTTCGGGATTGAAATCGAAATTTTGAGTTAACAAGTGCAAATTTTGATATCAGAGTCGAAATTTAAAGATTAAATTCGAAATTTAGTGTTTAAAGTAAAGATTTCAAGATCAAAGTCAAAATTTCGAGGTTAAATTCGATATTTCGAGATTGACGTCCAAATTTTGAGTTGAGAGTCGAAATTTCGACCTTGAAGTGGAAATTTCGAGATCAAAGTCGAAATTTAAAGATTAAAGACGAAATTTAGTGTTTAAAGTCGAAATTTCAAGTTCAAAGTCGAAATTTCGAGGTTAAAGTCGATATTTTGAGATTCAAGTCGAAATTTTGAGTTATGAGTCGAAATTTTGAGTTATGAGTCGAAATTTCGAGCTTAAAGTGGAAATTTCGAGATCAAAATCGAAATTTGATGTTTAAAGTCGAAATTTCAAGATTTCGAGTTCAATGGGAAATATTTGTTAAAATTTTCGAAATGATTCTTTCATGAAACTTCGTGGTAATCTTTATTATATTTTCTTTTTTCCACCTGAATAAATATTATTGATTGGAATTTTGAAGACCCTGAACTGCATCCAAATCAAACATACATTTTTTGAAAATGTACTAGTCGTATGCGAATACGATCTCAGTATCATGATTGCAACTACCAGAATCATGATAGAATATCGATAGCAGTGCTAATGCTACTCAATTCAGTTCAGCTGTGGGTGTGTCGCAATGGAAGTTCGATTCTTTCCAACGCACCTAAACATGTCCAGTTATCTATAAAAATGGAGGAAATAAAACGAGTAGATATAATACCACGATATTAAAATAATTGCGCGCGATGACAGGAAACAGGTTGACTGGAAATATATTAATTTTGTTCGTTCGTTCATTAGGCTTATTATGAATTGAATTTTGTGCAGTGTTGTATTCAATAGTATCGAACATACACCATTGGCTTTTGTTGGTTCTGGAATTCCCAACAGATGGGGTTGTGGAAGAGCAATCGTCAATGTTCTCCCATTTTCAAACATAAAACGCAGAAATTGATGACCGGAGAAGTGACGAATCCATCTAGAATAAATGAAAATTCAAGATGAAAAATACACCAATTGAATGGATTGTGGTATTACATAGAATCGAAACCGGGATAAATAATTTCTTCTTAGATCAACAACCTTGAAAAAAACAATATGTCACTCAAACCTTTTGCTGCGTCTGAAACCAATAAGGCGACTAAACCAAAATACCAAAATGAATTAGGGGATAGAGTGAGGAAAAGATTACAAAAAACGGGCATAGCATTATACTTGACAGTGCTCACAGATATCGGGTGATATCTGAAGTAACTCCAGTCAACTCAAACTCAAACTATGTATTATGCCACTGGAAAGATGCACTATATTAGAATATTGGTGTTATGGTATTAAACTCAATAACTCAATAAGAAGCCAAACCTTTCATGAAAGAACGTCATTTTTGGTTCTTCGACCCTGGATTATTGATACTATTACAGGTATTATAACATGTATGGTCCTTTGAGCCGGATCATATTTTATTGTTCACGTGTAATAGTATCAATTATCCGGAGTCGAACTCTTATCGTTATTCGACTAATTTGAAATCTGAAATCTGAAATGAATTTGTGGCACAGCCAAAGAATATATGAGAAAAAGAAAGTATTCAAAATTATGGGATGGCTTCCGTGGATTAAAATGAGTTTGGGTTTTTGTTGAACGTTTTATTGGTGTTGAATAAAACCAAGATAACACAAACATCAGTTTTTAAACAGACACACAAAAATGCTGCTGTTTTTTTAATAAAAACTTAACTGTCTCTTCTTCTTCTTCTTCTTAATCTATCCACTACAATATAACACATTTTACCAATAGCCTAGAAGTGTTCATTTCCACAAAAATCAGATCAGAAGGAATGGTAGCTGAAGCCGAAACATAAAAAGATGCTCAAGAACTGTTATGAACTATTCTGACTCGGAACAAAAATCACGCTCTGATTTAAACATCACGCTTCACCTTGGTTCATATACATTACACTCAAACATACAATATGCGATAAAAATAAAACTTTTGAACGTCATAAAACACAACTTGAAATAAGGAAACTGTCTACGTCAATTAATTCACTGAAGACGGAGTAAACGAGTGGAATATACTGACTAACATATAAGAGATGTTTACTGTAGATGCGTCTGCGTTGTACATCAATCAGTCGTCCTGACTTTGTTAATGTTTTATTTAACATAACGTCGATCTGATCGTGTTTTCTACGCTTAATAGATGGCGTATAAATGCAAGACGCACCCAGCTCATATTGGATATAACTGCAACTAATTAATATGAAGTAGTTAGGAGTCGCAGCCATTACCGCAACATCGAGGAAATCTATCTGATATCTTCAAGAAAACAACGTTAGATCGTGGTATACGCAGCGTAGGATAATTGAAGTATTTTGTAATTTCCGGTTTCAACTCGGACAGATGTAATGTTAGATAATCACTCTTCATAATGTATTCTTCTACTTATAATACACTTATCTTCGCACAAAAATGGTTACTCTCGGTGAGAGAAGAATGATGTATTTTCATAGGTTATGCAAAGATTATGCCCTGCATGTGCTCCTCGTTGCGTTGGATTGGAATTACTGAAGATATTCTTCTTTGGGAGAAACATCTATTCAGGAAGTATAGTCCGAGATATTTCAAATTGAGTTTCAAAAGAAGATATTGTAAATCTCTCTGCACTTCTGATGCTTTCAAATGAATCATACAAGCTATACTAGTCGAATACTTGCCCTGTAACGTTATCTTACTCTTTTCTTAAGCCAGAGTAGGATAACGGTACTAGTGCCACGGCTAGCTGTGAATTCTGTGGAGGCAAGGGCATAGGTCGTATCTTGATATTTTATAGATGCTCAATAATGGGTGCTGAAAAGAGCTACCAAACCCAAGGCCTTATTTGGGCGCTATCTACAGAACACTCGTCACTGTAGATCAACGTTGCTACACAGGCATAGGAGACACTTCCAGACTACCAATAAAACAGGGAAAACGGGTCAATGTAGAAATTTATTGAATCAATTTTTTTTTAATGGGACTGATTCTTGAATAATTGAATCAAAGTGTTGGTCGTGGAACAGGTTGTATGAAGTAGTCTTCGATTATAGATATAATCATTAAGTTCATTTCCTTCAGTTTGTGCGACACTCTCTGTCTTCGCCTTATACCAAATATCAACCTCAAACAAGAATTTTTTTTTTTTTTATTGTTGTTTTAATAAAATTTATTACTAGAATTTTGTAATTTCTGAATGCGTCCGGAATCTCTATTATCTAAACACCACCCATAAATACTATCACAGAAGTTCATGTGTGAGAGAACAATTGAATCACATAGTGTGCTTTGTGCTTTGATTTAGAAATTTCCTCCGCTGGTAAATCTCAACTTTGACATGACGTGCTCCGTGAATTTGAGTTTATTGTCAATTATCAAACCCAGATTTCTAGCGGATGTTCTAAAAGAAATAATCTCATCAGCCATACTAATGTTCAAAGATGCCTGCAATTCTTCTCTGATTCTATCATTACAAAAAAATACAGCCATGGATTTTTTGGATTGATTTTCAATAAATGTTCATTTGATATTTTAAAAAGTTTTTGCAGATCATAGTTGAGGAAATATTACAGACTTTACGAACGGTGCAGTATAAATTGCATAAAATAATGGACCCAAAATACTCCCTTGAGGTACACCAGCGGTGACAGTAATCGCCGTGGAGTCTCATTTTTATACCCTACTTGCGTAATCTGTTCGTTAGAAATGGTTTTATCAAATCGCAAGCTCGCACAGAAAAGCCGATATGATTTGAAATTGCCAACAGAATTCTATGATTCAACATATCGAACCAGGTACCAGTACCAGGATCGATGCCTTACTTTCGTTCATTCCCCTCAGAACATCATCTGACACATCTGTCAATGCAGAGCTACAGCTGTAAACTGGCTGAAAACCTGATTGTTTCGCTGGTAGATAATTTATCAAGTTGATAAATGGTACTATTTCAGACTCAATGGCTCTTTCGAGTACTTTTGAAAGAACAGGTAGAATCGAAACTGAACGTGAATGTGAAAACTCTGATGATGAACTCAGTTTTGGCAGAGGATTGACGAGAGCTTCCTTCCATAACTGTGGAAAATAGAAGTTTTGTTTTGTTTTGACGTCGAGTCATCGGAGATATAAACTCGGGGTGTATAAACTTCTGAAGAAGCTAGCCACTCGAGTCAGCGAAACGTCTGGAAGAAAATCCAAAAATTGACGGCTTTCAGACTCGAAAAATGGTGACACTGTAATTAAACACAAGTTATATACTTGATACGTAGAACTGGAACATCTGGCTTGAAATGATTCTATCATTATCATTACTATCATTACTTTTTCAACACGATTCAACAAAAATCACCTCTTATGGCAATCGTTGGTTTTCCACAAACAAAGTCTGGTTTACTTTTCTACCTTGTGATTTTCAACATCTTAAAAAAATAAAACTAACTAACTATTCAAAGACATCTCCGTATCACCAATAAAGAATAGTGGATCATCAAAATTAAATTCTTCAGATAAAGAATCAGAATTTTAACTAACGAAAAAAATTTTAAAAAAACACTGTTTTTCAGTTAAGATTATTCTCAGGTGTTTTACCTCATCAAACAGTAGAGGTACTGCTAATGAAGTTGGAGAATTTTGAGACTTTTCTAGAAAACATCCACCAAAAAAATGCGGAGTGGAATTCAAATCCAAGTAGACGTGTTTCGAATGGAAAAATCCCATATTCATTTCAGTTAACTGCCTCCCATAAAAAAACTACGACAACCATATCGTTAATCGATTATTTCAATAATAAATGCAGGAAAATCAATCATTCAAATCAGAATCAAATCAGATAAACAAGAATATAATCAATAATTAATACGTGAAGGCATCTCAGTGTGAAGAAAGATTATGATTTAAACACGAGTGTGGGAGTATGATAACTTCCTCGATCAAACACTAATGCATTAAAGCGTACTAATTATTTTATGAATTCGTCGTAGGTGGACATCTACATCGGAACACTTTCCAATCTTGAATTATTAACGAACGTATAACGAGGCTGAAAAATATTCATCGGTGTGCTAATGGAATCAGAGGTTTATGTAAATACGCAGTGTTTTTCACAATTATCATGGAAACGGTGGCATTTTAACTTCGTTCTTCGCATGCCACGAGATGCAATCCTGAATTATTTGCTCGATTTCTTTATTACAACTCGTTCGAAAGAACTGCAAATTACAGGTGAAAACAGAAAACAAAGCTTTCATGATCCAACACCAGACAGTGCTGTTTCGACCTGCCCTAGGTTTCATCAGGCTCAATTCTCCTTAAAGGTATCAGTATTCCTTACGCTTTGGTTGCATCTATTTGTCTTACAATAGCAGCTGCAGAAAAAGGCGATCGGTGATCACAAGTGATCGACGGCGTGATCTCTAGAAAAAGTGATGATAGTTCATCAGTCACATATAAATCGCAGTCGTCGATTTCTAGTAAAAGACGGTATAATGCGGCAGTTACATACAAATCGCATTCGGCATTTAAAAAAAAACAGGATAATGCATCAGTCACATACAAGTAAGTGACGGGATAACGCGTCAGTCACATACAAATAGCAGTCGGTGATATCTATTGAGAGACGGGATAATGCGTCAGTCATATACAAATCGCAGTCGGCGATCTCTAGTGAGAGATGGGATAATGCGTATATCAAATACAAATCACAGCTGGCGATTTCTATTAAGACCCTGGATAACGTATATGTAACACACAAACCGCAGCTGGCCATCTCTGTTAAGAGACTGGATAATGCGTCAGTCACATAAGAATCCCCGGCGGCGATTTCTAGTAAGAGACGGGTAATGCGTCAGTCATATACAAATCTCAGCTGGTGATCTCCATTAAGAGACGGGATAATGTGTCAGTCACATACAGATCGCAGTCGGCGATCTCTAATGAGAGATTGAATAATGCGTATACCACATACAAATCGCAGCCGGCGATATCTAGTGAGAGACGGAATAAGGCGTATTTCAAATACAAATCACAGCCGATGATATCTATTAAGAAACTGGATAACGTGTGTGTAACACACAAAGCGCAGCTGGCGATCTCTATTAAGAGAGTGGATAATGCGTTAATCACATACAAATCACAGACGATCTCTAATGAGAGACGGGATAACACGTATGTCACATATAAATCACAGCCGACGATCTCTATTAAGTGACTGGATAATGCGTCAATCACATACAAGTCGCAGATGATCTCTAATGAGAGACGGGATAACACATATGTCACATATAAATATCACATCCGGCGATCTCTATTGAGAGACTGGATAATGCGTCAGTCACATACAATCAGCAATCAGCAGCAATCTCTAGTGAGAGACGAGATAATGCGTCAGTCACATATTTTTTTTTATATTTACTTATTTCATACCTCATGGTGAATGAACTTATGATCTTTACACTATCAAACATTCAGTTGACGGCATTTGTTTTTTGTTAACGAATCCCGTATACATATTTCAATTTCTATTTCCGAAACGCTTACTGTATATCTCTGTGAATAAACTTGAGCTCAAACTTGAGCTCGAAATAAGCAAAAAATGATTCGTTTTCAATCCATGATTCCTCTGATTCTTCGCTCAACCTTCGTCATTTAAGATATTCATACTGCTTCATGATACCTACTTCAGTAATTTTCCGTAACATAGACTATGATAGGGTCATTTATTTGACCCAGTTTTGATGTTTCAGGAAATTTATTCACTGTATCCACTAACAACGCAGAAATCATCCAGCTGGTACTTGTGAATGCGATAATAGGGACACTTCAATGTCATTTGTTTGATTGAAATCTCAATACCTGTCCTCTATTACGAAAGTATTCCTGAAATATACCTTCATTTATTCTGGAATTCGTCTTTCACCTGCTTCAGAAAGCTCAACAAATGTTATGCGTAATTAGTACGAGAATGATTGAAATGTCACCTGTTGTCTTAATTTGCCTCTTTGATTTACAAAAGATTGAAGACCCTTTTCACAGAATTTATGGAATATAAATACGTTTCAATTAAAATATATTTCGAAATACTGAAGAATTCCTCTTCAGAATTCGCATCGTCATTTCAACAGAAAAAAATTGAATACCTATCTCAGAAATTGATTGGATTCAAGCACACAATATGAAATATCTGAAGGAGCATTATCGATTGGAGAAACATTTGCAATACAACTACATTTTTGAGATACGTTGGCGACACCTTCAGAATATGGAACCATGGGAATACTGAACTAGACGCCTTCCCTGAAACACATTAACATCGCAATGAAGAAGCCCACAACAAATTGCCATTCTTGGACGTACTGGTGAAGAGAACCGACACTAAGTGCCAAACATCTTTATACCTAAACCTGACTCACACGGGACATTATCTGAACCAAGAATCCAACCACCATCAATCGATTAAAAGAGGAATCATGAAGACCCTATAAGACCGTGCTTTCGGGCTCTGTAGTACGAAGGAAGGTCTCGAGAAGGAATTAGACATCATCAGAAATGATCTTCAACGGAATGGCTACTCCAAAGCGATGGTGGAATAGCCTTTAGCTAAAAAACAGCAGGAGCCTCGAGAAGAAGAGAAGCCGTCACAACCAGTGCTTGCCCTTCCCTACAACATCAGAACCTGCTTCAGATCTGGAAACAATATCCGTAGCAACCTCACGAAAACCAGGCCACCAAACGCGGACCTCGATTCCAAGAATTGCATTTACCGGATACCTTGTGAGTGCGGAAAATCCTATATCGGTGAAACTAAGAGGCCATTGAATGTTCGCATTGCCGAGCACAAGAAACACACACAGCGAGGCGAAACCATCAAAACAGGAATATCAGAGCATGTGTGGACCCATCAACGTAACATCGAGTGGTCCCAAGCTGAGATCATACACAGGGAGGAACATTGGTTTAGGAGAAAACTCATTAGTCCAGTCATCACCGGAAGACGATTGTGGATACTAACTAGTTAAATACATTTTTCTACGATTTCAAGAATTAGTCACTGTTCAATTTCGAAAAACTTTTTTTATATCTCTAGAATGAGGTTAAGAATGATAATGGTACGGCTTGTAGCAAGTCGCTGCAGGTGGTCCACAGAAAAACTTGGGTTGCCGACTTTCCAAAATATGTTTGGAAAGTCGGCAACCCGAAAACGTAAAACTCAAGTCTTCCAAACTTTTAAAATACCAGAATTTATTTCTAATAACTACTTAACGAAAGAAAAAACAATAAATAATTCTAAAAGAAACTGTCGGGACTGTGTTACGGTTCTCAGAATGCAAGAGCGTATTTATAATATAAAAGAATAGTAATGTTTTGAATTCATATATTTATGCACAGCATCCACCCTGTATAATATTTAAAACAATTCCGTTTTAGTTTTTCATTGCCTAAAGATAATCAGAATTGTTCGACCTTGAAATAACGTTACTATGGAGAAAAAAAAGGAAAGAAAAAAAGGGTTAATTTCTCTTGGAATGGGACTTGAGTTTTTGATTATCTTCTCTGGAGCAAGTATTTTGAGCTCATCACATTGTGGATTTGAAGAAACCAAAATAGTCAATACGGGAATAATTATATTTGAGTTATCTAAAGGAATAACTCACCCACAGCATTGGGGATTTTTATTAAGTACCCGTTCTCTTGTCAAAGTCCAATCTTCAGGCCACACAATAACTACGGTAAGAACCCACTTCCCGAAAATACACTAAAGGATATATCCATCTAAACCCTAACCTTATTTTAGGCCTTCTTATTACCACCTCAAATCGGTATTGTGAACTATATCCTGGTGTATCTCTCGCAAGAATAGACCACTACACCCCTCATATCTCTGATTACGGTCTTCCGAGGAGCAAGTTATCTGCATGGGAAAGATCATTGCCTGAGTGGACTGCGTACAGGGGTTGGATCGTGCTGCTGGAGACTACTTTCCCATATATCACGCATGTAAGGTCTTTCCTGTTAAGTATTACACCCTCCCGCACGACCTCGAATCAACATTGCGGCACAAATTGCGAATTCTAGAATAACCCAAGTATTTACCACACCTTAAGTTTACTCATAAGTTGCTTACGTTTATATCTGTGAACCCAAAAGTATACTTCTGGACCATAAGCCTGTAATCACCTTCAGCTTGGCGTGTTTAAAGAAACAATACACTTATCCTCCAAGTGGACTTATATTTACCCACCATCCCTCTCCGCTGAGTTCCGGCAGCCCATATTTTAGCTCCTAACTAACAAAGTAACCCGTTTCAATCAACGACTACGGATGTTACAACTGGTGATAAGTGAATTATTATTTAGACGAACACAGCGTTTATGAACAACAAAAGACAATGACATAACACGAAACAGAAAATTGCAGGATAACCTCGAGGAACTAACGCTAAGTAAACCTGTAGAGCGGGTTTAGTTCTCGGCGGAAACCCCTGAATAAGAAATAGTTTCCGGCCGAAATTCCAGAACAGAATGAATTGCTTCAGTTAAAAATGTGTTTGGAGTAATTCTCGGAAAAAAGCATCACTGACAATGGTCGGGGTTATAAATATAGTCCAGAAGGGTCAACCACTTGGGCCCGAATTTCTTGTCTCAATCCATAAGAGTGTCAACAATGAGTACCTACCTACTCGAAACATCCCATGTGGTGTCTTTCTGTATATTCATCTGTTTTTCGGCAATAAACTTTCGTTTCGGAAGAAGAGACCATTTCAAAGATATGCCATGAGAAAATACGAAAATGATAAGTGAAAATTAAAATAAAAGAATTAATATAGAAACCCAAGCAGATGGATATTTTGGACGACTGCTCGATAATAGAGTTACAAAAAGTTAATTTCATAACAAAAATTCATAATACAAAATAAAAATCAATACAGAAATGAAATGTTCCTATTCTAAGTAGTTGTAGGAAATGACAAAATGGCTTAGACTTTCGCGGCTGAGGTTTTCAGTGTCATCATTTTTCGAGTTTGAAAGTCGTGGATTTTTGGAAAGAAGAAATTCCAAAAATCCACGGCTCTCAAACTCAAAAAATAATGAAACTGAACTTGTAGGAAAACCCTACATAATTCTCTACAAAGATGTGTAGATCATGCAAAGAAGTAACTTTCAGACACAAAATAAAAACAATTACTTTCATATAAACACGAAAGAAAACATACTTTCGAAACAACTACTTTCATATGAACATTAAATCATACAAAAACACTTCATAACATTCAGTTTATACTCCAAACACGTGTTATGGAATTCAATTAGATATCATTTAATGGATTGCTACACAACACTTAGAAAGTTGTCATTTACTCAGTATGTTTCGCCAAAGCGATCATGGACGGATATAGCATTCAACAACACCTAAAAATAATAAAATTGCTTTATCAAAATGGGTGTTCTGTTCGGGGAACGTACCCGCTACCGTAGCGGAATTTACTCGACGGTAGCAGAATTTTGTACAAATAATCAATATTGAAATGAATATGGAAGAAGAAGTGGCAGTGGAGAGTACTCGGAGCTGACAATTGAATACACACTCTCAGTAGTTGAGGCCATTAGATGATGAAAGAGAAGAAGAATATATTTGAATAATCCGTTGTTGACAGAATCCAATGTGATAAGGAAGAATGTGTTTAAATCCATATCAGAATTGTCCCTTACAGTTTCAACTTTTCCTCATTGAAATGCTGATGTGGAACGAATATTTTCAATTCTAAATAATATCGTAACTAAAAAAAGAATCAGAATGTCCACCAGCATGCTCAAGGCAATTCTTTCTATAAAACTAGATACTTTCAGTCAACATAAATGTTGTATGTCTTCAATGAAAAGTTTTACAAAAAATACAACCAATACATGTTCGATCACAAAAATAAACCTACTGACACGTCCCACATATCGTAGTTTGATTCAAAGTAGATTGTCTTGGTATTTAACTCGAGATTTGGGAATGTTATTACTATTACTTCTCGTTACAAAACAAATATATACGTATACTTTTGATCTCTTATAAGTACCTAATCATTATAAAATTGTGATGTGATGTTTATTTAGTTTTTATTGAATTTGAGGTAGTGTTCTTCTATAATAAATTCAATTCCAAAATCATCATTTCAAGCTAAGAAATATTTGGTTGAGACGACAACTTCCAAAAATTAACTGCTGTAAATTTAGAAAATTACTTACCACCTACTAGTTGCGCGGTTGAAAGTGACCATGATCCTGATTCCTGAGAGTTTTGCATATTTGAACGGTACACAAAATCTAAGGTCTTTTAATTTTAGATGTCAAGTCAAAAACATTCATTCATCTTTTAAGAAATAATTACAATACATTTTGTTGAAGTGTGTTTTGTATGGGGCCCTGCTGTAGGCGTATGCCTCTTCAGGGTTAGTGGGTTGAATGTGTGTGTGTTGTGTTATGTGATGGTGTCTATTGTTGTGTTGTTTTGTGTACCTTTTGTTTTTCTTGTTTCTTCAGTAGTTCCGATAGAGTGGTCCGGGTCCGTTGCAGTGGTCATTGGTATTTTGGTACAAGTTGTTAGGCCGGGGCTAATGGGGGGTGAATAACTTCTGATTTCTGATTTCGGCTCTTTCTAGGACGCTGCTGTCCGCTACCTGATTCCCAGTGGGAATTCCACTAGGATATCCTGGATAGGCTCCGGCGGGTTTTCCATTGCTCCCAGGAGTCTGGCTGGGGGGAACGGGAGCTTTTTCCTAGGTATCCTCCTGGATCTTCCACGCGGAGTCCAAGGCGTTGTGAGCGAGTTGATGGCTGCTCATCGTTCTGATCGCATATCGTCCTTGAAGTTCCTGAAATCGTTGGTTGATAGGCGTAGTATTGATTAGATTATATAGAATCAGAGATGGATATCGGTAGGGAAGGTTATTTATATTACGGAGGATTCTTCTCTCGGTTATAAGGATACGGTGGGATAGTCTCGGAGGAAGCGTATCATCGCTTTGTAGTCTAGGACTGGTCTAATGAAAGTTTTATGTGTGTAGAAGAGTTTTACTGTCGCATCTCCCGAGCTTGCCTCTCAGAGGAGGATTTTCTGGGTCGTGGGGACGTCGTGAGCATAAATAAGAAATAAGGAGGGAGCGAGGACTGAGCCCTGGGGGACACCGGCTTTGGAAGAGAAGGGGGAGGATAAGGCTTCGCAGACTTTATCGCGGATTTGTCGGTTGATTAGATAGGAAGCTACTAGTGTGGAAGCAGTATAGCAGTCTAGCGGGCTTTATAGTTTATCCAGTTGGCAACACTGATGTAGGGAATGAATTTGAGTCCACTGGTTCAGTAAAGTATCGATCAACAACCATAGACAACGACGGGTGTTCGCTGAGGCAGTTTCATCGAAAAATCATCTTCAGCGATGAGACCCATTTCTGGATGAATAGGCACGTGAAGAAACAAAAATGTCGAATTTGAGACATGAGAATCAAGAGCGTAAAATGCATCTCGAAAAAGTCACTGTTTGGTATAGATTTGGGCTGGCAGCATCATTGGTCCATATTTCTCTGAGAACGACGTTGGCCAGGTCATCACTGTCAACGGCGCGGCGTGCACTGTAGGTCGATGATTACCAACTTTTTTGGCCTGAATTGGATGATCTGAACACCAACGACATGTGGTTCCAACAGAACGGCGCTACGTGCCACACAGCTCATGCCACATTAAATATTCTGCACGCGCAATTTGAGAGTATGGAAATCTCACGTGGAGGTGATATGAACTGGCCACCGAGATGTACGATTTGACCCCGTTAGAGTTTTCCTTGTATGGTTTCCTCGAGTTGCAGGTGTATGTGAATATGCCACAAACAACAGCGGCCCTCATAGCCAAAATAACTCACGCCATCGGTCAAAGTCAGTCATAGAAATTTGGACGTTTCGGATTGGCTCCACCCAGAAAACCCATGGCAGATATTTGAACGATGTTATATTCCACTAATAATGGCATCAAAAGATTTTTCAAACAAATAAAAAATTTCGATATCTCGTTTTAATGAAATTCAAGGAGAGGAAAGACCGTATATATGAAAGAGAAAAAACTTTCCTTTCATGGGACACTGCTATATGTCTGGTGATACGGAAAAGTGTTTGTCTTGGATTTATTCTACGCCAGCGGTTCCAGTTTCATCTTCGATAGAATTTTCAATCGTGCAAAGAGTAAAAAATCCTATCACACTCTCCATAGAACACACTGCATAGGTATTATCTCCTGTTCAACAGCAGATAACTAGAGTTCTTAACGCTGAATTTGTTTTCAAAAAACATTTATATTTCAGGCTCTGCATGTCGCATTTTCTCACAATGCGGACGAGACCAATAATATGCCTATGATATCTGCTAAATTAACATTGGAACAAGCATACTATCACCTTCTCAGCGACTTAAGTGCTTTGTAACCTAAATACCGAAATAGCGAAAAGACATGAATATGGCGCGATTTACAAAATATTTCGAACGTGGGTCGCCGAAGACAGTGCAAGTAAAGCCACATTTACATATAATTATCTAAAGGCTGTTTCTCTGTTTATAAATTCATATTAGTGTCATTGTTCCATTAAGACAATGCACCCTGTGGGTTTGGTCGTCCTCATTAACGAAAAAAATTAACTAGAAAATTGATATAGGAATATATTTCGGAGATGAGTATTCAAATTATGAAATGTTTCATTCATACTGCTACTTTTCGTAATCCATGTTCAGAGGCGGAGACTGAATTATTTTCGAAGGATGTATTTGGTACGTGTCTCTTCGAATTATTTATGTTATTGACCACGAACATGTCAGATCCGTTATAATAAAAATAAATGTTCGATGCCCTGAAACCAGAAGATAAAAAACAATCAATAATAGAAAACGAAACCATTCAGGGATTCCAACAGTTTGTCCAAGGCAACTTACATTCAAATCTATTGCAGAAATGCAATACTCTTCTCAACGCCCGTTACACCAAGTTGGCGTCTTCAGGAGATAGTTGGTCAGTTTATATTGACAAATAAGTACTACAGATGCGTATACAACGTTATAGGCGTCTTAACAAAGCCGATTAGTTTGTATGGTGAATGGTCTTTCAGGTCAAATGGTGAGAGTACGGCCCTGCCGAACTCTAAAATCCTGATTCGGTCCCCAGCGGGGCAGGCACAAAGTATGTGCAGTCCAACAACTATTTGGTATCAAGCTTCGAAGGGCGATTAAAGGCCTTGGAGTGAGCCAATTCTGGAAGATTCTGACAGAAGTCCATGAATCTTCTGCCATCCAGATGTTCAATCTTTGGCAAAACCTAAAGCGATGTCAATAACAAGTTTTGGTCCGATGAAGCTGCTTGCAGCACCCTCCTGTGCAAGGGAGTCGGCAGCCTCATTGCCTTCCAGGCCAGTATGGCCAGAGATTCAGACCATGCAGAGACAATTTGTTAAGTCTTCCTATTGAAGAGAGTCGTTTTTGGCAATTTGCTACCAATTTAAACGTTGCTCGGTAGGAGCGAAGAGCTTCCAACGCCGCTTGACTGTCCGAGAATATTTTTATCGACTTGTGTATGAGGTAGGATTCTTCCAATCTCTCCGCACACAATTTAATAGTGTGAATTTCCGCTTGAAATACAGTACCATAGTTTCATAGGCAGGTGATATATCTGTCCTAGGTCTGCGACTGAAAACACCTGCACCAGAACCGAAAGGTGTTTTTGATCCATCTGTGAACCAACAACTATCTGCTCTTAATATTTCCTTCTCCCGGAGGATCCAATCCTCTCTACTCGAGAACAGTACTTTAGGTAGTTCGTCGTTGACAGTTGGAGGCATAAAGTCAGGGGTCATTTCCAGAATGCTGTGACTTCCAATATCAACCAACAGTCTGTTGCACTCTGCATTGAATTGATTTGTGCAGTTGGCAATGTGCACAAGTCTGTATGCAGCCCATCTAGCCTCTCTTTCCAGAAAAATGTGAAGAGGAGGTAGATCTAGAAGGATCTCCATGGCCGCTAACGGTGTACTGATGGCACCACTGATAGCCAGACAAGCCTGTCTCTGTAAGCCAGAGAGCTTCGTCTGGACAGTTTTCTGTAAAGCCTTCGGCCACCAGGCAATTGCACCATAGGTGATCATTGGTTTGACAATCATTACATAAATCCAATGGACTTGTTTGGGACCTGAACTCCAAGTTTCACCACAAATTCTTCAACATGTCCATAGGGAGAGTCTGGCTTTGTGTAAAACTTTTTCCAAGTGAGCGTTTCAGGTGAGTTTTTTATCAAGTACAATACCAAAATATTTCACCTCCGTTCCATTGAGGAAAAGTAAATTAAGTAAAGTGCATTTTTGGCAAACGTGTAAAATATCTAAATCGGAATCAATATCAAAGCCTGAAAATTTCGATATAGAGTTGAATATTATTAGACAAATAGGTCATAATAATGGTTTCCCTGTCTATCTAATCAATAGAATCTATAACAGACACAGAAGAATTAAATTTCTTATTCGTAGTTTAATCTCTGCCAACAACTCCAATAAATATTGTTCTATTCTTTATTTCGGTAGGTAAAGTTTCACAAGATATTTCAAATATTCTCAGACGGTACTGTAATGATATTAATTTTTCATTTCATACTATGGATCCTATTTCCATATTGTTAGTCAATCCTGAAGATAAAATACCAATCTCTCATAAATCAGTCGTTTATAGAATTTCTTGTGCACAACCAAATTGATCTGCTCAATATCTCGGACAAAGTGGTAGGAAAATTAAAACAAGAATTCTTGAACATGTTAAACTAATTGACAAATTCAGAAATCTACACTTAAATGATTATAACATAAAAAGTTCGTTCTCTAACCACATTCTTAATTACAACCATAGTTTTGATATTGATTATGATTTAGATATTTTACATGTTTGCCAAAAATACAATTTACTTGGAATTTTTTAAATCAACTATGATATTAATGACCCCAATATTATATTTCTCAATGAACAAATACAGTTTGATTGTCAAATTTCCCCTGCCATGATCTTCCATAAACCCTTATTTTATTCATTTCATTAGTATGATTGTACAGTTGTTTGGTGGTCGGCTCCAGTTGTTTGACACCTTTTCTTCATTGGGCAATAGATGTCTCGTATGGTGGTGTTGATCTGAACAATTGTTCTTCCAACTTTCTCGATCTCACAAGTCAACTCATAGGATTACTTTCACAAATTATTTATTTTAACAAAATGGCATGTATAGATGGTATGGGATCTGTTTGCTCAGAACTCAAGTCGATATGTATGTGGTGGTCCTAGCTAGGATGTTATAAACTTCCGTCATTTACTAAATATAAAAAAATGCATTACTATTAACATGTCATTGTGACCATTTATTCATTAGTATCATGTGACAATTATCTTTTCTCCATTATAAAATATTTTCTTCTCCATGTTATTTTATACTTCATTGTAATACTTATTGTCATGTTGTTCTTTTTTTATTGTAGAATTTCAAATAATTATCTGATGATGAACCTATATAGGTTCGAAACATCTTACATCTGAGAACGATAATAAATTGTGGAGACGACTTTGAGTTTTAATTCTTCACAAATCTACCGCACTCCATTTTGAGATATAATGGACTTATTCTTCCACAGGTTAATAATAAGCGTCTTAGGACATTGACATATCCGTTGGGGTGAACCCAACAATAACATGGCTCATTTTTTTAAAGAAAAAACTCAGTTGTGGCTCACGCAAAAAATAATAATTTTAAGCAGTTTATTAAATACAATAAAGACATTACTTCATTGTTGGTTAGATCAGGAGTATATAAGTTGACTTGTAATTCATGTCCAAAACTTGTTATGGGCTAAACGGGGAGAACTTTTTCCCAGAAAATAAAAGAACATACCAATTGTTGTACTTGAAATAGTAAAAATTTTCCGAAAAAAAATTTTTCTATTACTTTCTTTCGTACGATGTTTTGGTATTCGGCCATCACTTGGCAACCCATTCCTAATTTGAATACGAACGTATAATTTATACATGGTCCGACATTCACTAATGGACACGTCGACAATGCCAAAAGAGGAAAAACGGCCTCTACTCCAAAATAGGAGTCGAGTTTTTTAATTATAGGTTTATCCACACCCGCGCACAATAGACGAAAACATCCTCTGACAGCCATTCATTCACGAAACAAGTCAATGATCAGCGCTTCTTTTGTTCATCATCTGCCATATAAAACATTCACGGCGAATGCAGCAGTCTATGAATCAGGCACAATCTGCATCTGACAAGCCTGTAAAACAAATCCATCAACACTTAGTGTGGGAACCGCCAGTCGCAAGCCTCGCGTCTTAATGAGGAGATTAAACTCGACTTAAGCTTAATTAGATGCTGCTCGCGGTAATGTTGCCCACTAATTGGGTGTTGTAGTTTGTGGTTTTATGCTTTTGAGCAACTGCGGTGTAATAAGGTTCAAGTGTTTTCTCGCTTGAGAAACGATTCGTAATGACAAAACTGAAATGATATTTTTCCTCAACTGGAAATACGACACATAAATAAATGAAAATGAATATCTGTATCTGTATCTGTAGAGTAGGGTGGGTGAGCGAGAACCCACAGCACTTAGGCCACATGTGACCCATTGTACATCCTTCCGAGGAGTTGTCCTCCTAGGTCATCGTCCATCCTGTCCTTTCCAGGAAGGTGGACAAGTCACTTCTTTATATAACCAGGTCTAGGCCAAGACTCGCCGAACACACACTCTCTTTGGCATCCTTGAGTTGTCTCATTGAGATGACATTACTGTCGTTGTTTGGCTTCTTCAACCTTCTTGCGGTTCCCTCCGCGTAGGTGAGGGAGCTTTCCTGCAGGAGTAGCCTTTTCCTTGTCTTTATTCAAGGCGGAGCTCTTGACGCCCGCCGTAGGAAGTGCCCTTGCTGTTGGAGATGGAGTGGGAGAGGAGGAGGGTGCACTTATAGTTGCTGCCATCACGAGGTGATCTACTATGTCCAGCCTCATTCCAAGCGGTAGATTGGGGTGGACATTTCTGTTTATACCCAGTCAACGCCTAAGATTGAGGTGAGCACTTCTGTCCAGCCTTGGGATTGGTTTTTGTTTATGTTGTTTCTGTTTTTGTGTTTGTTTTATTCATGTGTGTTCCCACAAGTAGCAAGAGGAAAGTTGGTCATCTCTGGCAGAGCCTCCCATTACCAGAGGTAGGCTGATTACAATGAGATTTCGCCCAGTTCCCCAAAGGGATCGTTTGTAACCTCATATCACCCTGCGGCCATTCATCTGTCGGCACGATTCCTTACACCTTTGCTTGGGTAGGCTGATCCACGTTGGCATGTTTTGCAAAGGCTTTTGGGGAGTTTTAGTTCCCCTCACCCTACTTATTCCTGCCGATATTCGAAATATCGAATCTGAAAATAAGCAATCATCTTTCGGAATACGCCCTGAATACCGGGGAAAAATGTCCACTAATAAGCGATATCTTCACTTGAATAAACAACCTAGGATCAACAAGATGAGGAATACAAAGCAATTTTTTGAGTAACTGGGGGAAATCAAAGTCACAGAACAAAACGGACTGATCGGTTTCAACATAAGACTGTACCCCAACATTCCTACCAAGGAAGTACTACAGATCAGAAGTTTTCCATATGTCTCGAAGTCAAATTGAAATAATCAATAGGAGAAATCATAGAATTTCTTCAATGATGGTCAGGAAATGCTATATATCCAAATGAAATATGAATTCTATACTCAAGTCGAGAAATTTCCGATGGGATCACTGGTCAGACACCTTTGAGTTAATACCGTTCTTTCTAAAGTTTAGATGGTCTAAACGCTCAACATCCTACCAACAATTAACCATGGAGACTGAACCTGACCATCGGGTAGCATTTCTAGATGTACCCATCAAAAGATGTGGTGCTTCGACTAACCCACAAAGGGTACCGAAAACCCACGCACAAGGATAGGTACCTGCACACACTATCAAACCATCATCCTGGTAAAAAAGAAGAGTCATCACTACTCTAACTGAGCGATCTCAAATAATTTGTGAACCAGAGCACCTGGAGGAATAACTGAAACATTTTCAAGTGACCTTGAGATCGAACGAATACAGTGTACCCGAGATCAACAAGACAATAAAAATGGAAAGTTCCACGGTTGAGAACGGTGAGGTGACTCAAATGGTTGCACGTGCGTATCTACTATATATATCCTTAGGGTCACAGACAGAATTGGAAAACTCTTGGGAAAAGACAACATTAAAACGGTTTTCAAACTGACCACCAAGAAAATACAAAAAAGCCTCGGGGCGACTAAAGACAAAAGAGACCCATTATCAGTAACAGGTGTATATCGCATAACGTGCACTTGTGGGAAGGTATACATCGCAACAACTTAAAGATCCATGGGAACAAGGCTGGAGGAGCATAATAAAAACTGCAGACTAGGCCAAAGGGACAAGTCGGCTGTGGCAGAACACGCAATCAGTGAAGACAACCACAGGATTCTGTTTGAAAATACGGAACTCATTGCCCCCGGCCAGGGATACCATGGCCGACTAGTGCGGAGGCAATAGAGATCCACATACACATGGATAATTTCAACAGAAAAAAAGAAGCTGTGAACCACAACCAAATATGGAATCCCATTCTGAAAAGTTCAAGAATAGCAAACATCACGACGCCAAGTGGAATGGGTCAACAAAGATTATTGACAATTTACGCAGCTTTACGCAGCGGCAATATCCAAGAAAATCCATGGAAAGGAGAATATCCAGGGAAAAAAAGCTGTATGGGTTTCCTCTTCTGAATTATTATTCAAAAATATCCTTCAGGATCTAGATCATGCATCAGAATATTCATTAGTATTTAGAAGTCCTTCTGAGAGAGGAAGGCCAAATGATGAAGACAAATTCAAAATATCATTGAGGAACTATCTGTTTGGGTGGTTTTTTGTTATTGATTTAACCAATTTTGAAATAGTTCCCTTCGATGTTATGTACTTATGTAAGAATATTTCTTGTATAAATAATTTCCTGTATAAACCATCATAGTCTCTTGGGAATAAATAAATGAATAAATATACTACGAAAAACAACGATAGAAATAATAACAACAATACAAATTAATTGGCGTTCCGGGGTGACTTCATTTATTCCAGTAGAGCATTTGCTTTTTTAGCTGCAGAAAACCCGAAAAAACCTGCAGCACCACATCATTTGAAGGTCTTGATCTGCCAGTGTCCTCTCTCCCATAAAACAAAATGTTGGGTGTCTCCAGAGGCTCCAATAGATTCAATACATCGCCAGAACACTTTGTGACACGACTATAGTCAAACTTAAATCAGTGCGTTTCGTCTTTGGCCAAGGCGTAATAATGACCAAATTCAACGCCAGAACCACAGTGAACAATGACTGTATGAATATTATAATAGTGGTCTGCTAGATTGAAGTGTTCATCTATTTCGAACCTTCGTAAGAGTTTGGTGCCTCCGTCATAGGTTGAGTCTTGTTTGAAGATCATCAGTGTTATTATTAGATTGACTGGTGCCTCAGCTATACTTGTTTCCTTATAACAGTCAGTTAGTTTGGCGCATGTTTGGCAGTACAGTCGATCATCACCTGTTAAAAATTCCATTTTCAGATGATTCAATAATAACCTTTGTACGGACTGGTTATTAGTTATATTAGGAAACGCTAGATGAAGTTCTAGAAATTCACATAAGTTTTCGCTACCTCTTGAACATTTACTACAAAGTAAACAATTGAGGATTTTTCCAGCAAAAGATTTACCAACACAAGACGAGATGGACTGTACGGAATCATTCAATCCAGAGCGGTCAGGAGTATTGATTTTGCTCACGAAGAGTATTCAACAAGAACCCCAAGAATTCGGAATATCCATATATCTCGGCTTGTTTCGAAGAGATTTCAGTTCCGTACTGAAATTAGGGCAATGCGTGATCTCATCAAAATTATGTGAAGGAGGAATAGTTTCGAGGACCGAAGCAGCATTACCACGTTGAATAGCAATACTAATTCTTTATATCAAAAAAGAGGTAGAATGGTGATCTTCCGTTGCTTGGCCTATTCTCCTTCCGAGTTCATGAACGAATAACAGAATCTCCGGGTCATAAACACCAAAAGTTTCAATCAAAATTTTGTGAAAGAAAAAGAGGTAGAATTGAGTATGATAGATAATTTCATGTAGACGAAAAGTTTCCGATTTACAATAGAGGGGATAAAAATCCATATTAAAAAACTAATCAATATAGTTTATTGTATGATTTTCACTATATTGCAGCGGTTTTTGTAAAACACTTTTATAGTGAAAATCATACAATAAACTATATTAATTAGTTTTTTTATTTGTGTTTACTTTAGGTGTGAAGTTTTTTCTCAAAATTTTATTTGAAATAATAGATTTTGTGAGAGAATAAATATTTTCAGGATGTTTTGAATATTTTCAGTTCATCAAGACTTTATATCCCTATAAAGTGTAAAAACTATGGAAAATTGTGAAAACAATAATTTCACGAATGATAATTGAGTCAAGTGAAACAGTTTATTCGTCTAACTGTGAATATTGAAGTTCACATTTTGCAATAACTTTGTATCATAATGAAAATCAATTCTATGAACATTCGTTATGGTTGTATTAATTCAGCCATTTAATACTATCACTACATTAGATGATTTCAGTAAATCGTCTCTCAAATAATTTCCTACTTTTATCTCGTCCCTCGTATAATGACAAACACTCCGCGTAGGAAAGCGAGTGCATATCGAATACCTAAACAATCGGCTAGTTCTTTCCGACACCCCCAACCGTGACTAAGAGCTCATTAGAACCAAACAAGCGACGGTGTCAATGACTGTCGGCCCAAAAAATCGAACGCTATGAGTAAGACCGTCTCGCGGAGAGGTACACGTCGTCCGCCCACTCATTGACCAAAAGAGGGTGGCACAGACATCATCCCACTGGCCGAGTCACCCTTTAATCTGTCGTGCGAGTGTGAGGGTGGATGCCCGCCCACGTTTCGTCTCGACGTATTCGTCATTTACCTTGTCGGAACAAGAGTGTTCCGACAAGGTATTATTGGGATTATTTCCTTGAAACCGATGAAATGTTGAGGAACTTGAAAGATAGGCCACTAATACGGAGTATTACAGCAATGAAACGCTTCTTCTCAACAGCGATGAAACTGACCACCGTGAAGTCAACATCTCATACGTGAAAAGGAATTGCCACACTGTACCGATTCACATAACCTCACGAAAATGAGACAAGAATCCTTCAATTCAAACACCACTTTGGGGAATGGCTAGCTTCTTCAGAGATCTATACATTCTGAGTTGTCTCCGATGGCTGGATATTACGGCTGCGTAAGGCGTGTTCATTTTGACTCAGGTAGTTTGATGGGCTAATCCTGTACCTAGCCCTGTACCCTCATGCTGTTTGCTATTCTTGAAATTCTTAGAATGGAATTCCATATTTGGTGGAGGTTAGAACGCTTTGAACCTTTTTCTGGACCCCTTGAACGCTCAACACCTCAGCATCAAGTTCATCATAGAAACTGAACTGGACCAATGGATAGTATTTCTAGATGTACTCATCGAACAATCTGGTGCTAAAGGAAATTGAAAAACTTTTTGCAATTAAATTTCAATTCCCCTAATTTTAACTAAATTTCCCCTGCCTTGATCTTCCATAAACCCTTATTTTATTCATTTTATTGGTATGTTCATATAGTTGTTTCTTGGGCTGCTTCAGTTGTTTGACACCTCTTTCTTCATTCCATGTATAGGCGATAGATGTCTCGCATGATGGTTCTGATAGGGTCAGTTGTTCTTCCAACCGTACTGATCTCTCAGTTAAACTCATAGGATTACTTTTACAAGTTATTGTAACAAGCTGGCATGTATAGATGGTATGGAATCTGTTTGCTCAGAACACGGGTTGATATGCAGGTGGTGGTCCTTCATCTATTCTCTGTTTGCACGTCTCTTGTCTATTCCATGTCATCTCGATTGAACAAAGAGATCAGAACACGTCAGTACTACATATAAAAATTTTAATTATAATCAACATATGTCATTGGGATCAATTATTCATTGGTAACATGCGATAATTTTCTTTTCTCCATTATAAACATTTTCTTCTCCATGTAAGTAATTTTATACTTCATTGTATCAACTATTGTTATGTTGTTCATCTTTAATTATAGAGTTTTTAACAAATTAGCCGATGATGAACCTATGTAGGTTCAAAACATGTACTTATTAATGGTTTTACCGTTCTAACATCTGAGGATGGTATTAAATTGTGGAGACGATTTTGAGTTTTTCTGCATCGTAAATGAAGACGCTATTGTATAGACGAAACGCTTTTTGAAGTTAATAGGATAACGGGTCGAAATATTCGAAAGACAATTTTTTTAACCAATGAATAATAATAATAATAATATTCTTTATTGCCCAAAGAACATTAGGTCTTATTGGCAAAGCTATATATATATATAAAATCTAGAAAGCTCAATGCAGGTGGTTCCGCTTATGTTTCGCTTGCGTTTACGCAGCTATTTTTATCAAGTACTTTCTTGGTTTTTTCCCATTTCGTCTTCAATCGAAGACCGCCTGCCCGGTACTGACGATGCCCAATAGGCTGAAACAGCTGTCTACCGGTGGCTCTTAAATTGAAATCACTTATCGAGGAACAAGTACAAATCAAAACACAACAAGACCTCACATTCAATATATTAAACAAAACCATACACATTCCTAGAGAAAATCTAACACAAAGAAGAGTACCTGAGACAGTTTGAGGAGTGCCTAGAAGATGACAGTACTACCAACTGTCGAAAGCGCTCGCAGATAATTAATAGAAGATATAAACCTTCAAATCCTTTTTGTAAAATTCAATATCGAAATATATATATATATATATATATATAATATATATATATATATATATATATATATATATATATATATATATATATATATATATATATATATATATATATATATATATATATATATACATCGGAAAAGTCTAGGGATATTTTTAAAAATGGCAATATTTTTTTTAGATCGCTTTAGGGAAAAAAAAGTTGACGGGTGATTATCAAACGAATGTAACTCACAACAAAATTTATTAAATGGTCAAAAATACTGAGTGCGCATATAAGCAAAACTAAAAAAAAATATGGCTTTTCTTTGGCACCTCGAAAAAAAATCATAATACAAAAAAAATTGGAATCAGTACAAAGTATGGCCTCCACGCTAGTTTATTACGGCTCTACATCTATCGTGCATCGACAAAATGAGATTGTCAATGTCTTGTTGAGGTACATTTGCCCATTCAGCGATTAAAAGCTCTCTCAATTGAAACGTTGTGTGAATGTTCCCCATATGCGGAGTAATTCTTCGTTGAAGCATGTTCCACACGTGTTCGATGGGATTCAGGTCCGGTGATTGTGCTGGCCATGGCAATACATCAACTCCTTCGTTGGTGAGCCAGTCAGTCACTAGACGCGCGACATGTGGACGAGCATTATCGTGCATTAGGTGGAAGTTTTCACCAACAGCACCAGCAAACGGACGGACGATAGGTAGAAGAATGGTGTCGAGGTACTGTCGAGCTGTGAGGGAGCGATTTGGAAAAACGAGATCGGTTCTGCCGCCGATCATGATTCCGCCCCATAGCATTACTGTACCACCTCTGTATGTGTGGACTTCCTGGACGTGTCTCAAACGTTCATTATTTCCAGGTCGTCTCCACAGTCTTACTCGACGAGAATCTGGATGAAATCCAAATCTGGATTCGTCTGTAAACAAAACTGTGGCCCAATCATTTGCATCCCAGTTTAGATGTTCTTGACACCACTCTAATCTTCTACCGCGATTGCCTCTCGACAAAGGTGGACATCTAAGTGGCCTTCTGTTGTGGAGATCTGCTTCATGCAGTCGATTTCTGACAGTATCACGACCAATGGTTACCTGGTGCGTCTGCTGCAACACGTTAACCAACTCAGGTGCTGTGATTGTCGGTTGTCTTCTTGCGGTTAAGACCAAAAATCGGTCTTGAACTGCAGTTGTAGCGCGTCCTCGCCTTGGATGTTGTTCGGCTGGACTGACAGTATCACGGAAACGCCGCCACAATCGACTGATAACACTTTGGGAGACCCCCCAACGAAGAGCTACATCATTTTGTCGCATGCCACCTTGAAGAAGCCCTACAGCTCTATTCATCCCAGCCAATCGTAAGTGATGGCGTTCCATGTTAAAGCACAATATTTCCAGTTCAATTGCTGAGCAAGAACTGCATAGGATGTACAAACTCGACACTTTCAGATTATTCATTTTAGCCGAAAACCTACAGTTTGTAAAAAACTTGATAAAAGATTAGTTACCGTTTTTGCAGGCTTTGTTCAACCCATAGAAATCTACAGGGTGGTCGAGTGTACCAATTGAATCGAAATTAAATGACTTCATGCATTTATTTTTATGATATTTAGTATGTTATAAAAATATCCCTAGACTTTTCCGATTTGTGTATATACAGATACACATATACATGTCTATACACACACATACATATATAGGGTACAAATAATGTTGAAATATTCAAACACATTGATTAAAGATATCATATAATAAAAAATACCAAAAAAGTTTAAAATGTTCAAATGAAGTATATCATACTGTGTTTAATAAAAAATACAGTTGATAAAATAAATTAGAGAGAGCGGTCCTCATAAAACTCTTCTAAACTATAATAGGGTCTACCACATAATAAGTCTTCTACTGATTTTCGAAACACAGTTTTCCTCTAAAATTTCAATATGGACAGGTAAATGATTAAACATCTTGAGACCATTATAATATATAGAGTCTTTGACTAGAGTAGAGGCTGGTATGGGTAATCTTAGGTCGTTAGATTGACGAAGGGCGTAATAATTGGAGTAACCGCTGAATATCAATTTATGTTTATTAATTAAACATACTGTTTCTAAAATGAATATTCCAAAAACTGTCAAGATTTTATGTAATTCAAATAGGGGTTTGCAGGAGTCTCGACTTTTGGCATTACACATGAATCTTATAGCCAGCCCTTTTCTGAATGATGAACACCGTCTGCATTTGAGTTTTGCAACATACTCCCCAGAAAGGAATTCCATATCTCAAATGTGACTCAACAAGTGAGAAATAAGCCGATTTAGCGGCAGACAAACCAATATATGGTATTCTCACTGCAAAACACCCTGAAGCTAGCTTTTTATTGAGGGATACAATGTGATCGGCGAATTTGAGTTTATTGTCAATCATTACCCCCAAAAATTTAGTACTAGGTCTGTTTTCAATTATCCTGTCCGCGTCCTGTGTTGGTGAAGGGATGCTGTCGACACAGCAGCGGAATGATATTAAATTTGTTTAGGGAACATTTAACGACAGCAGATTAGAGTCGCACCACTTTTAATTTTTTTTTATATCTGCACTTATATTCTCGTGTAGATTACATAAAGTTTTATCACGCTACAATATTGTGGTGTCATCAGCAAATAGGGTGAATTTTCCTTTTATATCGAGAGATGCTCAATCGTTTATGTATAGCAGGAAAAAGGAAATAATAACATGTACATCATTACTACCAGTGCTGACAAATTATTTGACAAAAAAATGGTTGAAAATGATGGATTAAAGTACATTTTTCAAGAGAATTGGATGAAGGTGTGCTAGTTGGTCCCTTTTCTATTTTGAATCGTGATTGATTTCAGCTACAAAAGAGTTAGTTTTTTAACACGCTTTCATTAGCTTCACCTATATGTATATGTGCTCGCGATCTGCATTTGACAGAATTATCGACATTATTGCTTGATCTATTCGTGGTCAGATGGTGCTGTACGTAACCTTCTTGATATAATTCGAACTCACTTTACATGTATTTCTTCATTTGAAAAAAGTATTATTTGTTGCCCTCTTTTGCGTGCCTGCTGCCTTGGGCTTGGTAGCTGATTTTCAGGCTCGCTTTCCGGAATCGGAAAATATTAATGGTCATGTTTCTAAACAATATACAGCTGATTGATCCCAAAGTTCAAATAAAATGAATATAGTTCAAAAAAACTAAAAACACGCTTGTATAGCATACGAAACTAAAAAAAACACAAATATAGTTTAAAAAACTAAAAAACACGCTTTTGAGGAAAATCAAACTAAAAAGTTGAAAAATTTTTTTTAATAAGCTTAAAACAATAACGAACTAAAAATACTAGTAATATTGTGAAAAAAGCGTGGGCGCTTTGTGCCATATTTTAAGCTTATCTTCAAAAAAATATTTTTGAAGTCGTCCTTCCTTTTATTTTTCATCACATTTCGTTCACGAGAGACAAAAATATGGTGATTTTTCAGTTCGACACCCTGTATATAGCTTTGAAGTCATCGACAGACTCACGGCACATACTTTTTATTATAATAATTTGTCAAGGAAATATAAACCACACGGTGAAATGTCCCATTTCGGTTAATTCTTTTTATAGTTAAGTGACCACCAGCATTTATTAAATCTGTTATTAATTAATTCGAGTGCCATTCTTATTAATTCCAGTTCGTATTTGTATGCTCGGGTGGTCCGTTAAATATCTTTGAACATTGTCGTTGTACAGGCTACACAGAGATTTCGAATTCCTATAATTTTACTTTGTCTTCCCTCAGAATATTTGAAATAACTCGTCGGTACCCAGCATGTTTGTCGAAAGTAGTGGCAGTTATTATTTCTTCTCCGTATTGTAAACGATTACAGGATGGATAAAATGTATTTTCTTACTGACTCTTTCAGAATGTTCAAAAAGTTCGTGTAAAGTAATAGTTACGAGTATCGAACAACTTTCAGTGTTTTCAACCCATATTTGCCTTCTGTTGGAGGAGGACACCTAATTAAGAAGTATTCCTTTGTTTCGTCGCGCAACGAAATAAAAAAATAATCAAGAAAACAAGAAAAATCGAACTTAAAGTATTTTTTGTGGAAGTGTAATGAAGGGAAAACTGAAAAGTTCGTCCCGAAAAGTTTCTGCTCAACATTTTCGAATAAAGCGATGAAACCCTCAAGGCTACAAGATAATTTGAATAAAATGCATTCAGATGAAAAAAACAAAAGTGTGACTCATTTTCAAGAACTGAAAAAGAAACACTCAGCTCAGCCAGCTGTGTCAAAACTTTTTTCAGCTGCTTCTAATCAAGACGACGACGACGGACTCCGAGCTTCCTACAATATCTTCTTGCTAATTGCTCAAACAGGTAAACCTCACACTATTGTAGAGGATTTAATTTTACCGGCAATAAAAGAAATGATAACTACTGTGCTCCATACACCAGCGGCAGATATTATCCGAAAAATTTCTTTGAGCAATAGTTCCACGCAAAGACGATGAGATGGCTGAAAACATTGAAGAGTCATTGGGCAATCATCTGAAGACTTCTAAATTCTCAATTCAGTTAGATGAGTTTACTTTACCCACCAACGAAGCATTGTTGTTGTCATACGTGAGGTTTATTAAAAATGAGAAAATATATCAAGAACTACTATTTGCCAGAAATTTAGAGACGGATACAAAAAGAGAAACCATATATAATGCACTGGAAAAAATTTGTGATGAGAAAGAAAGTCCAATGAAGAATATTATATCAGCTGCCACGGATGGCGCTCCTGCTATGACAGGACGTCACAAAGGCTTCATAGCGTACTTAAAAAATGAAATTCCAGATGTGCTCGCTGTACATTGCGTCATTCATAGGCAACATGTGGTTGCGAAAATTTTGAGTGAGCGCCTCTCTCAATCACTGCAATATATTATCAAAGCAGTCAATGAAATCCGAAACAGCTCTTTAAATGACAGATTTAATCAGCTTTGTGTTGCTAATGATGAAGATTTCAACAGAAGTGCGTTGTTTATTAAGAGGTAACTGTCTGACTCGATGTTACAATCTATTTTACTCTGTAATAGATCTCTTCGAAAACAAAGACACAGAATTGCACGACAACCTCATCACTGTAAAGAATGATATTGCGTACTTGACAGACCTGTATAAATTATTTAATGATATCAATCTCTAACTTCAAGGTGACGACTTGAATTTGAATAAAACAAAAAATTTCATTGCTGTTTTTGTAGCCAAATTGTTCTTATATAATATCGGCAGACGTGAGTTTCGCAATTTCCCTAATTTGTCAGCAGTATCCTTCAACAACGACGACTTGCTTGTTCACTGCAAACATTTGGAGAACCTCCACAGTGATTTCGCAGAACGATTCCAGGACATTTCAAAATTGGAGATACCGGACTGGGTGTTGGATCCTTTTTCAAATGTCATCACAGCAGGATCACCCCATCTGGAAGAAGAACTCATAGAACTGATAACGAACGAGGAAATAAAAATGAAATTCAAAAATGTATACCAAGAATTTTGGCTACAAAAGCCAATCCCGCAATTGTAACCTGGATTGTGGTCCATCATTCAACGATTTTTGATAGCATTCCCATCATCGTATTTGTGTGAACGTGGATTTGGTGATGTGTCAACGCTGTTAACTGAAAAGCGCAATCGGTTGCAGATTACCGAACGCGGTTACTTACGGCTGTTTTTGAGTAAATTCGAGCCTGATATTAGCAAGCTTGTTAAAAATCATCAAATTCATCCTTTCCATTAGATTAGTTTTAAAATTCAAATTGAAATGTTTGTTTTAATAACATGAATGAAAGTTTTCCTAATATTACAAAATGGTGTTTGACATTACACTCATCAGAAAGTCTTATTTTCACATGACACACATAATTTAATTATTAAAATAATTTGGGGGGCGCTAGAAAATAATCAATTCTCGAAGTGGGCGGTAGACAAAATAAGTTTGAGAACATCTGGTCTACATGAATACATATACAGGATGTTGATTTGAGAAATCAGTCGAGATTCATATTTCCGGTTTCAACTTCTCGTCTTAGTAATAACAACCAGGTACGGTCCATTTCCACACAACTATTCGAAATACCCTTATTACCTGTAGTTTGAATTCTCAAACTTTTTTAAGAGTTCCCTTGGTAACAATTCTATTTTAATTTCTTATTAGTCAATGGGCTATGCTTGAAGACTGGCAGTAAACAAATCTAAAGCAAATGGAACTTCAAACGTTCAAGCCAGTCTCTATATACCTACACAGTAGGTTTAATGGACTGACGCCTATCAGATATAATCCAACGCCCTTCGTGGTATTAGCCAGGGGAGTAGTTGTTTTCTGATAGGCGTCAGTCCATTAAACCTACTGTGTAGGTATATAGAGACTGGCTTGAACGTTTGAAGTTCCATTTGCTTTAGATTTATTTTAATTTCATTTTAGAGTGTTACCACCACCAGATGATTTCAGAATATGCTTTTCTATCCCCGATCCTATTACCTGTTATCACCTTATATATTCACGATGTTCATTTCTTCTTACATCTGTGGGTGATTTGACGTTTCACCTATATAACTTCTTCAACATAAACAAGGTATATTGTGAATAGACTGTGTATTTATTTTTCAGAAATAAAAAAGAGGTGATTCATTTCAGCAATTGTTTAATGAACAACGAAACATTACGTGAACTTCTAACACATCACATTTTTCTCATCTGGTAGTGGTTAATTTCCAAGTCAATCACTTCCTCTCCATGAAATCGTGGTAGACGAAAAATAGACCTACTAAGACTGGATATTTCATCGAGCTGTATGTGTGGCAATAACACCAGATCCCATTCAGCGAACACACGTTGTTGTCTATGGTTGTTTACCTTCAGTTCCTGGGGCAGTTGAATTTTGTTCGGGTGCAAGCCCAAGTCTCCACGCAAAATTCGTCAAGGTGTGTTCTCCGAAAAGCCGAGTTCTTGTGAGCTACGCGAAATCGACTTCTTCGGATTCTCCTTCACACTCTCACTGACAGCAGCGTTGTTTTCGGCATATCTTACGTTTCGTCGACGTACGGGTGTTGGTCGATCGTTAACTGAAACAGTGGACTCAAATTTATCCGCCACATTGCGAATAGTTCTTTCGATAGGACGATTATGGCGACCGTAAAATGGGCGAAGTGCGCGGTACGTTGCCCGAACAGAACACCCACTTTGATACAACAATTGTATTATCTGCACGTATTGTTGAATGCTATAACTTTCCACGGTAATTTAGCAAGACAGACTGAATAAATGGCAACGGATTTGACTGATGTCGAATTTCTTTTTTTGGCTCTACACCCTCCATTCCGGATGATGAAGAAAAAGGCAGAGGGACTCTCAATACTACATCTTTAGTTTAATATTCAATGAAAGTTTCCTTCTAAGGCAAATAAAAAGAAATTGCATTAAAAAACCATTCAAACGGTAAAATTATAACCGACTGTAAGAGCAGGTTATACACCCTTTTGGTGTTGACACAACATAATGTCCAATACAAACATATGTACAATAAGGTGAGAAACAAATACAACAATTTATTAATTAACGCGAAGAAGGACACATACTCAAAAAGAATTACCCATTCTGATAATAAATCAAAATGCATGTGGAGCATTTGCTCCGAAATAACGGGAAGAGTTCGAAATGAAGAGTGTTGCATAAAAGGTGATCCAAACGAAATAGTTATTGATTGCAATAAATATTTGGTAGACATGATACCTCAATTACTAGCAAATTCCTCAAATATTCCATTTCAATGTGATATCCCTGTAAATATGCAGTCAATGTTCGTGAGACCCATAACCCCAGACGAAATAATAGAACTATCTAAAAAACTAAAAAATAAACATCTCAGTGGAGAAGATGAAATTCCTACTAGTATTATGAAAAAAGCTTGATTGCCAATAACGAAATCATGGCATATATCACCAATAATTCACTGAAGTATGGCATATTCTCAACAGCATTAAAAACCTACATTGTGAAGCCAATCTTTAAAAAAGATAATCCAGAGAGTCAATTACCGACCCATGCATCCCTCCCAGTTTTTCAAAATTATTCGAACTAGCAATCTCAGTGAGAATTATAGAGTTTATGAATCAATGTAACTTATTCAGTAGGCTTTAACATGGATACTTACAGGGTAGAACAACACAAACGGCCATATATAATAATAATAATATCGTCTTTATTATCTTCTAATACATTCAAATCAAATTAATCATGTACAGTTCATTTATTATAAGAAGACAAAAGGCGAAGTTCAATTAACATGATGACAAGTCATCATTCAATTGCTCTTCCACTTAACCTTAATATCAATTCACCTTAATATCAAGAAAAATTGATAACTCTCGGGATGTTTTTGGATCTATCCAAAGCATATGACTGCTTGAATCATCAACTAATGTTAATAAAATCAGAAAGATATCGAATAAGAAGTTCAGCGCTGAAGTGGGTTGAATCCTACGTATCAGATCGCCTTCAATCTGTAGAAATAAAACGAAATGGAAGAGTCTATAAATTCAAAACCCTTCCCACAGACGTGGGAATTCCGCAGGGGAGCATTGCCGGCCCTCTTTTATTCGTCATCTATTTGAAAGACTTATGTAATCTAAACCTAAACCAACGTCAGTTCAAAACTATCTTCGCATAGGACACAAATCTTCCCAGAGATGATGGTAAATAGTACAGATCTATTCAACAAAACTAAGGACTGGTTCAATAAAAATAAACTTGTACTAAATGAATCAAAGACACATATTAATTTGCTTAGAACAAACCAAGACAACACTGATTATCCATTTAGGGTGGACCTTCAAAACTCTTCTTTCGAACTGTCCCACAACACCAAATTTTTAGGAACCCACATCGACAAGAACATGAATTGGACTTCTCATATTGATAACGTCGCAAACAAACTAAGTGGAATATCGTATGGAATTAGAGTTCGAATTGGTTGCTCGATACGGAATAATAAGAGGAATTAACAACTTTAATTATAACCAAACTTGCAGAACAGTATTCAAATCCACCAATATAATGACATTCTACGCGATTTATATCTATGAATGCCTAATATTCATTTATAAAAATTCACACCTCTTCACTGAGAATACACCTGCTCATGAGTGGTCCACTAGAACAAATGAATATATGTATCCCCTTCATAGACTAACAGTAACTGAAAAAAGCACCCACTATATGTCAATCAAGCTTTTCAATCATCTTCCTAACAGTTCCTAACGAAGTAAAAAAATTGGAGGTTTCAAAAGAGAACTAAAAAAACTTCTCATAAACTTAGAGCCCTATGATTTGAACGCATATCTCACTGGAACATTCATTTCATTCTATGTTACCGACCTTTTGCAATGAAAGTTTGTAATCTACTCTGAAATAAAGCTGTTCATTATTATTATTATTATTATTTGTTATAATCTCATATTAACCAACCAGCAATGCGACGTTTCGTTCTTTGGATTATCTTTATTTTTTTGATTACAAACTTCTGTCGATTTTTTTAGTCACTGTAATAACAAATTTAGCTATGTATTACAGTATTACAATACAGGTCCGTATTCAAAAATATAATGTTGAAGATGAAATCTACTGAAGGAAACGTAGCATTGGAAATCGGTTTGAATTAGATTATAACGAATATGAAACAGTATTGAAAGTTCCTCTACTTTTTATATCATTAGAAATGGAGATTTTTGGCGGACAAAACATGTTTTGTCCCCTATGTTCCTCAACATAGAGGACAAAAGTCCCCTATGTTGGGAAACATAGAGGACTTTTGTCCAATTCAACCGATCTTATAGGTCTTACCGTTTCCGAGACACCAATAATGGGATAAGCTGAAAAAATGACCTGTATATCACATTATATATCACATAATGCAAAACGGCGGTGTTTGTCAAATTTATTCGCCATTTAGCGGCGTTTAATTGCTTCAAATCAATGCTGCTTTTAATCCAGTTGTCGTAACAACTAGCGAGGTTTATTATTTAACGACTTAATTAAAACACGCATCTAATAAATATAAGTGATGTAAGAGATTTTCTGCGGAGATAGATCTGAAAATATTTTATAGCCGCTATTTCGTTCCATCTTTAATGGTCGTTAACAGATTTGTATCGGTAGCGATTTTTAAAACATCACTGCAAATATATTTCCCGTCTATATCATATCAATCCAACATCCTACGTAATACCATTTCTTCAAGATGTTTCTTTTCGTCCCCCCACGGTATCAGAAAATCACAAGCAATTTTGAGAATGAAAAAAAATTGCTGAAAATGATAGTCATAATTAGGCGTTACAACTGTTAGGTTAATTTCAAAAGTTTTGCCTGTTTAAATTTCATGTGTTTTTCGTAGCTCCATATCTAAATGAATATTTATTCTACTGTTTTGTGGTAAGTATTGATCGATAGAGAATTTTGCACTCTATACAATGTTGTTGTTAATTTTTCCCAAATTTTAATTTTTTGCCTCTTTTCAGCTCGTTACTAAATAATGTCGTTCAATAATTTTTGGCCAGTGTTTCTCTACGAATTCAAATTGAACCAAAGTTTGTGAAAATCCTTCCGGAGATTTCAGTCTCGAAGATGAGCCCTTTTTTTATTTTTGTCATACTTTTTTTGGCCTTGGACAGTTTTTCTTCATAATCTTTTTTTAATAAGTATTTTTCAGGTGTGTCAGTTAGCACAGCGGATTTGCGTTAACGACGACTATGGATGGATTGTTTTCGAGCTTTTGCCTTGGGAAAGGGTTTCATTTTTGAAGATGAGAAATTTTCAAATTTACTTTGTTTACCAGATGGACCAGGTATCGATAATACTATTTGAATTTTTTTGGGATAAGTTGTTACATTTAACAACTTACCCCAAAAAGTGTAACTACCTGCCCCCTTGTAGCTACCTGTCACCTGGCACGTTTTTTGATATAAATTATAAGTATAATATAAGTATAAAATATAAGTATTAATGGATATAGATGGTAGAAAAAACAATATAGCAAATTAAAGGTAGATATATTATGAAAACAAAAATCTGTTTAATCAGTTTAAAATCTGTTTTTCCGTTAATCAGCTGTCGCCCCCATACGAACGACAACTCTCAAAAGTTGAGAAACTTATGCGAGCTAAGGACTAACGAGGTCTTGCCTTTTAACGTGTGATTCCTAACACGTTGGAAGTGTACTGATTCAAATGGCGTTCAAATCGTTCAAGTTGAATAAGTATTCACAGAGATATTACAGTTGAATCGAAACCTACACTAGAACAAAAATACTGTATCTAGACGCGCGATTCGCTAGCCAGGTTAGCATCATCAGGAGGTGAACGTAACTAAATCTCATGATTGTTCATATACATTTAGGCACTCATTTATTGACCGAAGGTGTCCAAATTAGTATCATTGAATGAGTGCTTCATTAAGGTTATTGTATTCTAATTTATATGTTTGATGACTGGTTATACATATATTTCTTCAGTAATTGAGTAAATATCGGTATATTTGAAATTCACTACTCATAGATATTTTCTCACCTTCCACATGGATTTCCAAAGTTTCAGAACCGTCTAAAAGCCTGCTATCATATACTGATATCAATAATTTCAAGCCTTTCTTATTCACTTTGTGACCATTATCTATACTATGTTGAGCAATATCAGACTTCTCTCATCTACGAAACTGAAAATGGAAAATTGAAACGCGTTATCTCAGTCTGTTGAGTTTGACCTAATTACTTTTAGTTGAAAACCTCAGCTCATTTTGTAAATTCCAAAATTTTTCTTTTTTGCTATCCTGGATTGTCCAATTCCTAAACAGTTTTGACAGTTACTTTCTTGTTTAGTTTTTTGAAAATTCGGACCAATTCTTTTATATATTCTGGTCCATATGGAAGAACTATCAACTTTGAGTCTTGATCTTTCTAAAAAGTCGACGATTCACGAAGATTCTGTCTAAAATTTTTGTTTTCTATTTAACTCATGTGTTATGTTTGAAGGATAACCATTACTTTCACCTACTTACTTCATAACCTCTTTCTCCATATAATATCTCTCTTTGCTCAAGGACAATGTTATGGACAATGTTGGAAGTGGACAGGGATGTAACATATCTGAAAGTGCTACTATTTTTTCCATAAACATCAAATTCCAAACACTTATAGCGATACACAAAACTAGAACATCCAGAAATGGTAGTTCTTCGTTATATTTGGGGAACTGTTATTGAAACAAGAGACAAAATCCTCTAGCTTACTTCTATTTGTGTCGAAAATAGCAAGTACCTCATTCAACTGACCTTGTAGGTCTTACCGTTTCCGAAATAGCATTAGTAGGATCAGCTACAAAAACGGCTTGTACATAGAAATCTATTTTGAACTTCCGAAAACATTGCAAAATCATATGCGCAATTCGGATTTTCATGCATACTGAACAAGAAAAAGCAATTTAATCAGATTGAAAAATCATTTAACTAATTTATATGCAGTTCCATAAAAAAGGAAAATGTAGAAAAGAATGTCATAAAAACAGGGCCGTCGCCATGGGGGAAGGGGATTGGGGGGAGGGCCTCCCCTCCTGCTTTTTCGACTTGGGAAAAAGTTGGGAAATTTTGGGCTATTAAGATAGAAAAAAATAATAGTAAAGATAAGAAAAGGAGAGAGAAAAGGGAAAGAACCAGGAGAAGGTTGGGATTTCCCAACATGCATAACTTTAAGAGAATTCTGAGTTGTTTGAAATCTTCAAAAAAGTTTAATTTCTCCCAAGTAAGAAAACACTCTTGAACAGTTCACAAATTTTGAAGTGACAATTTCACAAAATTCCCAACTTTTCGCTGTTTTTTCGTCTTGGAAAAGTTGGGAAATTTCGGGCCGTTAAGATAGAAAAAATAATAGTAGAAAACAATAAGCACAATATTATTCAAGTGTTGTTTTCTTTAATTTGTATTGAATATTGCTATACATGGTGGATATGGTGGAAGACCAAGGATCTTGGTCCAAAGTAGAATAATTCCCATTATTATTTTTATAATTACCAAAATTTATTTTTGTTTATGCACACCCTAACGGGCATAAGCATTCAGCCAATCTTTGGATAGCTGAGTAAAAAAATTAAGTAACTAATCCCTCGGCTTTCATTTCTTCGAAAGTTGGGAAATTTTGCTGGTGGGGTTAGGAAAATTTAGATTCTCTCCCCCCCTGGTTTTTCTTTTCGCTAGGGCCCTGTATGCAAATCCTGAATGTGTTTAGAGGTTCCTTTCACAGTATTGCTGAATATTCAAATCGCTAACGTATAAATAGTTAACTATTTGTTGTATCTTACATGTTTTTATGATACATTTTCATAAATGTCGACGTATCTTATGTCACCTTGTGATAGTGGAAAACAAAATAAAACAGTATAACTAGTATTATTATAAATTGGGTAATATTTAACGAAAGTCATTTTTTATGGGGGAAGTAATTTTCTTTCAACCTACTTTGAAGTAATGAAAGTCAAACTGTCTTGCGAAATCGCTATAATTTTGGACTTTTTCTGTAAGCCATTCGGCGATCTTATATTCAAATTGTTAAAGATGATAGTATCCAAAGAAGATCAATAAAAATTGAGTGAGTTTCAAAATTCCATTTGCATTTCACTTGCAACCTCCACAAACGGACTCAGCAGAACGGAAGAGAAATAAAAGGAAAATAAACCATCACAATGCATATTCAACCCATCGATAAATCAGTCGCAGAATATTAACTATAACATCAGTGATATAGAGTCGGAATAATTTACGTACAAGGCGGCGTTAAAAATCTTAAGCACTCGTATAAATCAAAAGTGTACAAAGTAACTGGTGAATTCATTTTTTCAAGCGATTCAACATGGCTCTACAATAAGAGAACACTGTAACACAGTGGCGCTCTTACGAGTCTCATTAATAATCAAAGGACCCCGCAAGTTGAATAAAGTAATGGATACAGCCCACTTCAATAACTAGCCGTGGAGAGAAATAAACGGCAACACTGTCAGAGTTGCCGTTCTGAATGTAAGGTTAATGTCAATGAGAAATTAAAAACGTTATCTGTAGCTTCACACCATATTTGAAATATATTCAAAAGTATTATTTAACCAAATGCTTAAGTTTCAAGTGGAAGTTCAAGAAAATCACATACGTTTTTGCTACCTTTTGACCATTTACTACAAAGTTAACAAGTGAGGATTTTCCAGCAAAAGATCTACAAACACAAGATGAGATAGTCTGTACCTTATCATTCAATCCACATTGCTCACGGAGGGTATTCAATAAAAACCCCAAGAATTCGGAGCAATCGTTTTGTTGTCCTAACGAGTATCTAGTGGACTTCAAAGGCTCCAGGAAATCGGTTGGTGGGAAAGATGATACATTCTTACGAAACTGCAACTACATGAACAGTTGTTTGAATTTGGTGAATAAGTAGGGTACATTCTGGTTCTCGTTCGTCGTTAAAAACTCGTTTTTGAAATTCTTCGTCATAAACAACACTTGTAAAATGCTATTCATGTAGCAAGTGTTCTTAAATTATCTAATCCAATTTTCTTCGCAAGATTTTCAGGATAACTGTTTACTGATTCGCAAAAAAGAACATGTTTCACAGAATCAGTATCAGATCCATTTAGGATGTCAAAATAAAAGTTTATACGAGTTCATAGCTGGGTGGACCTGGATGGACCGGATGTCCACGTGGTGGAAGTCATCTTGAATTTAGACAGGTTGGAGCCTGGCTCCCTTACCCTTTGGACTGATGTGGGTGTTAATGGTATGGCGGCATGAGTGTCCTCAGACATCAGCCGCCCTTCACGGTGTACCTCTGCCTGGCTGGGGTGAATTGGATGAAAACGTTGTTCATCTTTCAACGGAAGATATAGGGGCCTCATTCGACACAGAGTGTCGGGGCCTTCTATATCGGGAGGGGTCGTCTACAGTATAATCCATAGCTTTCCTGACTAATGGGTTTTCATGAGTTTCTGCACCATCGAAAACTCTCTGATTTCTCGACTAAATGGACTGCCGAATAGAAGGCAGCTGCAAATCTCTGCGGGTGGCTTCATTCCGCACGAACCAAGAAGCATTCACAATCATCCTTATTAGCTTGTTTTGCAATACCTCCAGAATGGTGATATTAGATTTCGCCGCTTGTCCCCAGACGCCTGAAGCATACATGATGACAGGCTTGAACATCGTATTATAGATGGTAATTTTTTTAGGACTCATTTTGGATTTTCTGTTGATCAGAGGGTACAGACGTGCTATCCGACCCTCGATCTTTGATTTGACGCTCGTTATGTGCGGGTTCCAAGTGAGCCTGCGGTCTATTAAAAGGCCGAGGTACTTTACCCGCACTTGCCAGTCAATCTCCCTACCAGAGATTCTCACTTTTCTGGCCGGAGAAGATTTCGTTCTTTCAATGGTTATTGCCTGAGTCTCATCCGGGTTCACTTGGATCTTCCAATCAAGGTACCAGCGCTCGAGGTCGTCCAATGCACGTTGCATATAGACGACGCCGAGCTCCCGACCCATGGAAGATGAGAGGAGAGCCGTGTCATAGGCGGAAGGTCACTGGTGTGAAGTGAGTACAACGTCGGAGAGAGCACGGTCCCCTGTGGCACTACAGCAAGGATCTCTCTGTTATCAGACAGAGATCCCTCTACTCTAACCTGAAATGTCCTGTCTTTCAGGAAAGACCCGATCCACCGGACGAGGTCCCGAGGCAGGTCGAACGCGTTTAATTTGTGCAGAAGACCTTCGTGCCAAACACGATCGAAGGCCTTCGAGATGTCTAATAGAACAATGTGCACTTTTTGTTGGTGTTTAACTCGTGGATGGTGTTTTCAACCAGCCTTAGAGCCTGTAACTCAGTGGAGTGGTCTCTCCTGAAGCCAAATTGTTCATCAGGCAGAACATTTCAGTCCTCAACTTCTTCGTTGAGCCTTTGGAGAACAATTCTTTCAGCCAGCTCAGCCGCCGAAGAGAGTAGACTGATCGGGCGGTAGTTCTGTGGGAACAGCGGGTTCTGACCCTGTTTTGGGATCATGACGACGCCCGCATACTTCCACCTACTGGGGAAGTGTCTGAGGGCCAACGAACTATTTATTATGTTCAGTAAGCATTCAACGCAGTTGATGTCCACGTGAGAGTGCTAAAGTGGAATATATAATACCTACCCCTATTCCCGCCGTTAGATGGCGGGGTGCACCGGATGTCCACTTGGGAATAGAAATGAATCAGTTTTGCGATATACAGGGTGATTCAAAAGTACTTTGACAAACTTCAGGAGGTAATTCCTCACAATATTCTAATATGAATTGTCCAAATAAATAAATGTCCGGAAACGCTTCGTTTCCGGACGTGAAAAAAGCAAAATATTCGTAATAACAACATGCATCGATTATCAAATAATCGACTTGAAGTTTTCAAGTCCAAATATTTAGAAAACGGTTGCTTACAGCGACTATTTACGTAGATATGATAGAGGAATCGATTTTTTTACTGAAAATGTGCTGGAAGTACGCCCAAAAAAGTTATGAATCTTTAAAAAAGAAAAAGACGTGTAGGTGGCGCCCCCTACGAGTAAGAGCAATAAGAACATCAGGTTCGAATTCGACACCTCAAAAACCTCCTATTACCAAGTTTCGTTTAATTGAATTCAGTATTTCAAAAGTTATTTGAAAAAAACGAAAATAAAAATGAAACTTCAACATCCTGTATCTTGGAAACGAAGCGTTTCCGGACATTAATTTGGACAATTCATATTAGAAAATTGTGAGGAATCACCTCCTGAAGTTTGTCAAAGTACTTCTGAATCACCCTGTATATGTGGAAAAAATCAAAAGGTCTCCCGAGCAGGAGACAATGTGATAAAAACGTGCGAGTGTTTCTTATAATAAAAAAGTACGACAAAAATAGGGTGGTAGCATTTCTTCGAGCAAGACAGCTGCCCCCCCTTCCCCCGATCAAGCTTCTGTCAGTTTTGAGAGAAGGAAAATGGACAAAAGCACCCGAATGGGAAACAACGTCCAATAAACCTAGAGACAGAGAGAGAGAGGAGACATGCGATATATCACTATTGAGGCAATTTACTGGCACCCAAGATGAAGAAGAACAAGGAGAAGCAGGAGAACAAGAAGAAGAGGAAGCAGAAGTATGAATCAGATGAATGAAATTCCATATTTTTTCTTTAATTCACACCGCTCTTATCACTTTCAATCCTTGCCAATATATTTTATTATTCAATAGTTTCAAATTAAACAGAATGACAACAGATCCGTGGAATAGACCTGCCGGGTAAACCACTTAAAAAAACCTCGCTAAGTACTATACCTCTAAGGTGGGGTGGAAACGTGAACATATGGTGACGATTACAACTCTTCCAACTTTTTGAATCGTTATATCTCAGAAACGGTGACTCTTAGGAAAAAAGTGTCTGGTTATTTTTTATAGATAATTATCTGATCTACAAATTTTTCTCAACTTATTTTATGTTAGTACTGACCGTTTTGCTGAAAATGGCGAAAACCCGTTTTGTGACCTTTGACCCCGAGTAAATGTTTTTCCACGTGTCGGATCGTTGAAGATTTTTTAGATTTCATTTATGATAATGTCGTCAACACTGCTACCAATTTTGAGGTGGGCACGAATTTTTGTACTTTCACTCCTATTTTTTTGTTCAAATTGACGGGATAACATTAACTCAGTAAATTTTCCATTCTGATTTGACCCACTCCTGCTATCTTCATTATTACAAGATTAAGACGGGGGAAATTAAGTTTTTTATTTTCTACAGAAAAAAATTTCCACTTTTGCTTTAAAGAAAAAGTAAAACTAATATACCGGAAGGGGGAATCGGTTGCGGCAAATAACTTCCAAATTACGGTACCTGTCCCTACGGATTGTACCATTTTCTACCATGACCGACCGGAATTTAATGTAAATGTCAGCCACAGCATATCCAAGTTTCACATTACTCAACCAGAGCGTCCAGCTTTAATTACAGATTGATTACACTTCCAATGGATTTCCTAGTACTGGGAATATGCATAGAGTTCGGTAACTGATACCATTGGAGGATGCAATTTCATTCAATTCCAATCGATGGCATCGGAACAGAGGCGGGTCCACGAAGGAATGTAGCAGGGTAACAAATTCTCCGGTTTAGCTGGTGTTGATGTCCCTTTGACATGATAAAGGTATTCGATTGAAATTACATGGAACTTTTCAAAAAGTATCCCGAATCAAGACCTGCAAGTAAAGAGACAGTAATGTTTTCAAAAATTTACTGCCCTTTACTTCAAAATTTCGACTTTAATCTCGGAATTTTGATTTCATTCTGGAAATTTTCACTTTAAACTCAAAATTTCGACTTAAATCTCCAAATTTCGGAAGTAAGCTCGAAATTACGATTTAACCTCAAAATTTTGAGTTTCACGCCGAAATTTCCCAATTGTAGTCAAAGTTTCGATAGATAGGTAGATCTTCAATTGCTCCGGTTACATATAATGTACATATATGTAAAGTTCGATGAGTATGGAACATGTCAGTAATAAATAACAACTAAATAACAAATCAAAGCTTCACATACGTATCACACAAGTAGTTTAAAAATATATATATATATATATATATATATATATATATATATATATATATATATATATATATATATATATATAAAATCAGGCATATATAAATAACATTCATATTGTTAGCATACCTACTATCATTTAAGAATCACTGCAAGCTATAATAAGGTTTTTCTACGAGGTAGTTCTGCAAACAACTTTTCATTGTTGAAATTGGAAGAGATTGAGTGGAAATTTATTTTAAATGTTTATAACGCTATATTTGACATTTCTCTGTATGTATCAAACCTAAAATTTTACTCCTAATAGAAGCTTCTCTGTAGCTATCGTTTTTTTTCATCTTATATAAATATACCTGGTAATTTTTTTTGTAGTGTGAGTATCCTAGGGATATCAACAGAGTTTTCCCAGAATATAATTTCATATTTTATCCTAGATTGAGTATAAGCATGGTATACAAAGAGGGCAGCTTCCGTTGAGACATGTTCCTATAATATTCTCAATGCATAGCAATATTTTACAATATTTTTTGATAAGTAGTTTATGTGATTTTTCCAGTCCAGTCTCCTATCTATCAACAGTCCCAAACATTTTACCTGATTGCATATGTTTATATTTTGATTATTATACTCAAAGGTATTCAACTCTGGCAAGGATCTATTTGCGAAATGAATTATTTGAGTTTTGAGTAGTAGATCATTTGCTGTGCGGAAATTGTTTAATACATCTAGCACATTTGCAGTCTTTGTCATGACCAATTGAAAGTTCTTCTCTTTTACGATGACCGATATATCATCAGCATATAATACAATATCTTCATTAACTACATTTGGTATTTCATTTGTGTACAGCATATATAATAATGGGCCTAGGATGGAACCCTGTGGCATACCTTCCTTTATCACAATTGATTCTGATTGATTCATCCCCGAGATGTCATTTTGAATCAAATTTTGGGTTCTGTTTGTCAAATAGGATTTGATATAGTCCAAAGATGTGCCTTTGATTCCATATTTATCAGGTTTGTTGCATAAAATTCCATGGCTGACTGTCAAATGCTTTTGATAGTGAATACTTATTCAATTCAATCGAAATATGCGCTGTTTTAACCAGTGCACTTTTGCTAACGCAACAAAAGTCAATTGATTCCGTCAGCATAAAAATTGCGTGCTCGGGATTCGAATGAGTCGACGAAGGCCGTTTTGATCTGTCCACTTTTCATCACACGTGATAATCCGATCTAAAAAATGGTCGTTTTGGTTCCACAAAAGCAAGAAAACAGACCTTGTTGTTGTGTTAATCAACAATGCGTACATTAACACTATTATTGGTTGATTTTTTGGCAGTGCTTTGGTTCAATTTCACGAATTGAATCACAAAATTTCGACCGAATAAAAAAAATATGCACTTTTCTGAAAGTGGATATTCAAAATTTTGGCTTCAAACTCGGATTTTCGATTCAAATCTCAAAATTTGGACTCTAATCTCGAAAGTCCAACTATTGGAATCCAAATATTCCAGACACAGATAATGAAACCAGACGTGATCTTTCTGCGCTCCCTAAAAATAATTTTTCTTCGGGATTTCGATTTCAATCTTGAAATTTCATCTTTAACCGCAAAATTTCGTCTTCGATATCGAAATTTTGGAACTTCCAAGCACCAAATAATAGAAATATGTGGCCGTTCTGCAGCCAACACGTTTTACTGAATTTTTTTGTTCCCTCGATGCCTATACCTGTGAAACACAAACCGTTGAATTGGTGAAAACCAAATAGTATCACGTGCCGACAAACTGACTGATTAATTTCGCCACGTGTAAACTAATCGAATTGATGTAAACTCCATCCGAGTGAAATTGTATATTTCATGTAATTCCAGTGAGAGTTAATGAACTGTCCATTACACTGGATTTAATTACATTTGTGGAAAGATGGTCTGTTGCAGGTATTTTCAGAGACAAGGGAAATGGAAACAAGGTTGGGGGGAGATACCGATGCATAGATTTATACTTATGTACAATGTTGTATACTTTGTATTTATAACAAAGATAGTCCCTCAAATGCTACTGTGAAAAGTATCAATGGGAAAATTAAAAAAAAATTGCAGTATTTATTGATGTTACCGACGATTTAGCTAGAGGTAAAGTGAGTTTTCGGAAGTCCGAGACGTTTCCGGAATAGAACCAGATATCATTCACAGGATTGCTATACATAGTGTATTCAAAAAACATTTCATTGTGAGATTTTCCCTAAACAGTTTTACAAAAACTCAACACGTGTTTCGCAAAACGATAACTTCTTCAAGACTGCAAGATTTGCAAATAGTGCTTATTTCCGTTAAATTAAATAAATATTTAATGAGATATGATAGTTTAAATGAGACTTATAAAACCGACAAAACTTTTGAAAACATTCAATATTCCGATGGGAAGGCCTTGGTCAGCAAAATATTTTGACTTGTTCAATTGATGACCTACTCATGAAGAAGAAGAAGTTATTTATTCATCACTGAAGAAATTACATATACATACAAGAGAATTCATATATACATGCAAAAAACTTATCGGACCAGTCATAAGGCAATAAAGGAAATTCAGAAATATACAATTTAAAATATAAAAAAATATACAAATAATTAGATTAAAATTCTCTACAATGTAGAATCTGAAAGCTCTTCAATGTATGAGAAATACACATACGATTGGATTAAAATTCTCTACAATGTAGCGTCTAAAAACTCTTCAAAGGAGTAAAATGATTGATTTATTAGATAACGAGTCAGATTATCCTTCAACACATTTGCACTCGCTGAGTTTAAGTGCGGGAATATATTCATAAGTAGGTTATAGCATCTGATTCCTTGGTATATGTGAGAATCCTGACCAATGCTGAAACATATGTACTGAGTTTCCCCAGAAGATCAATCCGTAGCTCAATGCAGATTGTACAAGTCCAAAGTACCACATGTCAGGCATGCCCAATTCTTCCATTTTGGGCAACAAAAGTCTTGAATCATCACACGGTAGCACTCGCCATTCACAGTAACGTTCCGGCAATTGTCGTCTTTGAAGAAGTACGGCCCGATGATGCCACCCACCCATAATCCACACCAAACAGTAACTTTTTCGGGATGCATCGGTAGCTCTTGCAATGCTTGTGGAGTCTTCACTCCAGATGAGGCAATTTTGCTTGTTAACGTATCCATTCAACCAGAAATGAGCCTTGTCGCTGAACATAATTTTTCGATAAAAATGTGGATCTTTCTCCAACTTTGCCAGCGCCCATTCACCAAATGTTAGATGTTGTGGGAGGTCGTGTGGGTTCCATTCTTGCACCAGCTGTATCTCATAAGGTTTTAAACCCAAATCCTTTCGCAAAATGTTCCACGTAGTGGAGTAACAGAGGCCCAATTGCTGCGAACGGTGGCGAATCGACATTTCACGGTCATCACGAACACTGGCGAATACAGCCGCAATATTTTCTTCGGTCCTCACTCTACGTATGCGTTTTGGTGGTTTAATCTCCAATAATGTAAACTGGGTTCGAAATTTAGTCACAAGCTTCCGAATAGCTCCCTCAGTATGCCGATGAAACTGTCCATAAATTGGAAGGAGTGCACGTTGCACTTTCTCCACCGAGCATGAATTTTTATAATACAATTCAATAATTTGCAAGCGTTGTTCATTCGTAAATCGATTCATGGTTAAATTATAGACCAAACTGAACAAGTTTGACAAAGACACAAGACAATGACAATGACAGATCACGCGTGATCTGTCAAAAACAGTGTTGCCATAAAATACCAGCAAAAAAATCACTCATATCACCCTCGAAGGCAACTATATTGAATAATAAATTCAAATTTTATAAAAAAATTCTATGTTAGCCTACGAATTTTTCAGCCAACTGTTACCACAAAAAATGGTCATGAAATATTAAAAAACATCCTGTGGATACAGATAAAATAACGTAATTCTTATTCACCCTTTTGTTGCAGATTAAATCAAACCGGTTGAAAAACAGATACGGGCAGTCGTTTTTTACTGATAGTTTTTCTCCGACCCTCACCCAACATGGACAAACAACATATTCGAAGATTACACGAATAGTTTTGAATGCTTTTGGTATTCACCTTTTTTTCTCGCAGCAGTGTGCCTTTATATAACAGTGATGGAATCGAGTATATCGCCTCTACGAAAGCAATCTGTCCAACCGTAACAGTCGAATTACTGACATTCTACAAGAACAATGTTATTTATGACGTTTCTACTTTTTTCCTCGAGAAGAATGACCAAGTTTAGCAGCAAAAGGGTGCCGCCGGATTTGTCTTCGCTTTTTATTGGTATATCTTCCAGTGTGATATATCGGCGATTATTGATAATTTGTAATAGTATTATATGAAGCTCGATTATATTCTCATGTCATAAATTTGCTGGTGTTACGTCTTCTTCATTTCAGTTTCATATAATAAGAAAGAAAATTTCTCGGGAAGGTGGTAATTACAAATGAGTGATTGGTGAATTTTTCAATAAATCGCTGCAATAACCTGGAATTCGACTCTGTTGAATAATATACTGTTGGAGAGCGTCCTGTTATAACAGAACTATATACTCATCATTTTGCAAATTCTGCCAAAGACTGCAATTTATAGTTACTTAGGTCAAATTCAAACCTTGTACAGTCAGTACCAACATTAATATACCTACAGTGCATTTTTTTAATGTACCGCCCCCTTTTTATTTTTTGAACGGCTCAATTCAAAAAAATTGAATTTTGGGATATTTAAATTATTGCATGAATGCATTACTCCAGACTAGTAAGAAACTATTTGGATACTACTTTTCCGGGTCGTTGGATTGACCGTCCTACAGAGTGGACAGCCCGCTCGCCAGATTTGACACCTTTGGACTTTTTTTGTGGGGCTATTCGAAGCGAAAGGTGTACAAAGGCGCCCAGTCGCCATCTGGGGACAGATGAAACTTTCAAGAAAGTTTCATCTATCAATTTCACTTCGAAATAAAACATTCATGCATCAATATCATTATCTCAAATTTGAATTTTTTGAGTTGACCAGTTCAAAAAATAAAAGGAGGACATTGAAAAATGCACTGTATGAAAGTAGCTGTTTGGAAAGGGCTTTTTCTTCTAGTTTGTGTCTGAAAGTTACTTCTTTAGATGATCTACATATTTTTCTATAGAGTTACCTTTTCGAAATTGTTTGTTTCCTTTCTTTCTTTGAAAGATTCACATATTTTTATCAAGATGGAGAAGTAGAAAGTCAAAACCTTTAATTTCCCAAAAATCGATCTCTTCTAAAAATATACCACTTTCAATTTAAAATAGACTTTTTTTTCGAGTTCGAGTTTTTTGCCTGGTACGTTGCGGAACGTTTTCGGTGAAACATTCCGTATAGTAAATACCACCAATTCAAGAAAATTATCGGTACATGATTCTTTGGAGTACACTCTTCGATAATCGTCTCAGAATCTGCTTATCCATCTCCATATCTTCACCTTTATATCTATCTAGGAATCACACGTTAAAAGGTAAGACCTCGTTGATCCTTAGCTCGCACAAGTTTACACTTCTGATGGTTGTCGTTCGTAGGGTTGCGACAGTTGGTTAACTGAAAAACAGATTTTAAAGAGAACAGAAACAGACAGATCTATCTATCATCAGAAATATTCAGAAATATATGAGCTCACTTGTGCACTTCATTGTATGTGTTCACAAGACACCGTATTATTGAAACTGAAAGTGTTATATATTTACATTCTCACGAAATAATCCCACGCACTATAAAAATATTTTTATCGACATTTATTATCAATAGTTTATTGACATTTGATAAATAAAACGCCCTCGCAAGAACTCCTTGGACAATATTTACTTTCTACATATTTTTTATATCGGTTGCGAAATTATCTTTGGCGTGGGAAGATTCACTGCAATGATATAACGGCCATTATATAACACCTTTTAATATAATTTAATATCAATCACAAATCTAACACCGAAATCCTGGATAAATTTTGAAATAGAGGACCCCAAAAGGACTTGAGGAGTATTGGCAAGTGGCTTAAAAAAGTAATAATAATAATATTTATGTCACTTGTTGAGCAGTATGAAAGCATTACAATAAATATTCACATACGGTAACAAGGAAGACGTCTCTATGTATGACTAAAAAAATTATAATAAACAAAAACACATGACAGATACTAATCTGGACATATGAAGGTAATAAACAATTATTTGGATGAGAAAAAGTGGGCCACAAAATTATTTCAACTGTGTAAGTCACCGGAGTCAATTAGTATTCATCTAGTAGACACCGCAAAAGGGACCGGAACATCTGTTCCAAATAATGTGGATTTTTTTTGTATATATAAAGATGGAGAAGTAGAAAACCTAAACCTTTCTTTTTCAAAAACGTGAAATTTATATCCAAAACGAACTTGTGAAAGTTCCATCAGGTGAAAATCCGATTCGAAACGGACACGTTAAAATCCGATTCAAAACGTACAAGTGAAAATACGATTCGGAACGGACACGTGAAAATCCGATTTGAAGCGCACACGTGAAAATCCGATTCAAAACTGGCACGTGAAAATCCAATTCAAAATGGACACGTGTAAATCCTATTCGAAACGAACACGTGAAAATCCAATTAAAAACGGACACGAGAAAATACGATTGCAAACGGACTCGTGAAAAAACGATTCGAAACGATCACGTGAACATACCATTAGAAACGGCCACGTGTAAATCCGATAAGAAACGAACACGTGAGAATCCAATTCGAAACGAATATGTGAAAATACTATTAGAAACGGCCACGTGAAAATCCGATTCGAAACGAACACGTGAGAATCCGATTCAAAATGAATACGTGAAAATCCGATACGAAACGGGCACGTGAAAATCCGATTCGAAACGGACAAGTGAAAATCCAATTCAAAACTGACACCTGAAAATCCAATTCGAAATGGACACGTGTAAATCCTATTCGAAACGAACACGTGAAAATCTCATTCAAAACGGACACGTGAAAATTCGATTCAAAACGGACACGTGAAAATCCTATTCAAAACGTACACGTGAAAATCCGATTCCAAACGGACACGTGAAAATACGATTCGAAACGGACACGTGAAAAAACGATTCGAAACGATCACGTGAACATACCATTAGAAACGGCCACATGAAAATCCTGTAAGAAACGAACACGTGAGAATCCGATTCAGAACGAATACGTGAAAATACGATTAGAAACGAACACGTGAAACTCCAATTAAAAACGGACACGTGAAAATACGATTCAGAATGAATACGTAAAAATCCGATACTAAACGGACACGTGAAAATCAGATTCGAAACGGACAAGTGAAAATCCAATTCAAAACTGACACCTGAAAATCCAATTCGAAATGGACACGTGTAAATCCTATTCGAAACGAACACGTGAAAATCTTATTCAAAACAGACAAGTGAAAATCCAATTCAAAACTGACACCTGAAAATCCAATTCGAAATGGACAAGTGTAAATCCTATTCGAAACGAACACGTGAAAATCTTATTCAAAACGGACACGTAAAAATTCGATTCAAAACGGACACGTGAAAATCCTATTCAAAACGTACACGTGAGAATCCAATTCGAAACGAATACGTGAAAATACGATTAGAAACGAACACGTGAAAATCCAATTAAAAACGGACACGTGAAAATACGATTGCAAACGGACTCGTGAAAAAACGATTCGAAACGGTCACGTGAACATACCATTAGAAAAGGCCACGTGTAAATCCGATAAGAAACGAACACGTGAGAATCCGATTCGAAACGAATATGTGAAAATACTATTAGAAACGGCCACGTGAAAATCCGATTCGAAACGAACACGTGAGAATCCGATTCAAAATGAATACGTGAAAATCCGATACGAAACGGACACGTGAAAATCCGATTCGAAACGGACAAGTGAAAATCCAATTCGAAATGGACACGTGTAAATCCTATTCGAAACGAACACGTGAAAATCTTATTCGAAACGGTCACGTGAACATACCATTAGAAACGGCCACATGAAAATCCTGTAAGAAACGAACACGTGAGAATCCGATTCGAAACGAATACGTGAAAATACGATTAGAAACGAACACGTGAAAATCCAATTAAAAACGGACACGTGAAAATACGATTGCAAACGGACTCGTGAAAAAACGATTCGAAACGGTCACGTGAACATACGATTAGAAAAAGCCACGTGTAAATCCGATAAGAAACGAACACGTGAGAATCCGATTCGAAACGAATATGTGAAAATACTATTAGAAACGGCCACGTGAAAATCCGATTCGAAACGAACACGTGAGAATCCGATTCAAAATGAATACGTGAAAATCCAATACGAAACGGACACGTGAAAATCCGATTCGAAACGCACAAGTGAAAATCCAATTCAAAACTGACACCTGAAAATCCAATTCGAAATGGACACGTGTAAATCCTATTCGAAACGAACACGTGAAAATCTTATTCAAAACGGACATGTGAAAATTCGATTCAAAACGGACACGTGAAAATCCTATTCAAAACGTACACGTGGAAATCCGATTCCAAACGGACACGTGAAAATCCGATTCGAAACGAACACGTGAGAATCCTATTCAAAATGAATACGTGAAAATCCGATACGAAACGGACACGTGAAAAAACGATTCGAAACGGTCACGTGAACATACCATTAGAAACGGCCACATGAAAATCCTGTAAGAAACGAACACGTGAGAATCCGATTCGAAACGAATACGTGAAAATACGATTAGAAACGAACACGTGAGAATCCAATTCTAAATGAATACGTGAAAATCCGATATGAAACAGACACGTGAAAATCCGATTCGAAACGAACACGTGAAAATCCGATACGAAACGGACACGTGAAAATCCGATTCGAAACGCACAAGTGAAAATCCAATTCAAAACTGACACCTGAAAATCCAATTCGAAATGGACACGTGTAAATCCTATTCGAAACGAACACGTGAAAATCTTATTCGAAACGGTCACGTGAACATACCATTAGAAACGGCCACATGAAAATCCTGTAAGAAACGAACACGTGAGAATCCGATTCGAAACGAATACGTGAAAATACGATTAGAAACGAACACGTGAAAATCCAATTAAAAACGGACACGTGAAAATACGATTACAAACGGACTCGTGAAAAAACGATTCGAAACGGTCACGTGAACATACGATTAGAAAAAGCCACGTGTAAATCCGATAAGAAACGAGCACGTGAGAATCCGATTCGAAACGAATATGTGAAAATACTATTAGAAACGGCCACGTCAAAAACCCGATTCGAAACGAACACGTGAGAATTCGATTCAAAATGAATACGTGAAAATCCGATACGAAACGGACACGTGAAAATCCGATTCGAAACGGACAAGTGAAAATCCAATTCGAAATGGACACGTGTAAATCCTAATCGAAACGAACACGTGAAAATCTTATTCGAAACGGTCACGTGAACATACCATTAGAAACGGCCACATGAAAATCCTGTAAGAAACGAACACGTGAGAATCCGATTCGAAACGAATACGTGAAAATACGATTAGAAACGAACACGTGAAAATCCAATTAAAAACGGACACGTGAAAATACGATTGCAAACGGACTCGTGAAAAAACGATTCGAAACGGTCACGTGAACATACGATTAGAAAAAGCCACGTGTAAATCCGATAAGAAACGAACACGTGAGAATCCGATTCGAAACGAATATGTGAAAATACTATTAGAAACGGCCACGTGAAAATCCGATCCGAAACGAACACGTGAGAATCCGATTCGAAACGCACAAGTGAAAATCCAATTCAAAACTGACACCTGAAAATCCAATTCGAAATGGACACGTGTAAATCCTATTCGAAACGAACACGTGAAATTCTTATTCGAAACGGTCACGTGAACATACCATTAGAAACGGCCACATGAAAATCCTGTAAGAAACGAACACGTGAGAATCCGATTTGAATCGAATACGTGAAAATACGATTAGAAACGAACACGTGAAAATCCAATTAAAAACGGACACGTGAAAATACGATTGCAAACGGACTCGTGAAAAAACGATTCGAAACGGTCACGTGAACATACGATTAGAAAAAGCCACGTGTAAATCCGATAAGAAACGAACACGTGAGAATCCGATTCGAAACGAATATGTGAAAATACTATTAGAAACGGCCACGTGAAAATCCGATTCGAAACGGACAAGTGAAAATCCAATTCGAAATGGACACGTGTAAATCCTATTCGAAACGAACACGTGAAAATCTTATTCGAAACGGTCACGTGAACATACCATTAGAAACGGCCACATGAAAATCATGTAAGAAACGAACACGTGAGAATCCGATTCGAAACGAATACGTGAAAATACGATTAGAAACGAACACGTGAAAATCCAATTAAAAACGGACACGTGAAAATACGATTGCAAACGGACTCGTGAAAAAACGATTTGAAACGGTCACGTGAACATACGATTAGAAAAAGCCACGTGTAGATCCGATAAGAAACGAACACGTGAGAATCCGATTCGAAACGAATATGTGAAAATACTATTAGAAACGGCCACGTGAAAATCCGATTCGAAACGAACACGTGAGAATCCGATTCAAAATGAATACGTGAAAATCCGATACGAAACGGACACGTGAAAATCCGATTCGAAACGCACAAGTGAAAATCCAATTCAAAACTGACACCTGAAAATCCAATTCGAAATGGACACGTGTAAATCCTATTCGAAACGAACACGTGAAAATCTTATTCAAAACGGACACGTGAAAATTCGATTCAAAACGGACACGTGAAAATCCTATTCAAAACGTACACGTGGAAATCCGATTCCAAACGGACACGTGAAAATCCGATTCGAAACGAACACGTGAGAATCCTATTCAAAATGAATACGTGAAAATCCGATACGAAACGGACACGTGAAAAAACGATTCGAAACGGTCACTTGAACATACCATTAGAAACGGCCACATGAAAATCCTGTAAGAAACGAACACGTGAGAATCCGATTCGAAACGAATACGTGAAAATACGATTAGAAACGAACACGTGAGAATCCAATTCTAAATGAATACGTGAAAATCCGATATGAAACAGACACGTGAAAATCCGATTCGAAACGAACACGTGAAAATCCGATTCGAAACGGACACGTGAAAATCGGATTCGAAACGGACAGGTGAAAATCCGATTCAAAACGGACACGTGAAAATCCGATTCAAAACTAACACGTGGAAATCCAATTCGAAACGGGCACGTGAAAATCCGATTCGAAACAGATACGCGAAAATCCGATTCGAAACAGACACGTGAAAATCTGATTCGAAATGAATATGTGAAAATCCGATTCGAAACGAACATGTGAAAATCCAATTGGAAACGGACACGTGAGAATCCGATTTGAAACGAACACGTGAAAATCCGCTTAGAAACAGACACGTGAAAATCCGATTCGAAACGGACACGTGAAGATCCGATGTTGACTGTCCTCGTACTCATCTACTATTCATCTATTACTGTACTATCTACTGTATTTCTGTTACGTACTGTCATAGATGACATGAGTGGATTAACTCATTTGTGAATAAAATGCTTCATTTCATGATGTTATCCAGATTGGTGCTAAAGAGGCAATAAGGCAAGTGTCTTATTTCTAAAATCAGATGTCCGCCATTGAGGATGACAGTGTTCCATGTAAGTAAAATGTCACCTCCTTGAAGTACAAAGTGCTTGAGAAAAAGCTTTTTTTGTATAATTCAATGTTCACATGAAAGTGAGTAGTTGTTTCGATAAGGATTTTTCTTCCCGTTTGTGTTTGAAAAATTATCTCTTTGCATGATCTACACACATGTTAAAAGAACGTGTTTGCCACATATTGAATCAACATTAAGGCAAGAAAAAGCTGTTCGCTCGTTGGGTGCCGCGTTTGCTCACGTTAGACCAAAGAACTGTTCGAATGAACATTTCCAACGGTCTGTTGACGCAGTTTAGGCGCAATAAATCCAAGTTTTGGCGCCGATTAATTACTGTAGATGAAACTTGGATACGCCATTATACGCCCGAACAAAAATACAGTACAAACAGTGGACTGCAAAGAGGAAACCGGTTCCATAAAAAGCAAAAACTGTTTTTCGACTGGGAAAGTGATGGCGACCACCTTTTTGGAATAGTCATGGAATTATTTCAATCGATTATCATCAAAAATGAAAAACTATTAGAAGTACATACTACACATCATTACTTGACGAGCTGAAGGCAGAACTTGCGGAAAACCGGCCACATTTGCAGAAAAATGAAATCCTGTTTCACCAAGACAACGCACCGTCTCACACCTCAGCGGTTGCCATGGCGAAAATCCACAAACTGCACAACTATCCGCCTTACTCACCAGATCTAGCCCTAAGTGACTTCTTTTTGTTCCCTCATCAAAAAATTAAGCTTCGAAGACAGAGATTTTTGTCAAATGAAGAGGCAATCTCTTTCGTAAGAAATTATTTTGCAGAGAAAAACGCCGAGTACCATTTAGACGGGTTACAGAGATATGAGCATCGCTGGGAGAAATGGGAGAGTTATAAGGAGACCATTTTGAAAAATTAAAAAAAAAACTAAAATTGAAAAAATGTCTTGTATATTTGTTAGGAACAAAATTTCAATTTCAAACAGTCTACAATTCATTCTTTTATGAATCACTTTTTTCAAAATCATCTTTGGAACTTTAGAACTTGATAATTTATAACTATCGTGATGAAAAAGAAAGTAGAAATTCCTCATCTGGTAATGAAAACTGTGGAGTTGGCTACTGAAAATAATGGTATTGTTTCAGTGTGTAGGAAAAGTAATTTCCTTGTATTCATTTCTAGCCATGATTCCTATTTTATCAGTAACCATATCCTATTTCACTAGATTGTGAAGAATGAAGCTGATTTTTGAAAATAACTCTCAACAAACCAAAATGAATCACCCTGTATAACGTAGCTAGAGCATTTTTCATAACATTCTGATCCCGCACAACATCCAGGTCGGTAGGTGGAAAATTATGAGTTACAAGTTACAACATGCATGTGCAAACCCATAAATAATATTTCGGCAAAGATGTTCCATGAATTGCCACCTGTAGCGCTGCCAGCGTCTTCTTTCTCCAGTCGACTTCGACTCCCCATAATTTAACAGCAATTTGCTAACAAGTGGCATGCACCAACTGAACACAGCCCGAAGGACGTTGTTGTTGATATTCATTTCATTTGGTGAAATATTTTTGGCTGGATGCAAATTGAGAAAGGAGAAGCATTAGCGTAAATTTGAACCGAAAATTATTCGGGAAGCTCATATCGTCATCAACAGGTTCTATTTTCATTATTCGGTTAGTAGTTAGTTTGGAATGTTAGATAGTAATGACAGGATTTATGAATCCTTTTAGACAATCGACACAGCATGAAAACGTGCATCAATTTCAAAATTACAAAGTGTGAAATTTTAAACAAAAAGTAAATTGCAAAAATAATGTTCAAAAATGAATCACAGTAAATTGAAAAAGATCAACAAACTACCAAAACAATCAGTAAGAAATCCATTAAGAAAACTAGTAATATGAACAACCATAAAAGCTTTGTGTATAGACAGTATAGACTATCATAAATCTTTAGACAATGCTATCAGCCCTTATTAGGACAAATCACGAAGTTGGCGACATCTAGGTTTGTTAATGTGAACATCAGCGATTGTGGCAACTCATACAGTTTACTGTAAGATTTTCACTGTAAATCCCTGACAGTAAACTGTATTAATGCTGAATTAATGTAAAATTAACTCGAACTGTATTCAAAATGTTGTACTCTCAGTGTAGATGGCGCCACTGCGCCTTTTTGTTGAGTTGAGAAACCACTGAAACCATATAATACTGATCTAGCAACTAGCTAAAAAACTGGAATGCCCTATTTGTGTTCCAGTACATGATCGCTCCATTATATATTTGTAATACAGGACACAGTATTTGTGGACATTGCAAACAGGCCACTCGTGTGGCCTGTTTATTATCAAGCTCGCATTGATAATAAAAAAAACTTCCTTTTGGAAGAGTTGGCTGAAAAATCCAAGTGAACTGTATGAATATGAATCTTGGTTGAGATTTTTTTGTAGAAATTAATTTAGTTAAAAACCATTAGGAGATTTGTAATCTGAAAGTTTAGTTTATAGTTGGTTGCCTCTAATGCCACAGTATCTGTATTATAGTTACGGAATACTGTGCTAATCAATACAATCACCTTTTTTTATGTTGGAAAACGACGTTTTTTCTTGTCATTTGTGTTTTTTTTGAATGAAAATTACAATTTTATTAGAATTTTTGCTATTAAAAACAACCCGAAACGCATATTCTGTACTTCCTGAATAATAAAAAGTGTGTTTTTTTCATTAATTTCTCTTCGAAATCCTAAATAATCGCATTTTTAAAGACTAGCCTACATATTTTTTCCAATAAAAGTCACCCAACCCTCGTCTATCCCAAAACCTACCCCAACCCAACTGAGGAGTGAAAAATTTTGGAATCCGAAAAATCCGGAAACACTTTTTCCTTTAGGCAAGAAATTACAAAAATGAGAAGTTGAAAAAAATTACAAAATTGAAGAAACTAAGAGAAAAACTTTCCTTCGGTTATCGTAAAGGCGCGATTTTGTTCCATCCTTTACATAAAAGAGGACGTATGCTTCTCCACTCACAAGCGACTTTGGTGAAATTAGTGACACGTGTGAATCGTTGTATTTGTGCCACGCGCTAGTATACGGGTGTCTGCAGTATGCTGTATAATGTCCTCTGTTAGTAGTCCCACTGTGATTTAAAAGTGCATATACTTAGATTATAACAAGTAGCCACATTTTCTCCTGCAAAATTGTCCATATCCAATATTTCTAGAGGAAATTCGATGACATCATTCAATTTGCCTCTACTTTCCGTTGGAGAGAATCTTTTTAAATGTATTACTAAAATATAGGGAAACTTGTGGATTGATAGGGACTTTATGCATTTTCTCCTTTCCTTGCATTTCGAACACGTCGGTTTTTCAATTCCATCCAAAGTTTCTTCTCTTGTAAAATAATCTAAGCATTGCCACAAACTCAATTGGTCGGTTCTTTGTGGTATGGAGAGAGACAAATCCCAGAAACGATCAAATGTTACTGAAGAGTATCCACAGTGTGTGTATTTCATCGTGGATTTCAATTGGCCAACGAAATTATCTACAATCTTAGAGTTATGCATCCTCAAATATGTGAGCCATGACTCTTGTGCATTTCCGCTGTCGCTCAATTTTTCGTCAATCTCCGTTAAGATTGGTTTAGGTTTCTCATTAATTATATTAACCTCTTCATGTAATCCTTCTAAAAGATAACGGAGAAACTCCTGGGCGTCTTGATGGGAATTACCCATGAATCGAGGAGCAAAACTTTGAATCTGATTTTTTAAGGAGGCTGTATTTACTACTTTATCAAATGAATCTTCTGACCACAACTCCTTGATGACTTCTGCAAACGATTTTATCAAAGCACCCTTCATACTAGAAATACTAGTATTGATATCTTTCATGAATTCATCCTTTTTCAAATATTCCAATAACCATCTCGTATTTGATAAACATTGAATTACGCTGTTCATGAAACAGGTGTTACCAATATTTTTTAAACCATTTAACCCAAAGGTTTTGACTGAAGAATTTATCACTGAACAATCCGAATTATCTTTGAAACCCATTTGAGAATTTTGCTGAGATAAAGTATTTTTTTCATTTGCTTTTATTTTAATTTCATAAAGTGGTTTCTTATTACCTCTCTTTTCTTTATAAAATTGGTTTTCAGGAAACAAGTAAATTTCATCAAGTTTTTTGGAATCAGGGAGAGTACCGAAAAACGAAGCTGCATTTCCTCTTTGGATGGCAATACTAATTTTCTGTATGAGAAAAGATGTGGCTCTTGATTCGTGGGTTTCATCGGTTACCTTTTTTCCAATTTCATTGATGAAAGAAGGCTTCAGGGCCAAAAACACCAAACGTTTCAATAGCTATTGGGCGAAAGATATAATTATTTCCCAAAATCTGATATTTCCGTAGTTTGGAACTTTCTCCTAAAGAAGCAGCAGCACCGGCTTTCGCAGAAGTAGCAGGAAGATGGCAAGTTGCTAATGTATCTACACAAGTAAAGTCCCAAACAATAGATTTACCATTTTTCCTACTGTTTGGACCCTCAGGAATCGTTTGTAATACGATTCGGATATTAAATCGCAAAAATTCGACATTTCACCAAGAGTGTATCTCGAAAGCGGTTATCGCTATCGTATTGTACGCCTCTTAAATAGCCTAATGCAACTAACTGTCAAATCGAATTGCCCCGGTGCTGTCAACCTAACCACCGTATAAAAGTATAGAAGTAAACACAATCTACCGACATAATTAAGGTTATGTCGATGACACAATCCAGCAACCTGTCAAAACGAATACAAATGGCGGCTTATGGCACGCATTGTATGATATGCGACCATAGTAGCACCGTATAGATAGTAGTTATTGTTTTTTTGTGATTTCCTGTGAGTATTTCGGTTTGTGTTTTTAAATTATAATTTGTATTTTAGAATTATTAAAAGTTTATAATTTGTGCTTTAACTAAAGGGAAATGCCCGTTACGTGTATTGTGGTTAGCTGTGGATCTCGCAACAACAAAGATAAAATCGGGTTTTACTCTGTTCCTACAGTTTCAAAACACAAGTTTTTGACTGATAAAAATGAGTTATCCAAAAAGCGAAGAGCCCTATGGTTAGCTGCAATCAAGCGAGATGACCTCACAGATTCGAAGATCAAGTATCAAAAAGTCTGCAGCAGACATTTTATAACAGGTGAGTCTCTGAATACTTCAGGTCTCCACTGATAGCTAATTTGCGTTTACTGAAAACTACTTGATAATATACATATTATTTTCAGGCAAACCTGCTTCTTTAGAGGATGAAACTAATCCTGACTGGGTTCCTTCGCAGAACATGGGACATTCGGCACAAAATGTTCGAAAGACTGATAAAGAAGTTGAAAGAAAAACGAGGTTGGATGGTCCATTTATTTTTACTTTTTCATTCTGTCAAAACTGTTATACACAATAAATGGAAGTTTTTTAAACTTTTTCCACCTATTTCAGTGATAATGAAGATTTGAATCAACTACCCCTGGATTCTAAACATCAAAAAAAGGAAGAGATACCTTCAGTTTTTCAACGCCTTTGTATGATTTGTTTGGCCACCAAAAGGCTAATCCGCTCAACTAAATCATTGGTGGACCTATATGTACACCTCACAAATATTGAGGTAAGATTTGGTGTAATTGGAATGATGATAAAATTTCATGAACATTGCAATTGTTTGCGCAATTCACAAGAAATGAAAGCAATAAATTACTCAAAATTTTTTCCAACCAAATTCAATGCTTGTTTAGATATTGTTTATATATGCGGTACAGCTTAAAGAAGGTTAAAGGTCTCTGAGGATCACCAACGTTGATAATAAAAGTATCCAAAAGAGAAACAATATCAACCAATCATATAACGTCTTGAAAGTCATAATATTGAACTTTAGTTAGTAAACCCTTATACTAAACAAGATCGAAGGCCTTACCCATAATTGTTCATTATTGTTCTATCACACACGAGTGGATCCTCTACTACAACAGGAGACTTTTAGGACACTGATAGGACACCAATGAGCCACCCAGGCACTTTCCAAAGGAAAAAACCCCCCAAAAAAAGATGGTTACCGAATGGTGGTCAGCGCCTGGTGTGAGTCACTATATCAACGAAATGAATCGAAAATTGCGTCAGCAGCAGCCGGCATTGGTCAACTGAAGAGGTCTGATCCTAGTCCACGACAACGTTTTCTGCACCTTCCACAAATCACCGCCCGAAAGTTGAACGTCAAAGTTCTGCCTCACGCACAATACTCCCCTGACCTTTTGTCAACCAACTACCATCTTTCCAAGAGCTCTGATAACTTTCTCACCAGTAAAATCTGCGCCGATCAGAACCAGGCAAAAAAACGGCCTTCGTCTAATTCATCGAATCCCGAGAGCACTCAGTTTTTATTCTGATGAAATGAATTGACTTGTTACGTTGGCAAAAGTACACTGATTTAATTGAATAAGTATTCACTGAGATATTACCGTTTGTAGTGGACTCATAAAAACGGACAAAACTATTGAAATAACCTTATACTTGGCCGTATGTGTAGGACCTAATCTAATGAATACATATATGTAATTGGTTCTTCTGTTTGTATGCGCCATAAATACATAAGTTTTTTTATCTTATTTTGCAGGTGGAAGATGGAGATGTGTTTTCGAAGTATATGTGTGAAGACTGCATCCAGAAGCTTAAAGATATTTCAAAATTCATTCTTATGGCAAAAAAAAATGATGAAAAGCTCAAACAAAAGCCTTTGGATAATGAGGAAATGAAAACTTCAGTTAATGATGATGAAGAAACTTTGGATGGTGAAGAAAAAAATTTGAGTGAATGTCAAGGAAAATTGATGATTGAGGTTGAAAAGTCAGAAAAGGAGTTGATCGAGAAGGATAAAGGTATTAATATACAGCTATCAGTTCAAATAAGAAAACTTTATTCCAAATGCAGTTAGTTTCATTTTCAGATATTTACAAAGATATAACTTGTTGGAAATGTGGAGTTCTCCATATTGGGGTTAAGTTTCCGAAAATCATCGCCTATGAACCACCCAATAATATAAAATTTCAGTGTCTGAAATGTTCTGAAATTGAAAACCGTCCTGACAAGAAACCACCCGATGTCATGAACCTTGAAAAATTGACTAAGGAAGAAAAAAAAATCAGGTAGTAATAATCTCATTTCATTAGATCATTTGAATAAACTATGAATAAGGCGGGTCTCAAAATTGACCCTTGAGGTACTTCAATTACCTTTCAAAGTACCTGTAAACCTGAAGATTAATGGCAAAATTTGCGTCTTTAAATTTGAAAACACTTTTTCTAGAATTTGTTCAACCGCTTTCACTGCTAAATTATTTGAGTTTTTCAGAAAAAAAAGAACAACTTCATCAATATTTACTTCAAAAAAGTTTCGCATCACTTGTTTATTTAACATATGTGGTTCCTAGGTAATGAAATAACTAAAATAACAATCGATAAAACTTCTGGTAAAACCAAAACTTTTCTGATGATGTGTACAATTCCTGATATTGATTTCCTTCTGCAGATGTAGTATATGTTTGAAGAATATCCCCTTGAGCGAATATATGAAACATCGACTGAAAGAACATAGAATGGAAAAACGGTTTCGATGCACAGAGTGTTTTTTGAGTTTTTCTAATCAAAGGCTATTGAGAGGACATTCAAGGAGGCACATCTGATCGCAAAGTGAGTATTTATATGTGGGCATGCACAGACACAGAAGGTTTTTTTTTAACATTCAGTTCTGGAGTCACAAACACACAAGTGATATAATTATGTAGAAACATACAGTGAGAAGTACCAAATAATACCAATTACTCAGTATTGTTTTAAACGTAATTTTCCAAGTGAATTATATAAACATTTTGAGGAATATTTACCAACTTTATTATGTGCGTTATATTTGGTCAGTATTTATTGAATAATTTTTGTCCACAACACAAAATGACAGGTTTAAACTTTCTTGTCCATAGACTTGATATGTTCCCCCGAGTAAAGAAAGGTATGATATTGGGAAAAATGCTATCAAGGACATAGCTGTTACCAACGGGTTTCTTCAAATATTGTAGATAATTTATTCAGGAAAAGTAAATTCAGGGAGAATCTTATTGAATTTTTGACTTTTCAAAAAGACGTGGATTCAAAGTTTATTGTCCTTAATCAAAACCTATACTTTTTCTTTTCCATAATTTTCATTATCTTGATGTTTCTCTTTAATTACCATTTCATAAGGAAACGTAGTTTTATTGTATAGGAATATAACTAACAGTAAGGTTGAAGGTTGGTTTTATACAAATTTAGAGGGGTATATTTCAGGAAAGATTAGTTTTAGGGAAAAAAAGCTTTTTGGCTTTCACTTCTCCATCTTTATAAAAAATAATTGTGGGAAAAAATTAAGAAAACAATTAGGTTCAAATGAACTTTTTATTAAGATATGTAGATCGTGCATATTAATTTCAGATAGGCCATGCATAGAAGTTACTTTCAAATACAAACTGGGAGAAACAACCCTCCTGAAACAACTACTTTCATATGAACATTGAACTATATGACAATCACTTCTTCCTATTCAGTTTGTACTCCAAATGTTCATTATGGATTTGAATCAAATATCATTCATAGGAAAGCTACACAATATAATATATGAAAGAGATACTTGTCTTAATATCTCATCAGCACTCATTTCATTCATAATGTGAATGTGAAGACATTCATATTCTTATTTGATTTAATACCAGTCATAGAAATTTTGTTTAATATGAAAGGGGTATATTTTTGAAGGCAGTTGTTTTGAAAGAAATTTTTATTTCGTAACTTAATGCTTTTTCTTCAGTTTGTATCTGAATAACTTCTATGTATGATCCAGACATATTTGTGAAGAGATTATTTTGAATTAAATTGCTTTCTTTCTTCCTTTAAAGTTTTCCAGAAAATATTTTGTATAAAGAAGTGAGAGTCGAAAAAAATTTCAGTTTTAAATGCACTGTACTTTAGTTCTCATTCTTTCCAACATTCTTTAGATGCACAATTAATTTTTCTTTTTTCAGACAAGCCTAAAAATGAAATGTGAAAGATGAAAACCATTCTTAATTATGATGGTAAATGGAGTTGGTCAAAGAAGCAAGAATAAATTGAAAGATATGTTGATCTCACTGAAAAATTGCACCAGTTGAAATGTTTATATTTTGGAGGTTTCGAGAACAGGAAAATGTTTTTTGTTACGAGTTTTCGACAAAAAATAAATATAATAAAACACGGGGCATTTGTTCATTGTCAGACGTTGTTTTTTGTTATCTATTTTCCAAAATTCAATTCATTTATAAAATTTTTCAGCATGAAGATTTGGTGTCTGTGGCGCATGTAGTGTAAAATTTTCAAATATTTTTTTGCTTTATTCTCAATTGAAATATTCTGTTTCTCAGAATAAATTAACAAAGTTTTTATTACTTTTGTTGAATAACTGAAACATTTAGGAATGTCTATCATTTGCATGGTCTATGTATAATTTTAATGTTCTTCATGGGATCAAAATATTTTATTTAACAAATTTCAAAACAAGACAAAATATTCGTAGGTAAATTTCACGGTAGTACTCTTTTTAAAGAATTAAAGCATAAATATCCAAAATATATAACATTCAAAAAAGCTGAATAAAGTGTCATGTCAGATGTAAACGCCCACGCAAGGTGTAACTGCCAGGGAAAGAACTTTTGCTTGAAAATTGCTTCTTTTTGTTCCCGAACGTCAAGAATAAATGCGGTGGCCGATTTTTATTGGCAGAAAATACCGTTGATACCGTGATTCGAATGCATGCAAGAGGGTATACCTTCACTATGTAGAATATTTTCAAAAATAAAGTTATTTTCAATTATAAATTAACTATATTCTATTATAATTATTATGCTCAAAATATAGAATCCTTTGTCAATCTATCTAAAATATCTATGTAGGTATAAAATGTAAAACAGATGTAAATATATTTTCACTATGTGAAAAAAATTGGTTTGGCTCCTTTTCATGTCTTTAGAATTTTGATAATAGAGTGAAACCTTGAGATGTTTATTGGTCTATTCAATCAATTTTATTTCATTTAAAATCTTATCGTAACTTCACAATTCGAAGAAATATATACTACTTTAGATTATAGGTACTGTACAAACTGATTATCTCCAATATTTTTTTACTTTGATTGACAATTGAGGCCCACCAGGGAGTCAAATCTCAAAGTTATTAATAATGATAATAAAATGATATTTATTCTCACATATTTCTTCAAATATTGAATTGAGTAGAATGATGTACATATTGAAGGTATGAATTTGAAAATAATGAACTACCAATCCTAGATATTTCAGTTAAAAGAAACACCGATAAGGATTACGAATTTGATGTACAGGAAGAATACTAGCACTTTCAGATATATCCCTAACACTCCCAGCTTTAACCACAACACAAAACACGGAACATATTTTTTAGTCATATTCCTCTTGAATAAAGGAAGATATGATACCAAGAAAAAATTTATCCAGTGAGTAACAGGAATCCTTCAAAGATAGTGGATAAGTTAATTAGGAAAAGAGTGTTTTCCTAAATCCTTGACTTTTCAGAAAGACGAAGATTCAAAAATTATAGTTCTTTTATAAGAAACAAAATACTCCAACGGTCTGGCTCAAATTTTTGAAATTTTGAATACGAAAGTGGCTTTCAAAACTGCTAGTATAGTTTGAAATTTGAAAATTTTTGAATTTCTAATTAGTTTTGAATCACTGAGAAACGAATTAAATGCAAATTTTTCAACTACAATAACAATCATATCTATTCGTGATAAATGTGAAACGCATTTTATTTTCCCCTAATCTAATCTCAGTTGATAAAGCTCATCAAATTTATTCTCCACATAGTCATTTCATTCATGTTGTGAGTGGATGCTAGTGGGTTTTTCTTAGTTTCAAGTTTAATTTTAAGAAAATGGAAAGAATACCCCAATCAATGACTTTATCGAATACAAATTTGAATAAACTGAAGTGTTCAGTTTGTAAAGGATATTTATCTGTTTTTCGCCTGTCGATCTAACACAAGGAGTTTGTGGCCGTTGTAATATATCTAAGAAGAAATCTGAAGCATATGAAGAACTAGCTCAGTATTTTTTATTCCCTTGTATATACCCAAAGTGTGATGAGAAAACTGTTACATGAAAGGAATTGCATTCATAAAACTTTCCTTTGTCCAGTACAACAATGTAATGAGATATATGAAATACAGGCAACAGGTGAACATTTTCGGGAATGTCATAGACAATTGCAATATGATGGAAACCTTCCAATCAAGATAACAACACCATCAAAAATTGATTCAGGTTTTGGGCATCAATCCTATTATAATCAAAACAATGGGATTAATGAAGAGTTTACCATATTAGGTTTATGCAGCACAGTCTTCTAACTTTCGCTTATGGTACTTACCATAGAAATTATAATGGTTACAACAGTCATTCTTATATGAGATATTGTTTCGGTGTTTTTGCACTAAATTCCCATTTCGACAACAATATCAAATTTGAAGTAACACTTGAATCTGAAATGGTTTCATACACCCAAAAGAACCAGAATATAATACCCTTTGATAAAAGGAACCACTGCTTTAGATGTATGGACACCAGAATATGCCCTGCCAATTATTACCATGAAAAGGGAAATGCGTTCCTTTCTGTCAGTTTCAATAATGTCGATGAAGGCAACTGCCAAAGTATATCATATCAAATAGATATAACATCTAGTGAAAAAGTTGAGAAACCACTGAAACCATATAATACTGAAATAGCAAAAAACTAGAATGCCCTATTTGTGTCCAGTATATGGTCGCTCCAATATATATTTGCAATACAGGACACAGTATTTGTGGAAATTGCAAAAAAGCTACTCGTGTATGTCCATACTGTAGACTCACATTGATGATAAAAGAAACTTTCTCTTGGAAGAATTGGCTGAAACCATCAAAAGTTAACTGTATGAATATGAATCTTGGTTGTGAGTTTTTTGGAGAAATTCATTTAGTTAAAAACCATGAGGAGGTTTGTAGTCTAAAAATTTAGCCACAGCATTACAACCTGTTAGTAATAAGTTTCTTTATAAATCTGATGAGAACTTTGAAACATTATTTGATTAAATGGCTGAATTAATAATTTCTTGGGTCCTTATTTCCTATAGGTAAGCCAAGTTTGTTTATTCAGTGATGACGCTGGTATTTCCTTGACAATCCAATGATCTTATTGGTATCCTTTACTCAAGTTCGGAATTAATGTATTGACACTTGTAACAGCAAGAATAACTGAATAAAAACTAGTTACTAGTGGCGTTTTTATATGCCAAGTCATAATTAACCACAGTTCATGTTTCAATATAAGGAACGTTCTCGATGGCATTTGGTTCTGGTTCATCAGCGGTTGACTTGAAAGTGACTGCAATTTGGAAAGCAGTTAGATTTCTGAACCACTTTTTGTGTACATTTGATGACCTATTAATAATTATTGAAAGCAATTTACAATGTACTGGTGAACATCGCCATTTATATGAGAAACATTCGCTTTACAAATCTAAGTCACAGTTTTCTGTAACTCAAGGAATACCTCCACCTTTCATCCACACTCCACAGTATTCCGTAACTTAAGGAATACCTTAAAGAATACTGGCTACGTTACTACGTTTACCATTAGCCCAGTGTTGCCAACTAATCGGAGGCGCAAGTTGCTACAAGAATAAGGGCGGCCCGTTTTAAAACTTCGGCTTAAAATACGATTGGAATTTAAACTGTGAATTTGACAAGAATGCCGTTTTATAGGTTCCGATCAAGGAAAATTTTTGGTTTCACCTCTGACCACTGTAGGTTAACGTTACCGAAAGTTTCCTGTAGCGCGCAAGTATACTGCCACAAATATTCTGATAGGTTGCTAATGAGATACTTTTCTATGCATCAGGTAAACAAATTACTACCGATGAAGAAGAGGTGAACAAATGTCTAAAGTCCGAACTAGTAAAATTCACCATGAAACATTGTCAACCACTTTCAAATAGTGTTACTACCTATATCGAAACAATGGCCAAGAGTTCATATCGCTATCGCACATTAAGGATGATTCGAAGAATTTTGAATTGTGTTAGAGAATTTTGGAAAATTTGATCAAGAAATTGAGTAATGTGATAATTTTCGATTGGCAAAGCTGAACTTCTGTGCCATCCATCCACAGAACTCGTAAACTCATATCTTAATGTCTGATTTATAAGTTTATGATATATACAAGACACACATTATGGCTGCTCATCGTTTGAGGTTCAACTCAGTACATCTTGAACTTCACTGTTCAAGAACTCTTTCATTTGGAGAACTGCGTTTATGTGGAATATACTTCCTGAAAACGTTTTTCCAAATGGATTTAATCTCCAGCGATTCAAATGCAATGTGAATAACTACTTTCGCACAGGCATCGCTCTTAGAGTGCCTAAAGGGTTTTTCTGAAATGCTTGCGTGTTTTGTACTTGAAAAAAAAAACAGTTTTACGAAAACACGACGTGTTTCGTTATACAGTAGCTTCTTCAGGCGTGTCTATACTATAATTCAGGCGTGTCTATACATGTAGACCTGCCTGAAGAAGCAATTTACAGTGAAACACGTGTTGCGTTTTTGTAAAATTGTTTAGTGAAAATGTCACAATGAAATGTTTATTGAATATGTTATGGGGAATTTTTATCAAGTATCGTTCGATTCCATCACATATAATAAGTTTATGAGTTCTTTGCATCCATCCCCATACAATGTCTAACGGATGATTATTAGTGGTTCGGACAATGAAGTAGGGAATATTTGAATATTCCATGTTGCACATACGCAATTATGAAATTTTTCATTTTATGTTATGTTTGAATGTACAATCCTTTTTGCTAACATAATCTTATTCTTTATCCTTATTCCATCTATACTTTCAATATTTGTAATTACCAAATAATTTTCATTTTCAAAATGTAAATTTCATATAAAGTATATGAAATATCATCGAATTGACCTTAAGTGATGCGACCACATGGTTGCCAACAGCGGTAAAATAATGACATTTGACATTCGCTAATAAATAAATAACCTATCTTTCTGAGTTCCTCCTGCATTTTCATTTTTGGGACATAATTGAGACAGACCATCAGATTTGTTTTGGCTATGAGGAAATGATGGTCTGTATCAATTATGTCCCAAAAATGAAAATGCAGGAGGAACTCAGAAAGATAGGTTATTTATCCATTAGTAAATGTCAAATGTCATTATTTTACCGTAGTTGGCAACCATGGGGTCGCATCACCTAATAAGGTCAATTTTTTATTCCTTCATATTGTCGTAGTGTAACTTATTTTTAATAAACTATTTTTTTATAAATGAAATTACAATTACAAACGAAAAAATTAAAAATGAATGACAATGCCTCAACTACGGAAACATGAATTTTTCTGTATTGCTTTTTGATTTGTGGGAACTGTTTTGCAATTGTAGCGTTCTGCGCATCAATTTTGCAACAACTCGGAACGGTTCTCTAACATTCGAAATTCAGATATGCAGAACCCAAAACCAACCTATTAGCACTACCACCGTATAGATGTTCACTTCTTTGCGGTGGCACTACCAAATGGTAAATCAGAGCAGTGATACCAACAGCTCAAAATCTTTTCTCCTAAGCTTATTTCAAAACCCCCTAAATTCAAACCAAGATACCCCAAATTTTTTTAGTAAATGAAAAGTCTAATTAAATATTCAAAATTGCTATAATATTCAATAGTTAATAAGTTAATAGATTAACTTACTTTCATATTCCTATTATAACGAAGTTTTAAATTAAAAGGTTATTGAAAAATGTTAAATAAGATTTTTAAAATATGGTAACTTTTTTTTGCCTTTATACACAACATCAACTAATAAATAAAAAAATAAATACATCAAATGAGCACACATATATGAGCATGAATACTTATACTATATTAATAGAGGAGAGTTCTGCGAACAGTTTGTTCTCTTTAATTTACCTTTCAAGAGAACAAACTGTTCGCAGAACTCTCCTCTATGTCGATGCGTTAAATGGGGTAATTCTCTCGCAAACTACTTCGATATTTTCAATACTTCTTTGCTTACTGCCAAAAAAATATTGAAAGATTATTTTAATAAATTATAATTAACACATTTCGTCAATAACTATTATTCAGTTTTTATTGTTATTGTATTTGATTTTAATTCATCCCTTACTTTAGACACTGTGTACATGTGTAGTATAGATATTACTCTAATTTAATATTAATTTAATTATGTGGATACTGTAGTGGATTTTTTTCTGTTTGTATCCCGAATATATAAATAAATAAAATAAATAAATTCCCAATTCAATGATAATTTCGAAAAACTCATCAGCTTTTTTTGTGTCGATATCGGTTATTTATTTTCTCCCTAAAAAATATCCTAAAAAATGTCCTCCCCAAAAAATCCCCTTTTTCAAATTATATCCCCTAAATTTAGGGGGAAAACCCCCTAGTTGGCATCACTGAATCAGAGAACTGTCAGCTGGTCGTTCTCAAATCGAGTTTTGTTTGTTATGCTTCAAGGTTAAAGTGTTTTATTTTACCTTTCATCAGATTTTCAAATTAGTTTTATATAAAAGACAATGTCGAAAATAAGTAATGTAAATTGTTGTGTAGATGGCTGTTACGGTAGAAAAAGTAAAAACCCTAATCTTTCATTTCATAAGTTCCCCTTGTACCTATCTGATAAACAAGAATTTTCAAAAAAACTTAAGAGAAATAGGGCTTGGATCCAAGCTCTAAAACTGCGAAAACCTATCTCCAAATCATCAACGGTGTGTTCATTACATTTTATGAAAGAAGATTTCATACTACCAGGTAAGATGATTTTAAAATATTTTGATAACTGTCTGAATTCAATACAGATCCCTTTTTAATTCATGCTCCCTATAACCCTACTTAATGCAACTGCAACTTCCATAAAAACCCAAATTATTTTTTACTATATTTGTTTTAAACAAACATACTTTTGTTCCATTTGCTACTTCAGGGTAGATTGATTAAACTCACTCTAAATAAACAAACTGAAATAAAGCATTAATATAACTCAAAATCTTGCCCAACATGAGATTGGGTATTGTACTGCCAGCACATTTTACCTTTCCATTAATTTCATAAATGTTTATTCAATGGTTAATTGATTTGGCTCCACCATAACCACCTTGTTGACAATTTTTTTCAATAATTTGAAATTTGTCATATTCTGACAGTGATTTTCTAGTATTCTACCATGTGTTCCATTCTATTTCGTAAATAACTTTTGACATTTGTAGTCCTAGACGTTCATGTTTATGAATTTTAGTGCTCCATTTCTAATACCTCTAATTATTGTTGAACATAATTGCCGACTGAGTGTGCAAATAATTTCAATAAAAACCCTTTACAAAGATGTTTAGGTCATGCAAAGAAGTCTCTTTCAGGAAGAAAAAGTTCATCCGAAACAACTACTTTCAAGGATTTGAACAAGGAATATAAATAAATATCACTGTTTCTTATTCATTTACTACTTGAAATAGATATCATTCACAGGAATGCCTCACAAGGTAATATATGAAGAGTTTCAATATAAAAATTTCACACATGAAAAACTGGTGAACTTTTAAGTTTCGGATAAAAATACTTGTCTTCATCTTCCCATGAGTATCATTTTGAACGAATTAGTGTCTGCTCAAAACTTCAACACGTTGCCTGACGTAGTGTTGAAACCTGTTGATTTGAATTGGGTTTTACTGCATGGGTCAAAAATTTCACCCTTCAGGTCACTTTGCGCAGAGATACTTTTATATATAGTAATCACTCCCAGTAACCCTTTCATAAAATTCTTTATTTCTGTGAATGATTTATGATTCAATTACTTTACAGATATTTGGAGTCCTATCTGAATAAGAAAAAGTGGTTTTCAAGTTATTCAATGTTTATATCTTCAAAAATAATTGTTTCGGGTGTACTCTTTTTTCCAGTTTGTATCTGTGTTGCATTGAAAATATTTTCTATATTTAGTATTTTGTTTAAAAGTTTCACATTTTGAGATATTCTCTTTTCTGAACATTTTGAAAACACATTTGGATGGCCAAACTCAAGACAATGTAGAAAAATATCAAAATTGAAATTTTCACTTTTGAATCATAGTTTCAACGAAACTCCATTTTGTATAATGTTTAGCACTTTCATCTTGACAAAAAAAAACAAAATCATGAAATTGTTTATTTCAATATCCTTCAGTACAGTTTCAGAACATTTATTCAAATCGTATTTCAAATTCTCAACATATTTCCTGTATATATAAAAAAATGCTTTATATTCCAGAGTCAGTAAGGTAACCAAAAACTAGTAGACTTTGCTGTTTAAAATTAGTATGATAGACATATCTGTCGCTACTGATATCACTAGTTCCATTAATTATATACATCTTGATTGGAACATTACCATCATCGTATCAGTATTCTTTGTGATACTTTTGAAAATGATTATCTATTTCCTGCATTTCATAGACTTTATTACAATAATTTACCGGGTATGGCAAAGTTTTAGGAATGAATGCACTCTTGTTTATATTTCTTAACATTTCCCCAATCAATTTCTTTATTAAACATGGGATATATACTTGGAAACAAATATGCTTCTGACCTGCAGTTAGATGTATTACAACGGCCACAAACTGCTCGTGTTAGATCAACAAACAGATCATAATAGTTTACTCAAACTTTTTTACCTATGGTCACTGGTTTGCTTATTTTTTTCATGCTCTTTTTCTAAATAACTTCTCTCAAAAAACCGACTCGTTTTATCAATGCATCCAACCGTGCACAGAAAAAACTACTGATGTGTTATTAATGACTACAGTTAACGACTAAAGACCATTTGACTACTTGAATATTCACTTGGAAATTATTCTAACTAGTGACAAGCCGAATTGGGAATCACCAATGCCCGCGTGTGCTAGTGCCTACAGACCACAACCAACTCGCATGAATTCTCTAGGAGCAAATAAAAGCTAATAATGTGAATACCGATGAAATGTCTTTCAAATTCCATTTTTATTAGTTGAATCTAGCTTCAGCTACATTAGGTTGCAGATTATATTTTGTTTCATTAACAATTATATTTGAGGAGACCATTTCTGCAAGGTGTTTACTTCTATGATAATGAAGAGGTACGTTTTGTACTGAAATTACTAGGAAATATTAAGTTTGTTATTGAAAACAATCTTCGAAAAATGAAGTATATAAGTGGGGTAGTTTGAGCGCTTGTAAAGCGGATCAGTTTAATTTCTACAAACTATCGTTGTACATCTCTTATACCGAATATAAGGTGTTCATGCGAAGACATTGAGGCCTTTTTCTGCCCTAAAACATGCATCTGCACTCGAAGAACAAAACTATACTCAACTCAGGATCTCAAAAAAAATGACTCAATCAGCATTAAGTTGTTTTATTGAATATGAAGGATCATACAGTGCAGTAAATAATAGTAAAGAAATTTATAACATTGATTAATTAGAAAATGTATGGTCACAGAGTGAGTAATTTAGCCATTGACTTATTAATAATGCCCTTAACTATGGACACAACTGTCTTGTTTCAAATTTAACAAACAATAGTATATGTTTCCAGATAAGCGTTTTCAAAAATTCTGGTTAGTAGCAGTTAGAAGTGGTTATTTTTGAAACATTCTTAATGTACGGCATTTATTAAAAGTTACTGAAAACATTTTTGGCAACACTGGACCAAACATTTAAAAAATTTGACACCTGTCAATTGCTGTATTTTCTTTTTCAAAACGTTAAAATAAGCAATTTTGATATCGTTTATCTAACTGTAAAAATTATGTCACAAACCAGCACAGTTTGCAATACATCCTGCTGCTTGGATGGATGTTCCAGTAGTAGAGCAAAAAATCCTAACCTTTCATTTCATAAGTTCCCTACAAAAAACAAATCGTCTGTATACATTGTTAATGAGCAAGGACTTCGAGAAAAAGTCGATAGATACAAGGCTTGGATACAATCCTTGAAATTGCGAAAACGTATCACGAAGACTGCAACAATATGTTCATTACATTTCACAAGAGATGATTTTATACTACCAGGTAGGGAAGTTTCGACTTAATGGTTAGCTATTAGGATTGTTTCAAACGTTCAGAGAATAGTCGTCAGCTACATACTCAACATGATCTTGTGTAAATATTTTCCTTGTACAACTGACTTATTTGGAGCATTTGCCAGTAGGAAAAACTATAAATCATTCCAATATATCTAACAGATTAGTTTGTTCAAGTTATATTGTGTTGAATTAGATGAAATGGAAGTAATTATTAATTAACACACTTTTGAAGATTCTGGTCGGCATTTCAAATAAATGGTTTAATCCTGCTGGTTATGTGTAATGGAATTGATCAATACTTCATGAAAATTCGTGATAAACGTAAACTTCATTATGATATTTTCACTAAATAGTGTACAAAGCTGCAGCATGTGTTTCACCATCAATAATGAACACACCCAAAAAAACTATTTTACAGCAAAACAAATGTAATTTTGTAATACAAACTCTTCAAATGAGTTTGTAAAATATTTAAAAAAAGTCTAATGCCAAAGGTATTTCAATGAAATTACTCCTTCATATCAAATTTCCAATGGAAGCTCAATGTGACATGTACTGTCGACTGGTTATCATAGTGTACATTTTTGTCTATATTAATATTTTCAGTTAGATTTAATTAAAATGATTTTAGATTGTCCATCGCAAAAACCTAGGTTGAAGAACACTGCAGTGCCGCATTTGAACAATCAAAATTCATGGATAAAACGTAGTGTTGTATATAGAGGACCTGGAAAGAAAAATGTTATTAATAGGAAAGGTAAATATTCAGTCTATAAATTTCAAATATTTTCATTTATTCTATACCTTCAAGATAATCTCTACAATCAACTCACTTTTAATAACTTGTCAGATTTCTGAAAAATATTGAATTCTAAATTTAAAGTTCAGTGTTTCCGGAGGAGATACAGCTGAAAATATCTCGTTTCGATATTTTTAGATGTATTTCTGGAGCAGCTTATACTCCCCTTTATAAAATTATCACACACAAAAATTACTGAAAAGTTTAAATTTTCCAAATAATATAAATGATGGTTTTGTTTTTGTTTCCATTATAATGAAATGATGAAATAGTTCAATTCAGAAACAAACATTTTTACTGAGAAAAAGTATGCACTGAAAAAAAATATTTCAAAATTGACATCGTTGCTCTAACAATTGAGCAGCAAAAGGAATAAAATCTGATAACATTCTCTACTTTTCTTTTTTCTGACAATATTATCATTCAGACTGCTCTTGATAGTATTAAACTTTCAGTCAGCTCTTGTGAATGTCACGTTCAGTTCAATACATTAGGAATTCATTTTTTGGTAGTACTGACTACCAACCTCTAGCTAATTTAAAATTAGTTGATTATCTCACTTCCCCAACACTTTCAGTGGGTGATTCAACATCAAGAAAACGTTTGAGAATGAAAAATGTCTCCAAACAGATGGATGAGTTCAATGCCAGGAAGACAAAACATCTTTTGAAGTAAGTGCGTCAAGTAATTTGAAATTAGAATATTATATTCCTTTTCTTTTTAACAGATTTCCTGAATATTCCAGGAAAATTTCAGTTGATGGAAGCAAAGGAACTGTTAATCAACTCGAACGTATCTATGCTAATGAACCGGAAGTGAAAGATTTCGAAAAGGACAATAAATTTGAAGTATTATATCTGACTCCAGTAAAATTTGAAAGTTCAAGATATTCGGATGAAGAAACAAGCAGCAGGTTAGTAATTTAATGAAAGAAAGTAACCAGTCTTTTAACCTCTGTTCATGCTTCTCCTTCTAGAACATTCATTTTGGGTTTGAAACTGTCAATAATTTTGTGGTCTTATATTTTCTTTCATATCTGATAAATATCACATAGCATCTTGGATACTTTAAGTGATTTTGGAAGACTTCATTGACGGTCAGATATTTGTAAAATGTTGTATACTAGTTGGGAGTTACCCGTGAATGAATCAATAGATAAGTAAATATTGTTTGGTTGAAATATCCAGAAAACAATTTTTCCCACACAACAAAACTGTATGCTCCCAATTTTCATAGCTACCTGATGAGCATCACACTAGAATATAAATATCGAGTTTAAAAAAATATGTTTCAGTAATAGTGAGATGGAAAATGAAGAAATGGATGATAAACTCTCCTCGGATTCTGAGCATCAATACAATGAAGAAGTGACTCTAGATTCTCTTCAAATTTGTCGAATTTGTTTGAAGACCAGAAAGCTGATCTCTTTAATAAAACTCCGTTCGTTGGTAAATCTATTCATAAACATCACACGTATTAAGGTAAGATTCATATTTTGCTGATTTATAAATAATGTTGGAATCAATACTACACACAACAGATTTCTTGGTTTTAGTGATATAAAAGTCTCAAAATTATTATTTTTTTACACAGGTCTGTTTAAATTCGAGTCTTTGCAGTAGTGTTTTCACAAAAAGGTTTTTTTTTAATAAACCGTTTTTGTTTTTCAAACTATTCACCTCATGCACTTTTGCATGAATACAAACAAATTCCCGACTATGAAGTTGATATTTCAAAAACATGTTTTGAAAAGACTTCAACAGGTTTTTGAACTGATAATGAAAATCACTGCCCATGCATCAATTTGATATTTCTTCCTTGAATCAATTTATAAAATAAAAAAGGTTTATTGATTACATGGGCAGATTTGTAGCAGGTACTATCTGAAAAGTCGACAGTTACCTTAAATTAAAATAAACAATTTGTTGTATACCATTCAGTAATAACTGTTCTTCTTTATACGAAAAATACTAACCATTCAACCAGATCACTATTATAAATAATTTTTGTTGTATTTACTTTATCGTTCGAAATACAAACAGAATAGAGAAAAATGTTTTTCGTATAAAAGTATTTGTTTCAGAAGTTTTTTTTTCTTCATGTAATTCAAAGTTCATTTGAAAATAGCTGTTTCGATATGGTTTTTTCTTCCAGTTTGTGTCTGAAAGTTACTTCTTTGCATGATCTGCACATCTTTGTATAGAGTTAATTTTTTGAAATCGATTCCTTCCTTTTTTTGGAAGATTCCCAAATTTTTTGTATCAAGATGGAGAAGTAGAAGGCCAAACACTTTTTCCCATTGTCATTAATATTTTATATCGTAAGTGTATATTGACATAACTCAACTTTGTCAGCAACAAATTACTGTTTATTTCGACAATAAAGTTTTTCTCTTTCATACATATTTATCCCTTTGATTTCCAAATTGTTTTACTGTGATAATTCAATCTAATCCTCAGGTAGAAGATGGAGATGATCTACCGAAATACATGTGTTCAGACTGCATACAAAAACTTGATGATATTTCAAAATTCATCAACATGGCTAGGAAAAGTGATGAGGATCTTAAACAGAGCTTGTTTGATAATTACGAAACAAAAAGAAAAAGTTCAGTTGATGTTGATGAGAAAATATCGATAACTGAAGAAGGTAATTCAAAAATATCACAAAAAGTAATGGTTACTGATGATACAATAGATACAATCGAGGGTCCACAATCGAGTGGGAGGAAAGAAAATATATTGATTGTCAAAAAAAATGAAGGTATTGTTAACTTCCGTTGATATATTTCAACTATATATAGTTTACTTGCAGATATTTACAGAAATTGTACTTGTTGGAAATGTGGAGTACTTCATGTTGGCGTTAAGTTCCCAAAACATCTATCTGATGTACCACTCTATAAAATAAAATTTCAGTGTCGAAAATGTGCACTGTTCAGATCGAGTCCGAATAAAAACCCATCCGACGCGAGAGAAAGTTTTAGTCCAACAGTATTTCCTGATATAGAGCCCAATAATGAAGATAGAAAACTCAGGTAATAGCATTGTCTTACCTAAAATTGAGTAGTTTTTGTTTTTCATTAAGTTTTCGTAAACATTCCAGATTGATAATAATCTGTAGCAAGTAAATAATGAGCATTGAAAGGTTTTTGATATATGTGATGAAAATCTATAATGTATTCAAGAAACATTTCATTGTGAGATTTTCAATGAACAGTTTTACCAAAAAGCAACACGTGTTTCGCTATACAATAACTTCTTCGGGCTTGTCTAAGATCTACATATTCAATGCTTTATATATAATTTTACAATTTTAAGTACCTGAGTTTGACCTAAACAATTAGTGTCGAAAATGTGTACGTGAGTTTGAAAATAAATCAATCAACATTAGCCTTTAAATAAATATGTAATGAATTAAATTACCTGAGCTTATGTATCAGTTAATTACCAGTTTCCACATTTGAAAAAGATTCAGTGACGAAGAGTTATTTATTTCAATTTTGATCATTCAGTAAATTGCCTGAATTCTTAAGTCTATTTATTTCTCATCATTCTAAAATATTGACTTCCAAACTTTTCTCTTCTAAATGTAACACGTCATAGTCGTGCTAAAAGATGTGGAATTGATCTTTCCATTTAAAAAACTACTTCAGTGCTCTTTATTTCTTTGGGAAAGAGTCCTCGCTGTTTGGCAAATATGAAGTTTTGGGCATGAGCCCCAAGTCTATCCGACAATGAAGTTTTGCTCAAATTATCATTTGTTCTATAAGCCACGTCCAAGCATTTTTTTTTTTTAGAAACGAGCGATTTGTGGGTTCACCAAGATAAGACGTTCTATAGCAGACGTCTGTTCAATCACGACTATGAGATGATACATTCAGAAGAGAAAAGTTTGAAACTCAATCTTTCAAAATGTTTGGAAATGAATTGAGTTAAGAATTCGTGTTAATTACTGAATAACCAAATAGAATTGAATAACTTCCCATTTCTGAATCTTTTTGATAATAACTTCCCGTTCCACGTAGGCACAGATATTCGCAGTGCTATCAACCATGTAACGTAGCAAAACCAATCCACCTTCAACTAGATGAATTCTCACTAAAGTCGAACTTTTTTCTCTGCCTTGTTTGATTGTGACGAAAATAAATTTTTAATTTCTAATTTCACCGCGTGCATGTTATTTTTTTCATTATTTTTAACTGCTTGTGCCTTTTTAGTTGTTTTTTCATTTGAATATATAAAAAAAATTCATTCTACAGATGTGCACCTTGTTCAACGGATTTTCCCTTGAGTGAATATGCGGAACACCAAGCAAAAGAGCATAAAACGAAGAAACGGTTCAGATGCCTGAAATGTTTGGCTGCTTTTTCTGATCCTAATTTATTGGTACAGCATTCAATTAAACATACATAAGCAAAGTGAGTAGTAGCTTTCATGACTCGAGTATATTTTGTTTCATTTCAATATATTATAATAGTTGATGAGTTTGTGTTTCAAGTTAAAAAAATATCTTGAGCTGTCAGTAAAATTGGCAGTTACCAATTTCGAATGGATTTGACCCAGAATTGGTTTTTCTTAATTGGATTACCTGACCTTGTATGCGTGCTATTAAGGACAGGTAGCCAGATTTCATTAATGTTCATTTCCTCTTTTCTATTAAACTTATTTCTGTGCTTTTGAATTTCTGTTGCCCCTCTATATAATCTTGGACAGTAATTTTGAGTTTTATCGAATATTACTGTATCTTTGAATGAGTACCTTCTTTGTTGAGAGCATGTTACAGCTACAGCTGATTTGTCGGTTTGTCACAAGAATATTTCATCATGTTGTTTTGAAAATATCTTGAGAATTGGAGTAATTTTTAAATATTTTTTATTGCAGATTTGTAGCTGATATTGAAGTATCAAGCGTATGAAGAGGAATTTTATATTGAAGTTTATATGAAGTTAGGTCAGAAAAAATTTGAAATATGGTTCAAAGAAAAGTGAAATATTCTATAAATTGAAAAATATATTTTTAGAACGTTATGAGTATTGAGAGCATGACACAAGAATTTTTTCAATAAAAATCGTTGATTTCAGATATTATTTTCTCTATGTTAATTGTCGGTGATTATGTTTATCTTAGCAGTATTAATTCAAATAACAAGAAGTACAAGAACGGAACTGAACTGATCTTACAGAGAAAACTCAAAATATTGAAAAAGAATAGTTTGATATTGATAAACGTGAATGATATTGAATTTTGATTATGATATTTTCTTTATAAAAACCATAAATTAGTAGTTTTAATTATTGTTTATTCATTCTTAAAGTGTTAAATCAAAGAGAAATGTGGTAGTAAATACTTCCTAAATCTCAAAGAGGGTGATAGTTAGGCATACAGAAAATTAACAATTTTCAGGCACTTATTTTCATTGACTTGACCATCGTGATTCTTGGTACAGTCATTTCATACTTCAAGTGTGAAATAACTGTACCTGTTGAAATCACAACTGCTCAGATAAACAATTAATTATTGTTTTACGTTACCTAATTGTAATAGTTATGTTAAATAAAATATATATTGATATCTCTCTCATAAAATATTGTAAAATCATTGAAAATTTGTAATGTTGGCTCTTAGCTCTGATTCACATAGAAAAAACGTCATGCGAAGTGACACTATGTCGCTTTTATATGCATTTAAACCATTTGTCTACATTGGAAGATGCGGAAAAGACAAACGTCCGCACCTCGTCTCCGCCCGACATTCTTTCTGTGTGAATCGGTGCTTATGTACAAATCACGTTTCAGTTTTATTTTTAATAAAATGTTTTATATAAATCAGTTTATTCGTTTTCATTCCATTGATTCAATATGCCAAACATTTGAAATTTGAATATCTATTACATGCCCTTTGAAGAGTAATATCAGAAAAAATATTAGTTTTGATTGTGATTGTTCTTTACTCTCTGGTCTCCAACAAAACTCAGCTCCGCTGATGATGACACAATAAAAATTTGGCAATCCTTTCGAGGTATCAATTATTGATCTTTGTAGAATTTTAATGGAGAGCATAAGTCGAGAATATGTTTCACATTCCCGAGATGAGTTATTCTCTTTGGTAGAAGTAAGGATGACTATCTCTGCATTGCAAAAAGCATCCCAAAAACGTTTTCAATAATAAAGTATATACACATTCTGTGAAGTTTACGAGTTCTGTGCACAGGTCTTGTCACAGCATAAAGCTAAAAAAAGCCTTGCGCTGTGACCTTGTCATATGTCACTGTCAGGTCTAAATTCCAAATTATCGGTATCTTTGTTTACAACTTGCAAGTATACGAATAATTTAAATTGTTTATGAAAACATATAAAATGGCTAGTGTGTTAAATCCCAGCATCACAAAACAACCTTTGAAAATGATAGAAGTTCCTCTATCCAAATTCTCTGAAGAAGTTATCCCCCATCACCAAAAAGTTTTTGATCAGTACAAAGCAATGATACACAAAGTAAGCAGTATAAAACTGATATTCCACGATCAAATTAAGCAACAATTTTTAATTAAAAACTTTTTTCTGCTCGAGTTAGGTAACTGTATACTGGTTTTTGTCCTCCATATATATTTATTTAATTAGTTCCTTTAATCATTATCTGATTTTCGGAATTTCTAGAAAATATCTGTCAATGATACAGGGCAGCTCAAAAAAGAAGTGAAGGACAGAAAGAGGACAATAAAGCAGCTTAGAGACCTAATGTATGAATTGGATACATTGAGAACTCAAGTAGAGGATGAAGACCTCGATAAATTTGATCTTAAAACTCTGTCACTAAGAAAAATATTAATCAACCTCATCAATGGATATACAGGTAACTATTTGCTATAATTGACCTACCCAAGCCATCAATAGATGGACATCGCATACTTTTCTGTAGACCAATAAAAGTTGAAAAATTCGAACACTTTCAACAATAATATTTCACTAATTTAAACAAAATACTAATGAATTACACTCCATTATCATTTCAGGGTTGGAAAAGAGTGTAGACAAAATCTTAAATGATAGTAATATTACAGAAGAGATTCAAAAAGAAAACTGTGATCCTTTTGAGGGAACTTCTCAAATACAAATTCAGGGAAGTCTTGAAGAAATTCGCCTCAAACAGAGACAAGACCAGCTGAACGAAGTGGAGAATATCCATAAAGATGTTGAAGATCTACACGAAATGTACCAAAGCCTTAATGAAATTGTTGGAACACAGGCCGAGTTGGTGGAAAATGTTGAAAAAAACGTGGAGTCTACCCAACAAAATGTTGAAAGTGGAGTCCAAAGCTTGGTTAAAGCCCATAAGTAGGTATTTCTAGTTTTCATATTGCAAAATAGAGTGTGAGCTTTCATGGCCGGAGATAACTTTGTCAATGCTATTTTTCGAGTTTATTGACCGTGCTCTGCAGTTTTTTATGTCTGCGGTCGATGCTGTATATAATCCAAATTCAAGGGATATAACATTTATTGCAGAACATCCAGTTAATGTTTTTTTTTTCCAAAGCAATATGTGATTTGAACTTTGGGTTATTGTTAATTTGTAGCCCATGGCTTACTGTCAATTAGTTGATTTCCTTATTTTATTTGATATCAATTTATTTCGAAAGTTACCGGGTTTGTTTTGGATATATTCGTCATCAGCAAGTTGCCATAACACCAAATTTTCTTTGAATTGAAGGAGTTATATGCAAAGAAGTAACTTTCAGACACAAACTGAAAGAAAGTCCTCCTGAAACAACTACTTTCATATAAACATTGAATTACACGAAAGAAAAAAGTTCTTTTGAAACAAATACTTCTATATGAACACTGAATTATACAGAAGATACTTTTCACTACTCAGTTTGTATTTCAAACATTTGTTGTGGAATAAAAATCAGATATCATTCACATGAGTTCTACTTTAAATGAATGGTAACAAATTGCACTTTCATGGAACACTGTCATCCTCACTAGTATACATCAATGTTTCGCCTTAAGACACTTGCCCCAAGGCTCTTCAGTACCAAATTGGATAACATTATAGAAAATACACACAATTCATTCATGAATTGACGATTTTTAATGTCATGGAATAAGCTTGATCTGCTTATGTAATCGTAATGACATTCATTCACCTATTTGATTCAATCCATGTATAGAGTTACTTATTTTCAAATTGATTACTTCCTTCCTTTCTTTGGAAGATTCCCTCATCCTTTTTTTTATATCAAGATGGAATAGTAGAAAGCTAAAAACTTTCCTTCCCAAAAACCAAATTTTCATTTTCTCAATATCAGAACTGAAGCACTTGACTAAAACAGTACACTCTTTATTGTGTCAGAGAGTTGTAAAATCATCTGAAAACGATGTGAATCATCCAGAAATTTTGATATTAACTGTATTACTAATGAATAGACATAAAATAATTGGGCCGAGAACTGACCCCTGAGGGGCACCTAGCACAATGATTTCACCTCCAGATATATTTCCACCACTGCGCCTTGATTTATGCCAGAAAGATATCACATGAACCCGTTTAGGCTCAAATATACCGCTTCAAGAAAATTGAAAATGGCAGCTGTGGTGTTTTTCAAATCGGAAACCAAATCTTTCAGCTAAAATTTAATTTCTCTCTATGAAACTGACCACTATATTTTTTATCAATTTCTCAAATATTTTCTATGGTGTTGACAGAACCGATATAGGTCTGAAGTTAATCAGATCATCAGTGGAATTTTCTTTGTGAAGAGTTATCACAATTGCAGATTGTAAACTAGAAGGAAATACACCAGTGACAAATGAATTATTCATGGCTAAAACCAATGCAGTAACTTCTTCGTCTGGCAGCTGTAGCAATAATTTTGCTGACAAGTTCTCATCTCCTGATGATTTTTTTTTTCAATTGTAACTGATATCAACTCATTCAAATCAGTCTCGTACAAACCCATAAAATTTAATGGTGAGAACATCTTTTTCAAACTGTACAATGGGATGGTGGCAGTAGATTTTATATTGAGTGGCTATAAAGCAATAATTTTTGTTCGATAAATCTAGTTTTATATCAATTTCAGGTTGAAATTCAGTTTTTTTTTTCGTCTGATATCGATAATTATGGTTTCTGTTTGCTTGTTCTCTTCTTAGTTTTTCCTATTTTTTTAAAAACAAATCTTTGAAAGATTTGAGAGTTTGTTTCTAAATATAAAAGATTGTTCTGAATTATATCATGAAAAATTCATTGTTAAAAACAAATTGTAACAAATTTTTTGGAGAATTGAACTTTCACCATTTAAGTTTTTTTTATTAGAGAAGTTATTACTCACTAATTATTCTTAACTATCTAAAAAATATATATATTTTATGTTGTTATGTTTTCATTTATTTGATTTTAATTCTGTTGAAATCCCTATTATGAACAGATTTGTTTCTTGGAATAGAGAAAGAGAGATTTTTTTAATGCAACAAAAGAGTATACATGTAATATTGTACAGATTTCTGCAAAACTCTGTTCAAAAAAGTTTTTTTACATATACGTGACTCTACTTGATTATAATAATGAGACAATTTGACCAGTAAAGGAAACTGATCGATTAATTTTCTTTAGTAGGCGACTGTATAAGGTTCCATCTCAATTAGGCAATTCCTAAGAGCTCTTGCGACACTGACAAAAGGAATAGTTTCGATTAAGTGCTTGATTGAATTCAGAGCTATTATCCAAGACTAATTAGGGATGCTATAGAATATCAGAAAGAGAATTTCAACCGGAGGAAAGAAATCAACAACAGGTCTGGCTACCTGCACTAACCTGCACACGTATCAAGCCAAATGATGCACAAAGAAGCCTTGCCCCCCAAAAATGGTATGAAATCGAATACCCAAACCTTGAACAATGTAGTATATGATATGAAAACAATAAAAGCACTGCATCCATTGCCTCATCTTTTATAATATATACTGTAGTTGTAGATGAAATGTCAGACATAAAAACCTGCAGACTAGGGCCACAAACCCAGAACATAGCTTTGACACAGATAAAGTATTGTCTCACTGGTATTTTGAAGACATTTTTGAGGAATCGGAAATCATCAAACCTATCATAAATATGTTACTTTCATGACGGTTGAACTTTCAATGTCCATGCGTACTAACACATCAGTCGGGGGTGTTTCCACCCTGTAAAGTGACGTTTTTATTCTAGATTAAAAGCTGTTGCCTATCCAGTTACAGGGGCTTTTCTGGGTGGCATGGTTGGTGGCCCCATCGGCATGGTCGCCGGAGTAAAGGTGGGGGGAATAGTAGCAATAGGGTGCGCAATCGTTGGTTACACTGGTGGTAGGTGGTTCAAGAAGAAACACAGTGACATCGTCAATACCGTGAAAAAGGAAGAAGATGAAATCAATGACGAGACTGTGCCTGACACATCACTCAAAAAGGATATTTGACAGCAATGTCATTTATGCTAGTTTTTTTAGGTATTAGTTAGGTTTTATGATGAGGTTATATGGAATTATCAATTTTTACGATTGATATCATATTTGGGAATCTTTGTGGAGAACTAAAGAAAGCCTTATGGAATAATGTTATCTTGTGGAAAGCAAGTGTTGCCTGCTATTTTATGTTTTAAATATATAAGAGCTAAACTTGACAAAAAATTATGTGAGTGATATATTTCTTTCAAACATTTCAGTTGGAATCGAACGATACTTCAAAAGTTGATGAGCGAAAATAAAGTTACTTAGGAATGTTGATGACAAATAACACATAAGTTCGCTTGGAGATTGTAATTAACTCCAGGTTTGTTCAACACGTCAATATTATGAATGAAACTAATAAATTTTCCTTGATTTCAACATTCTTTTATTTTTCCATTTATTCAATTTAGTTCAGAAAAATATCATTCATTTTCTTTTGAAAAATTGAAGAATATTTATAATCTATTGTGGAGACTAGTTAGATTTTTTGGTATTATGTTTCACAAGATTGTAAAGGATGGACTAGTAACTAGTGAGTCGAGTCTGAAAAGTTGCAGGTCAGGTAGAAAAAGGTTTTAAATGTAGTACAGAAACAGATTTCAATAAAATTCTTAGAATACCTATAAAACGGCCAGCAATACGCGAGAAATATATAATTTTGTTCAGAAATAATTGACTTTTTTAGCTGAATTTCAATAAATAGGTTTGCTATATATAATATCACTGAAGAAATGTAGTGGTTTCATACAAATATACAGTTGAGGCAGCAAAATATTACACATGCATCATCAATTTGTGTATCCGAAACAAGTTAACAAACCTTTTTATGAAGAATTTCTGTTATTTTTTCAAATCACTAAATAGTAATTTACGTAAGGGGTTTGGAAAATACTGTTTATTTTTTGACGAGTAGACAAAATTCAATTGTAGAGAAAAAAACTGTTTTTAAACGTGTGTTCACTATTTTTTCAGCAACCGCATAGAATAACAAATCAATGAGACGTATTTCTCTATTATATTTTTTGTAAAACAAAATTTCGAATAATTTAATAATTATTTGAATTGAATATTGAAATTTGAACAGAAGATAGGTACCTAACAGAAACATTCTAATTCTTGAATATTACTGGAGTTTTTTCCCAACACCAAACCGTTATTTTAACACCTCGACACGTGTTTCGATCACCAAGTGATCATCTTCAAGTTTTGTTGTTGGGAAAAACTCCAGTAATATTCATTACTACAACAAAAGTTTCAAGTATTCGTGTCTCTTCAAATTTGTGATGTTTCCACCATTATCAGCAAATAATGTCGCTAAAGTTCTACGAATGCTATGACCTGTGTAATTTTAAGAATCAGGTAGATTTAAAAATTCTGCCATTCTCAACCTGAGATTCCCAAAACTGTGGATATCAACAGGCTGAATCGAACATTTTTTACTTTTTTGAATTCACGAATTATCTGTTATGCCCCCATTGTAGAGGACCAGAGAATATTGGTGAATATTTTTAAAATTTTCATTTTTGATTGTACCTTTCTTCAACATAATCATCATGAATGGATGAATATATAAAAGAGACAGGTTACTCTTAGAATGAGTTTAAACCCTTTCAGAACTTTTCATTGTATATTATGCTAGGAAATGCATTTTCAAAAGTAAGATCTCAATCTCTAACTCGTGGAAGTTTAAACTTTCTAGGGTTTGAAGTCTGAAAAACTATTTTTGTTTTATTGTAACCTGGAAACGTCCGTTTTTTGTACTACCAGAGTTTGGCCTATGACAAACAGTAATTTCTTGTGGTAATTTCATACATGTTCCAGAAGAAAAAGGACTGGAGAAATGACTGTATAACATATAGGAAAGTAATAGGAATATCATGTTAATGTTTATCAGTTGTAATTGCTTTATCATCACTCCATACATAGCTTTCACTAATTAAGTCATTATTACATAGTCATGGAGATATCAATAGATCAAATTTTCAAGTAGCAAAATATATATGTATCTGTTATATGAACCGCTCTTGGTTGGTTAATATCTTAACAATTTTTTTTGTAATGCACTTTAAAACATTTGTCCTCGATCTCTGCAGAGATGGTAAAATAGAATCACCAAATTGTTCTCTATAGATAATGGTGTATAAGTTGGTTTTATTTTGTTGTAAATAATGATATTTATCAATAAAAATAGTAATGCTGAGACTGCGTTTGTTTTTAGATTATAGAGAGTTCAAAATACAAAGAACAAATATTATTACTTTTTAAAACATGTCTTTGGAAAAATGAAAAATGATGATGGAAATTTTGCTTAGATAATTATATTGAGGAACAATTTATGTTCAAAATTTATACAGACTATGGGAACGGCACAAATCACTCACATATTGTATGAAATATATTGGACAACTTTACAGGTAAAATTTCGAGCCTCTAGAGTGAAATTAATTATTTGAAAACCTTTTTCCCTCACCAGAATAAAAATTATGTCATTTTACGCTTGTTTCGCTAACCAAGTTAGCATGATATGTAGAAATAGCTATTGCTGCGAAGAAATGAATGAAAATCAGAATCAAACTTTTCTCATTATTGTTTATATCAAAGCTTTTATTTTACTGAAACTGCTATCATGAGTTGGTTAGTTTTTAGTCGTAGATAATCTCGAGAAACGTTCATGGATGTTTTCCTTTTGACCTGTATTATATATATTCATGAATTTCATTGTTGATGATGATCGTAGGTTCGTTATCTTTCACATACCTACACTATCAGCTGAAATATGTATAGGCACCGGACTGTCAAAACTTAAAGCTGTTGAAATAACGTTCAAAGTGTCGTGGGTGAGCTTTGATATTTTAAGAGTAGTAAATGTTTCTGGTGATCAGGAACAGCTTGTATTAAACTATACATTTTTTAACAGTGTACTTAGTGTGTAAAATTCCAAGTTTGTTTATGGCTTAATAGCACTACCTAATATTATATAGTGTCTTGAGCATATTTAACCAGGCATCGTCCTTTACAACAATTACAGAGTGATGACAGCCGAAATTTAATTTTTCAGCTTATTACTAAGCGATTTTCGGCCAATTCAAATTGAACCATAGGGCTGCCGAAACAGCCCGAAAAATCAATCAGGCATTTGACAATAATTTTTTTCCGGAGATTCAGCGTCGAAGTGGTCAACCTACAGTTATTCATGACGAGGATTCCTGATGGTGGATGTCCCACGATTTGAAGAATAGCCAGAAATTGTCACATTTCGAGCTCTTTTCTTTTTTGCTTTTGTGTTTTTTATATGGAATCTGAATAGATACCATACACCATAAATAAATTTAGGGAAACGACATTGAACTTTCTCAATTATTGTAGTGTAGCAATTGTAAAATGAAGACCATACAAAGAGCCATATTTTGATTTTGATTAGAGCAGATATATTTGAAAAAGATCAACAATTTCGACCTCTAAAGCTATAACCTCTCAAATTTCACTTACTTTCGATCTAATATGGTTGGGGAAAAAACATTCACCAGCGTATTCCCCAAGTCAAGCGCGCGTAAAGACTATGACTATGAATTTTTATGGCAATGGAGGTTACAATTTACCTCGTAAATCATCAATTCATTGGTTATTTTATCATGTGATTGAAAATCCGTTAATTACTGGATGTTATATTTCAGCGAAAAAATGTTAAGCAAAGACGTTTTAATGGGATTAAGTCAATAACAGAAATCCATCAGTCATGGGAGTAGGTTGCATCTGTGGAAGCATAAAATAGGAAACGCTTCTTAGGTATTAACATCAAGAGATGAGCAGAGAGAAGAAGACTAAGGATTAAGATTAAGAAGAAAATTATGAGTCTTGGAATTTTTCAAACTTAACTCCAATTAACTTATGTTCTTAGTGGAAATGCTCAATTATATCAGTTTTCAAAATCAATGAATTTTTTTTTCATTTAGTTAAAAATTATGTTCAGATTTTACTATATAGGGCGATACCATTTGGCACCACCAGAAAATTTCTTATATCAGTGTTACTCAACCTGTGGTCCGCGCACCCCTGTGTGAGTCCTTGAGAATGTGAACCTATGGGGATCCATAGAGCTGAGAGATGAGATCAGTTTGTTTTTTTTTTGGAGAATTCTGTGGCGCCAATAAACAGCATATTTGGCTGATATCTTTAGTGCTCTTAACGATGAGTTGAACTCAAGTCTACAAGCGAAATATTACAACGTCTTCTAAGTTAAAGGTAAAAAGAAACTATGACAAAAAACCTGAACTTCGAACTAATCGTAGGTACAATAAAAAAAATAATCGCTTTCCTACAATGGTACCGTTTTTGGAATCCTCTGGTGGAGAAATGTTTCCAATGAGAGTGGAAGAAAAAATGATTAAAAACCTCAGCGGTTTGAGATCTTTTCTTCCAGATTATTTTCCAGAACCCGACAGAAATAAACTCTGGATAGTAGACGCTTTCAACACAGATGTTTCAGATATCATCGGCTTGACAAACGGTACAAGAAAATCAATTAATAGAAATATCATGTGATTCAGCTTCAAAACATAATTTCAAAGAATCTTCCTTATCGGGTTTTGGGTAAATTTGGAAAAAGTTTTTAAAGAAATATCAGAAGAAGCACTGAAACATTTACTGCACGATTACAGGTCGTATTTCACTTGACAGAAGAGGAAGCATTTCGTATTGTACGGTTGGCTACCCTACTAAGAACAAAAATCAAAAATTCAATTTCAGTGCCATTTTTCAAATTTTCATTCTGAGTTTGAATGATATTAAGTTTAATTATATTATATTTCACAATACATAATATATTCGACAGAAAGTGCAGCGCCAACAAAATAACATAAAATGTCTCCCCTTTTTTTCGAGTGAAATACTGTCGATATGTAACCAATAAAAAAATAGTGAAATGGATACTTGATTCAACTTCAATAATCAGTCGACTCATTCCATCGTTTCATTTCAACCACAATGAAATCGTGCTTTCCAAATTTAGAAATGGGGTTACACATTTACAATTGCCGCAGGAATGTTATTATAAGAAATAAAAATAAATTAAAAAAGAGTTGAGGAACTGTAAATGAAAATGATTCACTTATAATAATTTAAACCCCTTTGCCCCTCCATTATCACGCTCCTGAACGGAGCGGAGTAGGGTTAAAGCAAATGTTTCTCCATTGATATATTATCTCGTGTCTACTACTATGTTATCGTGTACAGTGTACACGTAGATCGAGATCGAAAAATGGAGACGAGATTATAATTTAAGATTTCCAAAACGATATGACGAAATGGAAATACTGTAATTATTTCTAATTAGTAGTTATTCAGAAGCCTAAGTGTTAATCTAAATAAGAAAAATATTATTTTTTTGCTCCAGGTGGCTGTGGTAACAGCCACGGTCAGTTCAAAGTTCTCATACACGGCAAACGCGCGCATACGATTCACTATTTACAATACACAAGTAACCTTTTACATCAAGCTAACTTTAGCTGATAAGTATGTGTGTGTTAACTGTTTACCGCTATTCAATCGAAAAGGTGTAAATGTATTGGGAATGTCGAGTCACAGTATAAGTATTATTATATACTGTAGTCGAGTTGTAGGTGATTTGTCGTTGTCTGATGTGAAATTATCATTATTACAAACTTTTCTTTCGTGCCATACATAACATTTCAACTAGTCAGTCGTATCAATAAATATTTTTGTTATCTTTAAAAAAAGAGAAATTATTGAAAAATGCTTTTCTCACTAATAGGAATTGGCGTTTTCACTTATGGAGTTATATTTACATTATTATCTCTTCTGAGTGATTGTGATCTTCAATTGTTATTCTACGAAAAATTTGGGAAATCGCCAAGTAAGTATAGTAGATTTCATACGCCACGAAAAGAGGCAATAGCGTTAATTATTATTTTGTGAAAAATCTAGGTTTTTTTCATTGAAGATGATCTATAGAAAAAAAACTTTTAAATTTGTCACTAAATTCCATCTGATTTTGTTGATATCCTTAATTTTGAGAGTTACTGACAGTGTGTTTATATCGACAGCTTCGATTTCGTTGAAAATTCCACACCTGTAATTTTGAACTAATCAAAATACGTTATTTTGACAAATCACCATGGCAATGAAGGTAATTTAGTGGAATTTTTTTTCTCGTGGGATAACCAACAGCAAATTATACTATACATTTTTTGACGTTTACAATAACAAACCATTTTTGACAGATTGGTTTTTATTTGTTCACAAAATATTTAGTTTAACTACATTTTAACTACAGAGCTAAGATGTTTTCTATATTCTTCGGACACCTCCTCTCTTCTTAATGGGGAAAGTGCAGGACTTTGAATATTTTCAATTAAGTGTCTAAATAGGTATGTCTAATAAAATATATATAATATTTAGACACTAATTTATTCACCTATTAACCATTCAATACTTTTAATTTTGCGTAGTTTTTAGTTGCAAATATTCTTGGACAATTCGGAACAATTTTTTTTTCTTCAAGTTGGAGCCACACTCCTCTATTAATGGAAGTAAATAAGTCGTGGTACCATGATTGATCATTACATCAGGCATATTTTGCATATAGTGTGATTTTCAAATCGATTCATTTTTTAAACAAAGAATTTTGTTGGTTTTACTGGCTGTGCTTTATTGCAACAAAACACGAATTTTTTTGATGTTTTGAAATCCAAAATATAATGATCACGGCCTCCTATGATTGATGCTTGCTGACGCTGGTTATTAATTCCATACCGTTAAAGCGCGCATAACCTGCATTAATTAAAACGTAAAAAAACTATTTTCTACCACTTGTAGTTACTCAAAACTTATGTAAAATTGAAGAATATACTATTTTTTATCTTGAAATGGTATTCCCATGCAACAACAATGAAGTAGAAATTACCAATTTGCATTGTTGAGAATGGAAATATTAATTTTAAAAATACTTGATTTTTCACCACTATTCGGTGTGGAACTTTCTTACCGAATACCACGCGAGGTCAAATTAATATCCGGAAATTTTTCTTGCTCATTTTCGGAAATAATTGTACCTCTAGTCAGGGCCGTCGCCATGGCGGGGGAGCCTCCCTACAATATTATTTAAGTGTTGTTTCCTTTCATTTCTATTGAATATTCTTATACATGATGGATATGGTGGAAGACCAAGGACTTTGGTCCAAAGTAGAATATTATTATTTTTATAATCACCAAAATTAATTTTTATTTGTGCATACCCTAACGGGAATAAGCATTCAGTCAATCTTTGGATAGCTAAGTAAGAAAATTAATAGTAGTAACTAATCCCTCGGCTTTCATTTCTTCAAAAGTTGGGAAATTTCGCTGGTGAAGTTGGGAAAATTTGGATTCCCTCCCCCCCTGGTTTTTCTTTTCGCTACGGCCCTGCCTCTAGTGGTATATTACTAGTGAAAATAGGATTGCAAATTTTTTTGACGACTCGTTTAATCAATACCTTGATCAGAACATTAAGGTAAAATGGATATACTTTCAGTCCTATTTTCATGTGAGTCAATGGTGCGGAAATTAATGTAGAATAGTTGAAACTGAAGCATTTGAATTATTTTCAACTTGTTTCAATAGGAAACACGAAAACGCATTTTTTTTCGAATATAATTGACGTCAGATATCTTGAACAGCGATAAAAATTTCTCAAAATTTCGTCGTAGTATTGGAATTTGAAAATGACTCGATTTGACCTTGAATTCCAATAACTTTTCCCAAAACGCAAGCGCTACTCATGCAAAAATAGCAAAAAATCACCAAACAAGCAAAATACTTCTACTTTTATGCCTCTCACCAACAAGCTTCCACTTTTATACCTCTCACCAATAAACTAAACAGCTGAAATTTGTGAACATAATATGTGCTTCAACAGAGGATGAGAGGTGAATATCATAAAAGATTTTGTGGAAAATGAATCAATCTTGTGTCCAATCTAGCCGTATTTTATGTCTGTCCGGTCCAATCTTCAAGAAATTTCACCAAGACTGCAAGGTTTATCTTGCAAGAAACAAAATTTTCATTGGAAACAGTTGTTTGAGAATCAATTAAATATGTACTTGAATGTATATCATTCTGTGTTATAAATAGCATTCTTTCTTATTTTCTTGCAAACAACTTTCCAGCAACGCCCGGTATATTTGAAAAGAATGTCAATACGGAAACTACACCAGAAATGAAGCTATTATTTATGACCTGTCTCTTTTTATCCAAGTTAAAACTTGTTTTTTCTAAAAGTAATGAAAACATCTCCGATTGGGAGGTATAGCAATGTCTAATAATAGTTGTTTGTTGAATAATTTATCATTAAGCAAACAATAGAAATGAACAATTAAAATATATTTAAAACTCCGTCCGTAGAAAACATGCGATCATTAAATACAGATTAGAACACGAGATATGTTTGAAAAATAAAACGGCTAAGTGTATACAAGAGAAAACAATTATTCATGGACAAAACCATTATTGAGTTCTACTGCTAAAAAAAATGAAAGCAAATCCTAGTAGAATTATACAAGATGTCAAAAAATTGTTGAATTTCCAAAACTATCCATAGTAGTGTGAAAAGATCTTTCTGAAAATTATAAAGTATGAAATCACACAAAAAAATGTTGAACATTATTATCGGAAGAATATTTTGAATGATTGGTTTTTCAATTTTGAAAAGTAATTTGATTGAGAGAGGGGGAATCGATGCCTGAAAACTTTCTTTTCTTCATTTTTGCAAGGAAACATGTTATTTCATCGGAAACCTGTATTTATTGGTATGCCATCGATCCCGAATAAAACCAATCGGTACGATGTAAACTCTTTTGTAGATTATTTATTTTCGATAATTTCTATAATTTAGTCTCCTCCAATAGTAAAAATAGTTTCAGGCTTTCATTAAAATGCTCTAAAAATAAGAAAATAAAAAAAATAAAACGCTTGAAAACCAGACATCGTGGTTATCTTCGGTCTGTCGAATCCATAGTCGTCGTCGACCTTACTTAAAAAAAACGCATTAATTTTTGAAAGCTTGTCGCAAGATTTACCTGAGCAGATAAATAAAAATGCAAACTCCAAGTAAAAAATATATCTAAAGAAATGAAATTCAAACGTTCAAGCTAGTCTCCGAGACGAGTTTTATTTATTTTAAAGTTTTTTTTCTTCATTTCAGGGCATATTTATGAAATTTTGTTTCCAAAAATATTACTTACAAGTGGGAATCATTTTATATTGTTGCTTATTCTAATTAGGTCCTAGTATTAAAATTTTTATTTTCGAATGTGCGATTTTTTTTCTCTTCCATTTGGAATAAATCAACCATTAGACATATCAGTTATATATTTTTTATTTCTAGGGCGATTGAAAGGAAAGGTGGTATTTATAACGGGCGCTTCCAGTGGAATTGGAGAGCATATTGCATACGCTTTAGCCAAATGTGGTGTTAGGTTGGTTTTGGCAGCACGAAGAAATGAAGAATTGCAAAGGGTCAAGAGAAATTGCATAGGTAGTATAATTTCGATGAAAGATGAAGTTCTTAATTGATACGGCTTTCAGAGAGTAAGGATTACTGTACTTTGGCTTTGATAGCGGATTCCAACTCTTTTATTTGAAGAGATAAACCCATGGTTGTCTGTTCATCCCTGATTGGTTCTGATCTGTCGTATTTTTTCATTTTCTAGAGAACTAATTGAGATATCGATTCAAAATAACCATATTTTGAGAAAATTTGTATTTTCCGTCAATTTTCCGAATTTTTTCCAAAAGAGGCTCTATCCAGACCACTCTGTTAACATGATTGTTCTGATCATTGGAGATCATTCCGGCTTGCCGCACTAAGGCAGAAATCTCAGCCGGCTGTCATTCTTAACTCATTACGTCTGCGTAGAGCACATGATCCTCGAACCCAATTATCACTTACCCCGCAGTATGATGATTGGTTGATAATGCTGGCACGCCCTCCCGACACAACCCGACCAGCTTAACCTTCGGTAATAATAATAATAAAAATAATAACTATATAGAGGTCCTTTTCAACAATTGCAGGACCTCTCACGTCCAGTATATGCGGTTTCACCTTATATTCACCGACATAACGTGACTTAGCTTACCACCTTCGACACTCCTTCGATATTGACGAGACACCGGGATATTGAATCCGTTGTGAAAAATTAGGGGAGCCAAATTTATTGAAACTACTCGTTCCCCACCCTCAGGCAAAAACAAGCTAAAAAGCCTGAAGTCATCCTCCTCGATGAAATATTGAAGCATACTTTTCGAACTCCGGAGATTAAAGTATATTCAGTCATCAATGTTTTTCTCAAGTTTCAGTTCTGATTTATATTTTTTTAGGGCTCTGTTCGTACCTCATTATGTTGAAGGTTTGAATTATTTTAGATGTATATTTTTTGGAAAAATAAATCATTATTATTATATAATTATATTGGTTTGTGGGCGCTGGTCTGCTGGTTTTTATGCCTGAAGTCTCATCTACATATGCGGTAGACATCAGAGACGCTGAAGTAACGGAGTTATCCTCTCACAGCACATATTACTAGTATGTTGTATCTGTAGAGTCGGGAGGGCCACATGTGACCACACGTGACCCATTGTACATCCTCCCGAGGAGTTGCCTTCTAGTTCATCGTCCATCCTGTAATTTCCAGGAAGGTGGACAAGTCACTGGGATACATCTCCTTTATATCGGCAGGTGTAGGCCAAGACTCGCCGAACATACACTCTCTTATTGACGATAACTCGCACTCGCATAGGAAATGCCTGACGGTCTCATCTCCCTGTTCACACATCCTGCATAGAGGTGTGTCCACTAGCCCCATATTATGGATGTGTTTCCTTAGTTGACAGTGGCCAGTCAGAAATCCTACTGTTAGGCGTAGATTTTTCCTGGTCATCGCCAGATGACCAGGCTAGTTCCGCAATTGTCGAAGTCATCAGGCCGTAGGTGCCACTGGGTCCTAAAATTCTTAGACCAGCCGCTTCCTTGGCTAAAGAGTCGGCAATGCGATTACCTTTACTCCTGTCGTGCCATGGTGGCACTCTAATACTAGCCCTGAGGTAACACGTCTGTTCTAAGCAGGCCAATAGGGCTTGTCTAGTGTCAGTGCAGATTGTTATGTTTTTGCCAAAAATTCCTTTCCTGGTTATTTCTTTTGTAGCGATTGAGATACCAGCCAGTTCTGTTTGGACCACGCTGGTATTTTTTCCCATTCCCCACTTAATCCTTAGGCTTAGTGATCTAGAGTACACTCCACATCCTGAGCCTTCTTCGGTTTTTGAGCCGTCTGTATATATGTGTATTGCATTTGTAGCATCTGACTCTGTGTTCTGTTTTATTTGTATTTTGTAGGGTTTATTAAACACAAACCTGGATTCAATTGCATCACTGGTTGCCTGCAGCAGAGATAGCGCAGTAAACGCTACTCGCCATAGGCTCAGCCTCAGTTGACTATTCCTACTTCGAGGTTTACACCAGCCGTGCGCAATCGTAACATAGTCATTACAACATACATGGCCAGTATGATGTAATTCCGAAGTCGTAGACAAAATGTCAGTACTGGAAAACTGTCAATAAAACTTTGACACAGGTATCCGCGACCGTGAAAGTTTACGCTCTTGCATTTGTTTGTATCGAATATCTTTAAAAATAGATTTTCGTTCATTTCACCACATTTCTACTGAAATCATCAAATCTCTTCAGACTCGTCCAAAGGCCTTCTAGAAGACAGAGATGTCCTCGTCATCCAGATGGATGTGACCGACACAGCCTCCCATCGAAAGCATTTCCAACATGCCGTCCTCCACTTTGGCCGAGTGGATATTCTAGTCAACAACGCCGGAAGGTCTCAGAGAGCGATGTGGGCGACTACAGAGATGTCAGTAGACCGACAGCTGTTCGATCTCAACGTCTTTGGAGTCGTGAGTCTGACTCGGGTAGCACTGGAGCATTTCGATAAGGTCGGTTGTGGACACGTGGCCGTCGTTTCCAGTCTGGCGGGGATACTTCCAGTGCCTTATTCCGGTACTTACACAGCCTCCAAACACGCCATACATGTAAGTATTTGAAAAGAATATAAAAATATATTGGGCATACACGGTGAATTTCCCTTACGAAGACGCCATCTATCAGATCGACCGAAAAGTTACTCCTGGAATATCTCCAAAGCGAACCGTTGCAAAGCTAAGGTTCGACAAACTTCTCTGTAGCTTTCACTGGAAGGCAACTGATTGAACCGAAACATGTCATTCATGATTTTGGGCCCTGGTTTCAACTAGTTGCCTTACAGCGAAACCTGTAGCTGTAGAGAATCTTGTCGAAGTTTGACTTTGCAACGGTTCGCCTGAGGAAGCCTCCATTAATTTATATTCGAGAGGTAAGTCTTCCCCTTCAGATAACATTGATGTTATTCTTGAGAGGATGCATAACCAACGTGCTGAATTTTACTAGGGCCAAACACTATAATGAACATAATAATAATAAATAAAAAAGGTAGTGTAAAATACTTAAGCAAATTAAAGATGTCTACCTCTACAACTATCCTTAACACACCTCGACTTCAAAAAACATTTATTCTACATATGCCCAAATTTGAGGCTGAGGAAACATAATTTGAGGTTGAGAACATTCTTTCGTCTTTCCTTTCACTGATAATTCAGAGAATTTCGTACATTTTGATAATACGTGGTCCAGGTTTTTACAAAAAATGCACTCACTAGTTTTATTCTATCTCTTTTTTGAAATCATGATAGTTTCTGTTCTGATAGAATTTCTTTGAAAAGGATTACTAAAAGCGGCCATCAACTTGAGCTCTTCTTCAAACCATTCATAAAAAATATTCTAATGACGTTGGTATTCCTTTCAAATCACGTTGATACTTGAATTTTTTCCATGATAACTTTTGCATAGTAGGATCATAATAGATCTGGATTGTAGAGATACAGATGATAATTGACGTTTTTCATTATGGTTACCATGTTATTTACAACATTAGAAAAATAAATCCATGATTCCCACTTGCCTTCTTTAATGTTACCAGCTTTTTTCGCCTTTTCTATCAGCGACAAAATTATCCACTCCGATCTACCAAAATTCATTTCTAACTTCTTGATAATTCTGGAGACATTTGTTGGGGAAATAAGAAGAGCTTTGAGCTTTGCCCTTCAATGCCCGGTTCAAACGGATTAAATTGTCTTCATCAGATAACCCAAGCTGGTCTGTAGATCTTCTAAACTCGTCGATATGAAAATAGGCCAATCAGTTGAGTCGCCAGAAAATTCCGTGAGATTCTTCATTTTTTGTTGTACAAGAACTTCATTTATGGCATTCGCATTTTGTGCATATTGTTTGACAATATCTAAGAGCACCTGGTTAATTATCGATAACATTTGGATTTGCATAAAAATGTTTGGAACAAATTGGAAATACCTCTTTTTCGTTCACCGAACTATTTACACTTTTATCGCCAATTTTTCTTCGTATTTCAGCTTCTTTTCGTAAAAACTGACGTTCTAAGACTTTCAACTTTTCCTTAGATTCTTCTTCAGTAAGTTCTTTCTTTTTATCAGCTCCATTTCCATAATTAGTCGATTGATACTTGAATTGTGAGAAGGAACGGAATTTTCTTTCAAAATTTTTACAGAAATAACACTGTCAATCCCTGCTGTAGCAGAAATTGAGCTCTTGCGAAGTTCACTTGTAGGAAATTTCCACTGGCGAGAATTTTTACTAGATGTGACTTTTCTTGCAGAATTTGTGTAGCTACTTGGACCTGGTTGAATTTTACCCGTAACCACACTTGAATCAAATACTACATTTGACATATCTATAAATCTCGAAAGTGGTGGAACTCCTTTGTTGGGCCTCTCACTCTGTAGGACATTTTTGCATGACGTGTGATGATTCATCTGCTCCATTGTATTGTTCCAAAGCGGTTCAATAATTACTCGAAGGACCAATGTAAAATACTTCAACAAATTAAAGACGAATTCAAACAATTTCGAATTCAATCTTGACTTGGCTTGACAGTTATTATATTTGTTTTTCATCTGTCTAATTCTAACAACCTATGATATTTATTAAACAACTTATACATAGTGATGAACATTTAACTGATATAAACAAATACAAATAGAATAAGTAACAGGTAGCTTTATGAGATCTATGGTAGAATGTCCAATCACGCTCACATTAAATACAGACAGTACTATTGATTACATATTTAGTAATTGCACCGATAAAGGTGTTGTGTTGTAGATAATACCTATCATATCTGATCACAAATATGTACTTTTCGATTTTTGTTTGGAAAATCAATCTGCAGGAGATGTTAGGTAATCTAAACTTTCTTATAATGACAACACAATTGATAAATTAATCACTGAAATTGAGCATGAAAAATGCAGTGAACTGTACAACACTAAATTGACCAAGGCTTCGAACATGTTTTTAAAAAATAATTTTAAATTATTTTGATTCAAACTGTACAGTAATCAAAAATTGGGTTTCTGATGAAATTAAATTCTTTAACCACCAGCTTGTTATTTATTATGGTAGTTTCTTTGCAATAAGTCAGAACTCGTTTTTTCTTTTACATTATATTCACTTGCTTACATTACATGTTACCATCTGATAACACAACCATTACAACGGAGAACAAAGAAAAGAAGGTTTTTTTTCTATACAATTATTTTTCCTTTACCCTAACCTATTACTCTTCTCCTTCTTTTTTCTTCATTGCTAACACTTCATTCATACCACCTACAAAACCAGCATCATAGGTTCTGCATTGGAACCACGGAAACAACAACTGCGACCGTTACCACATCACCATTGATAACGTCTACCGCAGTAGTAGACGAAGCGTCAGGCATAAAAACGACGGAAAATAGCTTTTATACAGTTAGCTCCGGCCGTGAAAGTTTACATTCTTTGAATTTCATAATTATTACCATGAATGTGGACAGTTTTATTAATTTTCATTAAATAATGGGTTAGAGCATTTACAATATAATGTACTCAATGATTACATTTACTACACGAGTTTTTGTGTGATCACATACTATAACGATTCTATAGAATACTAGAGTACAAGTACAACAGTTTATTTGCAAAGGCTGAAGCGAAGAAACTGACTGAAGGAAACGAAAGTGAATTGTACGTCACCTGAATCTAAATTGTTTCATTGAAGTTTAATTATAAAATTGTACAATTGTATTTTACTATATAGCACAGTTGTATATCAGACATTTTGTCTGATCGCCGTTTATTATTATTGCAGCTTACGGAATTATCTCTCACTTGTTACTGATTGATGAACATAACACTCAAAGACTAGTCAACATGCGGAAATTGCTATGTCCTATTTTTGATATTGATATTATTTTGCAGGGTTATTTCAATTCTCTCAGGACGGAGAGACTTGGTAAAAATATTCATGTCACGCTTTTATGCCCGGGACCGACGTTTTCTAACTTCTTGGCGGAATGTTTCACTGAAAAAGAAGGCGAGGTAATTATTTTTGCGTCTCACTTCTAGTTGTACCGAAAATGTTGTCATGTGGAAAACAACCCCATGAAATGAAGATCCGAATTTGGGTCTATGTTTTTTCTTATGAAAATTTTAAGAATAATACTTGAAATTTCTTTGCAATTTAGACGAGGATGTGGGTATGGATTGTTGACCGGAATAAAGCGGATTTAGCAGTACTCCTGACTGATCCTAAGTAGAGTTTAAATTGCGATTTGTCTAACAATCCCGACACCCAGTAATGCTAATGAAAGTTCGTCTCCACATTTTTTTTGTTTAGTCAAGGAGATAAAGTCATCATCAGATGATTGAAACGTCATGAACGACCCTTGTGATGTACTCTTTGGAACCTTTGGTGTAGTAATTAATATTACTGGATAATCCCAACACCAAACCGTTACCTCGACACGTGTTTCGGTCACCAAGTGATCATCTTCAAGAGGAAGATTAAACTCTTTCTCTTGAATATGATCACTTGGTGATTGAAACACGTGTCAAGGTGTTGAAAATAACGCTTTTGTGTTGGGATTAAACTCCAGTAATTTTCATGGACGAGCCTAATTAGAAATATTTTCCTTGTGTTCTCCTGCTTTTTCACCATTATTTATTTTCATTTTATTTCACATATATGCACTTGATATGTCAAGAATATACAACAATTCGAAAAGAAAAATGGATGAAATACCAAAACAATAATTATTGTCTACGGGATTTTTCTGACCCATAATTTATTTTCTTTAAAAATCAGCCTATTCTTGATATCTTTTGTTATGTAAGGATTTTATTATTTTTTTTTTTTTAGAAATACAACGGATCGGTCCAGCCCTCAGACAAGCGGATGACAGCCGAAAGATGTGGCTATCTCAGCGCAGTAGCTCTGGCCAACAAAACTTCCGAATCTTGGATAGCCGTTTTTCCTTTAATTTCATTCACATATATCGCAGTTTACTTCCCAATCGTCTTCAACATGTATGAAAATACTTTTCCATTTAAATGTAGTACTGTCAGTACTTTGAAATTTTATACCATTTCTAAATCAAAGGCAAATTTCTTATTTACGGGATCTGGTAAAAACATTAGGTGTATTTTCATTTCTCTCAAAAAATATTTATTTATTCATCAATTTTATTTTGTCCGCTTCAAAGTAATCCCCCTCAGATATAATACACTTGTGTCGGTGTTTTTCCAATCTTCGAAGCAACTATGATATGCACTTTTTGGTATGTCCTTGAGCTCTTTCAGCGATTCGATTGTTATCTCCACAACCGTCGAAAAATGCCGTCCCAACATCCTAAGCAATTTCTCTAATAGTGATTCGAGGACTCTCCATAACAATGTTCTTTACTCTCTCTCTCTCTCTCTCTCTGTGAAAAGCTTGCACCACTTGTAAACAATTTTCTGATTCAGAGTACAATCACCGTATGCCACTGTCAACATTTCAAATGTTTTTTGAACACCTAATTCCATTTTTCACGCAAAATCTGTTGCAAGTCCTTTGGTCCATTTTTGTCGATAGCAGATAATCGCCGAATATGCAAAATACTTCTATCCTTCATGCCTCTTACCAACAAACTGAACATTCTAAAGAGCTGAAACTGTGAACATATGTTCGAAACAAGTGTACCAACACAAAAAGTAAAAAGTCGCTAACCGAATATGAAAGCCCGCGAAATTTGAACATTTACATTATTTTTTGAAGTGTATTATATCTGAAGAGGACTATTTTGAAGGGCACAAAATGGAAACATGTTACTTCATGCACACTTTTTGTACCGGGTTTATGCAACAATACCTGTGAACTAAACCCAGTAACTAGTAACTAAGATTACACCTAAGAAAAGTGTCTGGTTTATGCGTTCATGCACGTGTTAACATAACCACAATTATTCTTCATTTAATATTTTACTATACCACTGAAAATAATTCTATATAAACAAAAAATTGTTCAACACTCTCTAAATCATTTTTTCCATTATTATAATAGGTACAAATTTGAAATAATATTAGTGAAATTTATCAGGTCAATAGCAACTGTAAATATTTCAATTCGGGGCATTTTCATTTTCGTTTTAACCTTAACTCTTAGTCTTATTCATAGTTCTTAGTCTTGAGGCGTATTTGGGTTCGCAGTTCAAACGATTCTAGGTTGGTTAAAAAAAGTTACCCAGCTGATTATCCTAAAACTTTTCAAGACTCAACAGTGTGATTACATTTGACAGTTTGAAAACTGTTGAAATAGTGAACCGAAATACAGCTTAAGTCAAGTTTTGACTGAACTATTAGTTATTTGTTTCATTAGGAAGAGTGTTACATAAACCCACAAGTCCCAAAAGTTTATTTATCATATTGCTAAACAAATTTACTCAGTTTCAAAGTAAAAATATTTCTCAGAAATTCATTTGAATCGAAATTTCAAAGACATAAAATAAGTTGATACTGTTATAGTTATATATATATTTTGTATATAATTTAAGATTTTTTTTTGATTTTCAGCGCGCTCAGACTGCTGGGACCAGAAACATTATTCAAATTAAGAGACAGCAAGGACTTGGATGAGGTACATATTGCTTGATGTCAGCATTATACCAATATTATTGGTGTTTTTCCTTAGCTTTTATTCTAAACCCCGGACGGATACTGTATTCCAAAACCTTTTTTATCTCTTTACTCTTTACCTCTTCATTAGAATATCCTAATGTATACATAGCATAATACTTTTTTTCAATAATATTATATTTGGTCCTTGGAAGGGATATGAATCACGAAGAAAAAATTATTATGGAAATATGCTGTCCAATACATTTATTCACATGGGTCATATCCTAAGTGCACCAAGTTTAATTGGTTTGCTAAGCCATTGATCATATTGTATTATAATCTGATTGCGCAAGAATTGATTGAATGAGCGATCATATAAACTCAAACAGTTTAGTTTCAAAAACCAAATTTTAGGATTTTATTGAAATAGCACCGATTTATATTCATTTTGTAGGTTAAATGGGTCTAGTGCATGTAATTGCTGTTAAACTCTATAAATGCTGCCTAGTCTTTAATCGTTTTTATGCATTGAACGAAATAATCTGCAGAATTGATTCTATGTGGATTGTGTTCGACTCAAATCTTCTAAGAAAGACGAGTTTAAAAATGACTGTTGCTATTGAAGTCAAGTGTTGATCTGGAAATCTGATATATAAAAAACTCATTACAAACAATCTGGGGTTACTTTTGAAATTACAATTTATATAAAAATATCACAAAAATAAAAACGATTTTCAATTCTCGATGTGCTCTGAAAGATTACCAATTCGCAATCGGTATGCCATTGATCTTTCTGTAGTAAATAGAGAGAAAAGCTTGGACAAACTGGACTGAGGTATAAACAATGGAATGATTCTTATTATCAGCAAGTGTCACACAAAGAGCTACCATCTCTGTAGAAAATTTATAAAATGTAACCCTCACTTGACAATATCCAATTTGATTGGAGAGTGTTAGTAGTGAAGGACCACAACACAGCCTTTTGACCATCCCGCCACATCAGCAATTTATAAAGCTATGGAGGATCTTTTCGGATTTGTGAGAGTAGAAACTTGTAGCACTATATGGCCGCCTATCTAAAAATCCATGTACATAAAATCAAGAATATTCAACATAGACTTCACCTTAGTATTAGGATGAAAGCTAGACATACTGTAGAAGTATAGTAAGTTTCTTTTTAAAAGCTGGATTCGACTGAAAACCCGGTAGTCCTTGTGGTTATATATATTTCGTTATTATTATTATATGCATAGTTCTTCACTTATGGTATCACGTGCTGAAGTAGTATCCCCGGAGTACATCCGTTCATCTTTAAAACAATCAAGACGTTTCAGCAAGATGGAACTTGTCATATTCATGAGCTTTGCTTGGTAGTTTTTATAATAAGTAAAATTAACCTAATGATATTTTTCACGTGTGGTACTCAAGGTTTCGGTTGAGCTGTTGAAGAAGGAATATGTAGAAGAAAACCCAATATGAATTCAAAAATAGATATACTGAAAAATATAAAAAGAGTGAAAACTGGTACAATTTTTCACTTTAGTATCCATTATAATAAAAAAGTATATCCGAAATTCCAACTCTCTCCTGATGAAAACTGTAGTCACGGTGAATGTCGATTCTCCAGGGATTAATCGGTTGAAATCAAAATTAAAAATATATCGTAATTTTTTGTGATGTAGGAACGGTTCCATGAAACTTGAGGCACACTATATACCCATCAGCTATATCAGTTACCGACAAAAGATGTACAGAGTATTAACTTATTCAACCAGGTTTTTCTTGAGTCAGTTCAAATGTGGAATAAGTCACAATATTTGACACAAATAACTATTTTTGTCAGCTCCTTTTGACGGTTACTTGATAGGTGGTGGGATGGTAGTAATATGCTGGTATTGATGTTCTGTGATTTTAATTTTCAGATGAAACGTAAAGACTGATGATTTGGTGGAGGGTTCTTCAACTGTAGATATAGTTTGAGGACTATTTGACTTTTTTCAAACTCTTTACTAACATTATTCTGCAAGTTCTTGTATTCATTTCACTGCACTAGTCTGCACTTTTCATGGTCTTGGGGTAATTAAGTTTTGTAATATAGGTATACTAAACATGTATTTATTAAATCAACTGAACTTATCTAGTTTGAAATATTTGCATCAATTGTTGAAACAATTTCAAATCCAGAGATTGTTGAATAATAAATATTTTTGATTTTTTGAAGTTTTTAACTTTATTTAGTATTGAGTAGTTTAGCTCCCTATCTATCCAAATAATGCATTCTCGTTTGTGAGAAGGATTCGAACTTCAGCATATGGATGAACTGTTATAATTGATTTTGAAATATGTATATAGTTTCATATTTCAAGTCGGTGAGTTTTTTGAGTAGTGACAAGGATTTTATGATTTATGTGGCACATCTACGAATTCATTTTTTGAATATTAAGATGCATGCTTTAATTGAAATCGATTTGTTTTTTGAGTTGGCTGTTGAAGTCAGTCGAGTCCCAGACACACTTCTGTATTGGATTTTTTACACTGATGAGGGGTAATACCCCTAAACTGATCTGCAGGTGATGTACTCGATTAATTTCAGTGAGATTCTGCTGCTGGACGAACGAGAAGCATCTAACAATTTCTTCTGTGAGGAGCATAAACGTCTGTCTGATATAATTCAATGTCCATATTCTGGACAAGTAGTTGTACAGAAATTATTGAATTTGTACAATATGACAATTATTTATTTATATACGGCTTTGTCAGTTTTTACAAAATAATTAACAAATTCACACATAAATACTATAACTATCAGCTAGATGTAAGGAAAAAATAGACAAAAATAAGCCAATCAATTACAATCTTTTCAGTCTTTTTAAATGATTCCAAATAAAAAAGTTCTAAATCCACATTGTAACTGTTTGAAAGTCTCAAAATTCTACCTATAAACTCATTCTGGCCATAGTTGGTATGACAAAAGGGTACTTTTTGAATTAATGTAAGATCTGATTCTAATCTATGAGTCAGAGTACTCAAGTTTAGAATGTCCAATATAGTTTTATAGTTATATTCACCAATATGATATCCTAGAGTTCTTTGTAAACTTGTTTTGAACACTTTCAAGCATGTCAAAATCCACATTATATGAAGGGCACCAAATTGTGGAGTTGTATGTGGTTTGAATGAAAAAAAAAGTTTTTTTCCAAAGCATAGACTACAACAGACCTATTTATTACACCACTTTTTTCCAAAGCATAGACTACAGACCTCCTATTTATTACACCACTTTGAGAATCAATTTCATCAGATATATCTTGATTTTCTTTTAATTATGAAATTTATAAACATGGTTTAAGGCTTTAGTTACAGGTCAGAAAAAATCTGGCAAATTCAATATTATATCGAAGAAAAAATATGAAAATGTGGGTGGAAGTTCTTTTTCTGGATATAGCAGATATTCCCATATTATATTTGATTTATTTCAGATGACAGAGTATGGTTCAATATCTCGAAGTACCACAGTAGGATTCCAATAGTGACAAGAAATTTTACTTATTTGTGGGTGTTTCATTCAATATATTTTTTGCCAGAAATGAATTCCTCCCAAGGATTACAATAAATAAACACAAATTTCTAGTAAACAAGTATAATTAATGATATTCTACACATACAAAGTATCTATCTTCCAAAATGTTCTTTTCGTTTTTCTTTCCCTCTCAAAATAGCACTTTTGAATAATCTACAATAAAGTTCAATTGCAGTTGGGGTATCATCATTTCCTGGTACAGGATAAGTTAGCAAATTCGGATTGCAATTTGAATCCACAATGCCTATGGTTGCAATGGCCATTTTAGCAGCATCTCTTATGGCTGTATGCTGAATGAGAACATTATTCAATGTATTGAGAAAAATACATAAATCAGGTAGTCTTGTAACTGCTCCAAACTGCTTATCGACGTTGGTGAAAATTCCGCCCCTCCAGAATCTCGTGTGTGCATATTCTTCACATTCTTTAGCTGTAGTTTCAACCAGATGTGAATTTTGTGCACCTCTAAGAAAAAAAGTTATTATACCTCCCCGATAAGCAACATGAGCAGCGACATTGAGAGCTTGTCTTAGATATTCTGCAGTAATGTCTAGGTCAAATATTATATGGCCAAGTCTGCTTCCGTAGATATATGGAAGCATTCTTTCATCCAAAGATCCTTCTTTGTGACCATAGTGTACTCTAGCATCAAGCAAATCCTTCACTGTGAATAGATTGTGCACACTGAAGTAGTCTGGGTGCTGTAATGGGTCATCTTTTCTTGTTTCCTTTTCAAGTACTGGAAAAAAGAAGGAGTTCAATAATTTTTATTTAGTGTACATGAAGAAAAATAATGATGATATAGATATATAAAATTGCTTAATACAATTCAATATCAGATTTTCATGAAATCACTTTTCCAAAAAGACCTACTGCTAAACTGGTGGACTTGAAAATTGGGAATGTTTGCTCAATGATCAAAAAGAATTGAATAACTGTTCTTTCCCAACTTTTTCTTTACATGAAACTAGTAATCAAATGAAGATTGGAATAAAAACATAGATATAGTATGTCAGGTGAGAAATGCTTTAAGAGAAGGGAGAGGGCTAAGTGGATTTCTACAGCCCAATCAACTGCGCTTCCAAAGCTTACCGATTAGGCTAGTCCTGATGAACTGTAGTTTTTATTTCAAGTTCATTTGATGAGTCTGTACTTTGAGCAGTTGAAATTATTAGTCATTAAGTAGTTTGTGAAGTACATTATAATTCAAATCATTAGTGTATATAAGCACTGTTTAAAATTCAGTTTAGTATCAAACATGACTGAAAAAGCGATTGTATAGTAAAACGTGCTGCTGTTTAGTTAACTGTGTGAAATCTGAGACTGAAGTACATCCAAAGCTTTTACCAAAGATTTTCACCAAGTAATTTTTTTTGCTATGCAAAAGATTTTTCGACCAGTAAGTAAATTGTATTCAGTAATTTTACGACGGATATTTATCGAGTATGGGCATATCCCATAATAAAAAATGTATCACTGAGGTATTGCTTATCAAGTACAATGTATACCATTTGATTGTTGTGGTTGAAAGAGAGTAGATAATCTTCTTTTGCCATTGTAGGGTGCCGTAACTAGCCTTTTCAACATGATTAATGAAATTTTGTGGTGAACTTAGATTTGGATTAAGAATTGTACTGAATATATCATTTCATCATCAAAAGCCACAAATCTTCACACTACACAATCATTTATGGTTAGATGGGTTATAAATTCTACATAACCCAAAAAATATACTCTCATGACATGGGACTATTAAAATCAGGAATATCAATATTTATGGAAACATCAACTGCGTCGAAATCTAATTCAACAATCAATTCAAAAACATATGTTCTTTTCACACTATCTGTGAACAACTGAACGTTATTTTTTTCCATTATATATCTGAAAATCAAAACATTTCAGTTAGCCTAAATAATTTTAATATACTATCTTGCCAAATACTCGCTTCCAAAATTTCTGTCATTACCGAAGATTTGAAGATTAACTTCTCCCACAACTTGTTTTTTCTTTGTTTGCGAACACATATTCAAAAAATAACAAGTGTACTTTGGTTCTATAATAGAAACTGAAAACACATATTATAATCTTTTCGTGAATCAAGCTTGCAGATCTGTAAAATCAGTGCGAAAGTTTCTGCTGCAGAATTGTGATTACAAATCCCGATTTGTTTTTTCGAACCTGATTTCAAATATCTTAGGTGAAAATATCGGACCTCAAACACTGAACTAGCGACATTTAGGTGTCAGACAGCAATTTCTCCTGAGAAAATGACGACCTTTGTACGCGAGAAAAGCTTCAAGATTTTCTCGAGTTTAGGAGTGACGATCCTGATTGTTTACTCTTCTGTGATATCTATGTCCTTGGGAAATGTAACGATGACTGACAGGTGACAATGACAATGATCGTTGACATTTGGATTATTCATTTTTGAATAGTTTGATTTTAAATTTTAATATTTATCAGTACTTATAGTATAAAGTCTAAGACCTTGGTGCCGCAGCTGAAAAGAAAAAGTATACCATATTGTTGAATATTGATATATCCAAGATGCCTGTTAAGGATCATTTGGAAATATCTCAAGATAAAATAAATGATCTCAGGTCCAGATTTTTAAATGATTTATCTACCAAAAGTCCAGACGGTAATGTACTATTCAAAAATGAGTTTCATTTATCAGAACTAATCAAATGAGAACTCTTCATTTTCTGAAACTGTATGATTGTTTTTTCAGAGGTTGATCCAAGAGATGTGGAGAAGGTGAAAACAAGTGATCGCTGGTTGCAGAGATTCATTTTACATAATGAAGGAAATGTAGAAATGGCCCTTAACATGTTATGGGTTGCTGTAAAATGGAGGAAAGATCAACAAGTTAATGGTAGGTAAAGTAGCGGTACTACATAAAATACTACAGTAGATACAGGTACAGTAGATCCAAGGAGAGGTGCTAATTCTGACTGCATTTGTTAATTTATATAATTGCATAAACGAAATAACCCTTCTGATTTCAGTATTTTATGGCACATAAAGTTTCAAGATATAGTTCTTTTGTGGAGCTACAGAGTAAATAAGATTAGAAAAACCTGGTTACTTCGTTGTTTGTGAAGAGAAACTCTCTGAAAGTATTGAAAGCAAAAGTATAATTATTTAAAAAATCTGGTGTTAAGACCCTTTCATTTGAAATTATTTTATATATAAAGAAGAATATTTTTTCTGTTTCTGTATGTGGAATATATGTCGATACACAATCCTTTTGTCAAAGGTATTATTTCTTCTAGATATAAATGAAAGTAATGTCAAAATGGATTTAATCTGTTCTGGAGCTTTTTTTACCCATGGAGCTGATATTGATGGTTGTAAATTACTAGTTTTCAAATGTAACAAACATGTCAAAGGGGCTGTGGATATTAACTTACTGAAGAGGTGTATCATATATTGGTTTGAAAGGGTAGAGAGGTGAGAATTAATTTTTTTATTGAAAATATTTAGTTATTTTAAGATCAATATGATTTGTATTTATTTTAGGATGGTTAACGGAAACCAAATAACCATATTTTTTGATATGGAAGGTTGTGGTCTTAGTAATATGGACATGGAAGTGATAAAGTATCTTATAGGGCTTTTTAAAGAATACTATCCATATTTTCTGAACTACATACTCATTTTTGAGATGCCTTGGGTCCTAACAGGTATGTTTGTTTAATTTTCATACTTTGATAGAATGAACAACTGTGACGAGAGAGCGTGAAGTCAAACTTCAATTCACAATGTTTTTTTGCTTCAAATTCATTTTCAATAGAGGAAAATCATTTCATATATAAAATCTTTTTTTAGATATTATCTCGTCTGTCAAAAAGAAAATACAGTAATTTCAACATTAAAAAATATAATATGTAACTTATGAAAAAGGACAGATGTACCAATATGTTCTAGAACAGATAATAAATACTTTTTACTGATTTTATTAGCCTTTCTTGAGTGCCATACTATTGTGGTGTCACCAGCAAATAAAGTAAACACACCTTTAATTTTAATGAGAGATAGAGCGACATGAAGAACATTTTGAGAAAAATTTTCAGAATTTGGCAACATAATTTTTATTTCTACATTTTGGTGATATTGCCAACAAATAATAACAAAAACTTTGAGTGAAGCAGCAATATCATTCAGAACATGTTTCCAAAAAGAAATATTTTGAAATAGAAGTTTTTTATCCTGCAAAAACAATTGGAATCCATGAATGGTCTGCAGGATATGACTATGAAAAAAAGATATCATTCAACAAATTTTTATCACCAAAAGTAAATTCCTGTAATAGTTGTACATATTCCAAACTTTCACAGTCAGAGATAACTGTGTTGTTTTCAGCTGCCTTCAAAATAGTTAAGAGTTGGTTGCCTGAAAAAGCTGTGGAAAAAATCAAGTTTGTTAGTAAAAAGGATTTAAAAACCTTCGTGCCTCCAGAACATATCTTAGAAAAGTGGGGTGGTCAGAATACCTATGTATTCAGTTTTGTACCAGAGACAGTTCAGGAAGAAAAAGCCAGTGCGCCCAGCAACAAAAAGGTTAGTGATGAAGATCCAGTTGTGTTAAAATCCAACTTTGAAATAGCATTACTGATGCCCCTAAAAAGTATATAGTTTTTCTTATTGTTTCTAAAATACACGATGCTGAACTTTTTGCAAAAGTTCATTTTTTGTATTAATATTGGCGGCAAAGGATAATTTTCAACAGAATTTGTTGATACATCTAATTTTTAAATTGTATATGTGTCATACATAGCAATAAGAAAATGAATTAATGTGTGATCGAGGGATATACAATAGAGTGCTTTTCATTTTTATTGTGGAAAACAAAGCAACCTATGAAAAAAAATTGATAAAAAAGCTGTATTTTTGGATTTCTTACCAACAGAAAATTAAATATCACAAGAAATGTCTTTAGCGTACAGTTTTTGATCAATAATGTTGAATATTAATGCAGAATAGGTTTTTTATTAGAAAAGTTGATCACCCTGTATCTTGGAAACAATGCATTTTCAAACCCATGTTTGAATGAAATTTTTTTCATAAAATTTGCTCCTGAACATGTCCTTACATATTTTCACTGCTATTAGAAAACACCCTGTAATTTAGAGTGGTCATCTTTTGCCACCCCTCAAAAAGGTTCTATTTCATGAAAAAACATCCCCATCAAAATTTCATTTCGATCGGATACCAAGAAGTGGTGCCGCATGCAACATTAATTCTGATAAAAAATTATTCAATTATTTTTTAAATCATCAATGATTGCCTAGTTTTGCAAATATTTTTTATTTGTTGAGGGGAAATCTATTACAAAACAAGATTTTGTTATCCGGAAGGCGCATTTAGTGCAAGAAATATATTATCTCTTAAAAGAATAATTTATGCTCGACAGGTAAAATAACACTACATGTATACTTTTTCAAATTTGGAGTGATTCAATTACAAAAAAATATCTGAACAATAATGTACCTACGTTGTCATTTTACGATATTTTCTTCTTTTTGGCTGTGATGGCTCTTCTAGGCTTAGGAGTACTTGCTCTTGGCATTCTAGTCTTTCATCTATCTCACTTTCAACAGAGGATTTGCTTCCTGAGGATGAAAGTGTCACGGTTTTCATTAGTTTAGATTTTTCTTGAAGACTTCGTTCAAATCGCTCCGACATTTTTTTATGTTTTTCTTCAGCTATTTTTTCCCGATCAGCTAGCTGGTAGTCGATGCCATGCCATACATAAACCCCGGACGGAACTTTGCTTTATATTTATTTATTTATTTACGGACTTGCCATTATACAATCAACACATAAATAGTGGATTGGAAAAATAAACGATTGAATAATAATATAGAATACCAAAAAACAAATATCAATCAATTATTGATAATAATCAGCAGTTTCTTCATAGTAGGTCAATTCGTTCAACCTGATTTTTAAAGGAGTACAAGGATGAGTCCAACAAATCAATATAGTTGCTATTCTTATTTGCTAACCTAAGCATTCTCGTGATGGTTTCATTTAAGCCATAGCTAGTAGAATGGTAAGGAACTTTAAACACCTCCGACACTCTAGTTCTTCTTGAACTTACGTTGAAGTTAATCATTTGTGTTACAAATGGACAGTTCATATTACCATTTATAACTTTATGGGAAAGTCTTAGATCAATTTCAGCTCAGCGGTGCTCCAAAGTAGATAAATTCAGAAGAAGCAGAATGTCTGAGTACTCATAGTCGGACCTCAGATATCCGAGTTTAAATCTGAGAAATTTGTTTTGTACTTTCTCAATCATAGATATATCTGTCTGATACAGAGGACTCCATATCACGCAATTATTTTCCAAGACCGAGCATACCAAAGAACAGTAAAATATTTTTAAAGGTATTTATAGAAAATTTATCTGTGGATTGTTGAACAAATCCCAATAATTTGAGTGATTTAGATATAATGTGATCAATATGACCTTTAAAGGTTACTTTGCTATCAAACAACACTCCCAAGCCCCGAACGCTGTTAGTCAACGTTAGATTAATGTTTTTGATTTTATATGGATGTACAATAGGTTTCACAGCTCTTCAAAATGTTATTTGATAACATTTATTTATATTTAAAAGAAGCATGTTTTCATCACACCAACGAGATAAGTTATTTAAATTTATCTGTAACAGTTCTGCATCATAAAAGTTGTCTAAAACCCTGTAAAGTTTGAGATCATCTGCAAACATTGAATAATAGCTGTGGCGTATGACATCCGACACATCGTTTACAAAAATAATGAAGAGTATTGGGCCTATATGCGATCCTTGAGGTACGCCAGACGTTACAGGAACCAGCATATAACATACTGAATTCTATTATGCAAATAACTCTTTATCCATTTTGACATGTTACCATTGATGCCTAATGCTAGGAGCTTAGCCATGAGAAGATCATGATTCACCCTGTCAAAGGTTTTAGAGAAATCAGTATAAATAGTCAATTTGGTGTTTTTCCTCTAGGTTATTCTAAAGAAAATGTTGATAAAGCAACAAATTCGTAGTGTTGGATCTACCAGATATAAAGCCATGTTGGTGTTCATTTATTATGTTTTTTGTATTGAATGTCAGTTTTTTAGTTATCAAACAATCCAGCAACTTGGAAATTTCAGATTGCTTGCTCACTAGAGGGTAGTTTTTAATATTTTCTCTATCACCAGATTTGTAAATTGAAGTTAGAAAACTTTGCTTCCAGAATTCAGGAAGATTCCCATAGATAAAGAAAGATTAAATAATGTTTGTAAGGATCTAGCTTTGATAGAGAGAATATGTATGGGGTATATCAAATATATCGTCCATCTTTTCCACAAATTTTTGTTCTTTTTGTTTTGCACTTTCACTCTTTCTCTTATCTGACTTTTGTAACCGTCTCCACTCGGCGTAAAATTTTTCCAGTTTTTCAATACAGTGATTTTCTTATCGTATTGGTATGCAAGCTTTGTCCCAAGAAATAGAAACTTCTTTAGTAGCTAGGCTGCACTTTCACGTAAACTTAGTTTCACTTTACGCATGTTGAAAAATGAAACATGCAGAACTTGTTTCTCAGAAGGCAATTCAGTACCAACAATTTGGGGTGTATAATGTCCACTTAAATACACGACACTATTTTTTCGTAAACTTCGAGTCTTAGACATTATAACTTTTGTTTTTTAATTTCACAAAGAAAATACACAAACTCTATTCATCTCTAGATAGGTCTGTTGCATACTATGATAAGTATGAAATTATTACATAGAGTGGCTAGCCACTGTAAACACAGAAAAATTCCCAGAAAACAACTACCTGTAGAGTCAGGTATATTTTTATTCTTAGAAGTGACCCATTGAGAAATAAATATTTTAATTACAGGCAACACAATAGTCTGACACTGATCTATCCCTCAATAGATAAATAAAATGTGAATATAATATTGTATGTACCTATACCTAATATTTTGACCTACTTGTGACAAGTTTTCCTCTTCTTGGATTGAATTGAATTTTTGGTGGTTTCATCTTTTAAAATAAAGGAACATTTTCACAAAGTGGCCCGGTAAATAACCTTCAAAAATGTTTTTCGACTATATACAGATAGGCCACCCTACCCTGTATACTAAATATCATAGATAGTGATGGTGTAAATGTCCTAGCCAGAAGTTTGCCTTATGATTGTATATCCTTTTGGATATACGGCGAACCCTGTAATAACAAACATTTCACTTCTTTATGCACTTCTCTGATTTTATTATCTCGTACAAGCTCTAAAATACTGTTTTGCTATTCTCCTTTTCTGGTAAAAACCGTGACTCTTAGAGCATAAGATTATTGTATATGTATATTATCCGCGAATGGCTTGTTTAAACATCACAGGAGCCATGAGAACAACACCAACCGCGGCAATGGAAATAATTACGGGTCTGACCCCTCTGGACCTATACGTTAAGAAGGTTGCATTAATGGCCATGGTACGATTGCGCACTGCTGGTGTAAACCTCGAAGTAGGAATGGGTCAATTGAGGCTGGGCCTATGGCGAGAAGCATTTACTGTGCAACCTCTGCTGCAAACAACCAGTGATGCAATTGAACCCAGGTTTGTGCTTAATAAACCCTACAAAATACAAATAAATCAGAACATAGAGTCAGATGCTACAAATGCAATACGCATATATACAGACGGCTCAAAAACCAAAGAAGGCTCAGGATGTGGAGTATACTCCAGATCACCAAGCCTAAGGATTAAGTTGGCAATGGGAAAAATACCAGCGTGGTCCAAACAGAACTGGCTGGTATCTCAATCGCCACAAAAGAAATAACCAGGAGAAGAATTTCTGGCAAAAACATAACAATCAGCAGACAAGCCCTATTAGCCTTGAACAGACAACGTGTAACCTCAGGGCTAGTACTAGTACTAGCAAGTGTCACCAAGATTTAGCCAAAGCCTCGGTAGATAATAACATTATCCCGAGGTGGATTAAGGGAGTAAAGGTAATCGCATTGCCGACTCTTTAGCCAAGGAATCGGCTGGACTAAGAATTTTAGGATCCAGTGGCACCTAAGGCTTGATGACTTCGACAATTGCAGAACTAGCCCATGCTCAATCCCTGAAGAGATGGAATGCAATCTTGCCAGGATCACCCTAGGCGACCCTGGAAAGGTGGCGCCCAGGAAAGAAATATCTGGCGACCAGGAAAAATCTACGCTTAACAGTAGGATTTCTGTCTGGCCACTGTCAACTTAGGAAATCCCTCCATAATATGGGGCTAGTGGACACACCGATATGCAGGATGTGTGAACAGGAAGATGAGACTGTCAGGCATGTCCTATGCGAGTGCCCGGAGTTATCGTCAATAAGAGAGTGTATGTTCGGCGAGTCTTGGCCTACACCTGCCGATATAAAGGAGATGTATCCCAGTGACCTGTCCACCTTCCTGGAAAGGACATGATGGACGATGACCTAGGAGGACCACTCCTCGGGAGGATGTACAATGGGTCACATGTGGCCTAAGTGCTGTGGGCTTACATTCATCCTCCCTACTCTACAGATACAGATGTATATTCTCCCTAAAATTATATACAATTCCAATGTTCAAAATCTCAAAAAAATACATAATGAGTAGTGTTTTTTCAGATTCTTTCAAAGATATAGGGTATTAAAAATGGATGACAAATTTTATTTTCCTATTTATTTTCACTGCTTGCTGCTTGACTTTGAAACCTGTAGTTTAATTCGAATCTCTCAACAATCAAATAGTTCAAACAATGTGGAAGTCAGACTTAATAGAGCAAAACTAAGTGAATAATACAAAGCAATTAATACAATAATTAGTATCAAACCATAATAATATTTTGAAAATAGTGTTAAACCCCTTTATCTGGGACAGATATACCAAAGGTGAATTTTCATTTTTCTCAAAAAACATTTTTTTTATTCTCCAGTTTCTGAGAAATCCAGCGTAGTATTCGATGTTTACCAGAGCCTACTGTGTAGGTAGTTGGAAGAGATTATTATTTCGAAATATGAGATGTTTCTTCTCCGCTTGAGGCTTTTTTCACGATATGGAGTTGTTACTAGTTAACAATCTCTCAGATTAAGGTTTCATATATGTAGCGGAGTCGTGTTGAAATTAATCGAGTCTCTGACACTATGCTGTCGATTATTTTCAAAAAGGAAAAAACATTGCAGGAGCATACCATGCAGGAGCATACCATGGAGGCAGAACTTGCGGAAAACGGTCACATTTGCGGAAAAAGAAAATCCTATTTCACCGGGACAACGCATCGTCTAACACCTCAGCGATTGCCATGGCGAAAATCCACGAATTACTGCTTGATCATCCGCCTTACTAACCAGATCTAGTCCCAAGCGACTCATATAAAAATTGCGCTTGGAGGACAGAGATTTAAATCAAATGAATAGGCATTCACTTTCCTGAACAATTATTTTGCAGAGAAAACCGTCGAGTACTATATTGGGCAGTTTACAGAGACTGGAGCATCGCTGGGAGAAATGTGTAGAGTTAAAAGGAGACTATGTTGAAAAATAAAAAAAATATCGTGTATCTTTGTTAGGTCGGAAACTTTTCGGATCACCCTCGTATTTACCTACAACTACTACTACTACTCTTAACAAACCTTGAAGTCGAAAACAATCGCATCTTTCACACACTCTACTACTACATTATTCTTTTCAGCGCTCGTTGACTAGACTATACACACAATCTTGAAAGTTTGTTGTGCTGTTCATGGAAACAACAATTTCTTTGGTCCCTTCAAATATTCCTTAATGGTTATAATATTATATAGCCTTACTGAACGTCTCTTTGATATCTTCAAACTGATTTGGGATCAAGATTAGTAAAGTTTAAAAGTCTATTTGATTGAAATCTTGTCATTGGTTCAGTAATTTTTATGAATGGCCATAAAATATCCATTCAGTTAACAAAAGTTTTTTCTAGGGTCTCAAACCTATAATAAAGTTTCTTTCACAGAATTTTCATCTACCTGTTATGTCTTTACTGTCAGCATTATTGGTGTATGACCTAATCCACCCTGTCTAGAGATCAGGTACATAATGTAATGTTTTCAATTTTGATCTGAATTTTAAATGGGATGGTTGATAAAAATCTGAATAATAATTTCACATTTTCAAGTTCTAAGGAAAGAGGCGGAAAGTTGATCACATTGTGCCCGTTGTAAAATCGCCTTTGAAAATTGTAAAGAAATTGTAAGACATGAGACTTTCTTTCATTTGATATATTATCAGAATTCTGGATTATGCGGAAAAATCGCTAGATAGATGTGGTGTACACATACACTCCAAGACCTTTGAAAAGGTGCAAAATGACTTGGTTGTGAAATCGTAGAATTTTGGTGGGCATCTCAAATTCAATGATTAGATCTTCGAATTCACATGAGACAAAAAGAATTTTATGCAAAGAAAGGTGTCTTCAACACCTTAGTCTACCGCAGTCGCGTGATGTTCCTGGCACAAGGTGCAGGGCCTGCTGCGAGGCGACCGGGACCCTAATGCACTTGGTATCAGCATGTCCAGTATATGCGGTCTCGGCCTATATCTATCGACATAACGCGGCCCTAAGAGTGCCATATTACCATCTACGGCACTCTTACGGTATTGACGAGACACCGGTGTTGCCCTACGCTCCGGGGGATATTGAATCCGTTGTGGGGAACGAGAAGTGCCGAATTTATTGGAACTAGTCGTTTCCCACCCTCAGGCTCATTCAAGCTAATAAGCCTGATGTAGTCCTTCTCGGCCACCAGAACAAAACGATATTTGTCGTGGAGATTTTCTCTTCGAACTCCGCAGACTCTATCCAGATCACTCATACCGGCTTGGCCGGACAGATGCAGAAGGCTGTCATTCTTGGCTCATGATTGAGCCAACCCATTTTAGTACAGGCAAATAAAGTGAAAGTAAAAAATAAGTAAAATTTGTGCTATTAAAAGAAAAATTGTTTATCTCATAAACTAACCACTTTAACCTACAAGTATTATACATTTTTGAAATCAGCTCAAAGAGGAGTATCCAAATTTTACATGAAAAATATGAGAAGTAATTTGAAAAAAAAGGGATGATGCTAGGGGTGAGGGGGTGGCTTTTCCAGTAAGTTTAAATAAGCCATAATGCTTGCCCCTTCCAACATAAATTGACGTGTTTTTGGATTTTTCCTAAATACCAGTATTACAAAAGTTATTAAAGGTGGATACTTTTATCTGAAAAGCACTGTATGAGGCCTTACACAGCTGATCAACATGCTTCGTTCAGATCTGAATATTACAACCTTCAAAACATTGAATTTTTGACTAACTGACTTTCTTATATTTGAAACAACAAAATTGTCAATCTATTTCAAAATATATTCTTTCAGTTGTGCCTTGAATTTCCAGACCCCTTTTTTTATATTGTTGGGAATTTTATTGAGTAAATCAACGCCATCATGAAAAATTACATTTTTGACAAAATTTGCATTTATATGATTGCGAAACTCTATTTTGTATTTGCCGTTTATTATGATCATGAATTGAAGGGGTTATACTTTTAGGAGTGACAAATTTTTGGGAAAGTTTTTGGCTTTCTACTACTCCAACTTGATATAAAAAAAAGGTGGGGATCTTCCTAAGATGGAGTAGTAGAAAGCCAAAAACTTTCTTTCCCATAGTACCGAATATTTTTCATTATTTTCAACATTTGTAGTTTCTGTTAATGAGGTTTTGGCTCAAAGATTATGAAATAATGGAGCAATGGTTCAAATAAGGAAGTTTGATAATATTGTCTAGATTGATTTCATATAACACAGAACTGAGCATTACACAGCAGGGGTTCGAATTTCACAGAAAATGTATAAATATGCAGCAATTGGTAGCCCTGTTGTAAAGTGCAATAAGTTGATGGTGAATTTGTAGGACAGCGCATGCGCAAATAGTCAAAATTACATTGACTAAGTACGGTAACTACCTAATACCTGAATGCTTCTTACTTTATTTGGTGCTTAAGAAAGGTTCGGTGGTGTATTTTTCCGTTTTTTTCTTTGACTACTAGTGGATAGGAGACAAGATTTTGTGAAAACTTCCGAAACATTTCCCAAATAGCTTGCAAGATGAATGACTCTTCTTATTTAGACGTAAACGATTTTTCAAGTGAAGTCGTAATAACACCTAAAATAAAGAAAAGGGTGAGCATATTATTGTTTGAATAAGTTGAATTCTGTATTTTAACAACTTGCTAAATCTTTTTAGGAGAGTAGAAAATATTTTGATTGAAACACTTCTATGACATTTTCAAGCAGTTTTTGAAATAAAAGAAGTGATTATAGAAAGAAAATATACCAATCTCAAAATGATTTTGTGAAAGTTGTGGATTAAAACATTGATAAACAAATGTACAAACATCTCTTTAATAACAATAGTCAAGTAAGTTTTTTCAACGATTTCTAATGCCCAGTCAGCCATGAACTTCCCATTAGTCTATTTCAAACATATTTCATTGCCGTTGCTTGACTAAACACGTGTATTAAACATCTCTGTATACACTATTCTATTTCACGCTCTGTGATGGATAATTCTTACGGCATTGCCAGGTCTAATTCTGGCGAGCTTGATGTCAAGATAATTAATTTTTCTTGATTATGAAAAATTACTCACGAAAATTGTTAAATTAAAATAAAATAAAAATGTTCTTTATTCATATGATCTGTCCCAATCTCACTGGAGTCTGCATTAGAGTCCATTTATAGTCTAGTTCACATGTACTTTTTTTTGTAACATTTTTCAGCCCTGTCCAAAAATTACGACCAAGGTGTCATTCGATTCGTATTTTTGCCTAGAAAGTTTAAGGACAGGTCCGAAAACGCGCCGATGAAAATTATAAAAGTTATAAACAATTAAGTGAAAAAAATGGGGCTTTAGTTTTTTCTTAATATCTCGGAAAATTTTCAAAATTTTGGAAATTTGAAGAAAAATTTGAAAAGATCAATGAATTTGCGTAAAAAAAGTCCCGACTCCCGAAACTGTATCTCGATTATTTATAATTTTTACAGAGCCCTGAAAATAGAGTCAAAAGCGGGTAGTCTGGCTTCCGCGCGCCTTTCGTCACTCTGACATAAAAACAAAAAAAATTATTTAAACATATTAAATGCAAATATTAAGGAATCAAAAAATTCATGTAATGTTGGGATACATCAATAAACAATAATCCGCAGTCAAAAAATTTTTGTCCCAATTTTAACGTTAATTATAAATTTGTTAATTAATAACTTTTTCTGAATTGAAAGTTAACATAAAAATCCCTATAATTATTAAACTAAAACCCTGGCATTTTTTCCTTTGTTGAAGTTATCCTTAATAGGCAAAAAATAGATTACCGTTGCCAAAATAAAAAAATTATTATTTTATATTTTTTTATTAACAATTGAAAATTATAATTTTATAAAAAATACAATACAATTTTTTTTAAAGTTTTTTATTGTTTCGATGTCTCATGGCTAAAAACTAATTAATATTTTTTTTTTAATTTTTTACAGCTATTGTTGATAAATTTATTATAAACAAATACATTGTTTGTAAGCAATTCGAAAATTTTTTTTGCATTATGGTAATTGAAAAAAATTCATGATTTTTAGAAAAAAAAGGTTTCTTAAAAAAATTTTTGTTGCTAAAAAATGCGTTTGTTAATTAACAATCGTTTTTTGCAACTAAATATTAAAATTAAGAAACCGTTTTTTTAATCATAAATCCTATTGTTCTTTAAGGTTTTAAAAAAACCTCTTTTTTTATTATTTTTTTATTGATTATTTAAAAAAAATTGTTATAAGCAAATTATTTTTTTATTTAATTTTTTTTTAATACTTTGTTCTATAATAAAAATAACTATGTATTTTTTTTAAATTTATTCTATTTTTTATAAAACATTTAATATTGTGATACCTTGATACTTGTCTTTTTCATTCGCTCCGTCGCTTTTATAATTATAATAACTTTCAAACTATTGCAGTTATGATAAATATGCTTCAAGTCTTTTTTGTTCATTATGAATTTATTAACAATTTAGGCCTCTTACTAAAGTTGTAGTCCTATTATTTATTTAATTATTGATGGTTATTTATTAAAAAAAAAAAATTAAGTCTTTTCAACATAAACTTCCTGTCATGTAACAATAAATCATAAGGATTTTATTACTTGCACTTTCAGTAGTTGTAGGATCATTAACATTCACTTATTGTCATATTTGTTTGGAGTTTAAGAAAATTAAATGAAGCAATCAGTCATTCTGTTAATTTAATTTTAATAAGTTTACTCATTAACCTTCTTTAAATTTCCGATGCTCACAAATTTTTAAATTACCTTGTACGGTCAATTCGATACTAATTCAACATCAGACCAGTGTCGTGTTTCTCGATTCTTAAGTATGATTGCGAAATCAAAGACTGCGATCAACTTAGCAACTTTACCTCCAACAACAATAGCAACACATTTACACTCATTTAGGACGTATTACCAAGTTCTGTCTTGGATTGGTAATTATAATTTGAATCCGGAAGATTGGGGTTGGATCAAATCTGAAACAATGTTCCTGCCGATAAAAACAACGGAAAAACTGGCGCCTGACGACTTACTTAAGCTGGTGAATTGTGCCTGCATAAAACAGTGTAATAATCGATGTGGATGTAAAAAAGCTGGGCTTCCTTGCTCATCTTTATGCAAAAATTGTAAAGGTGAAACATGTTCTAACAGTACAAGGCCATCACTTGATGATGACAATGATGATACTGATATGATCGGTCATCGGCCAATTAAATGCTATCGATAGTAATCCCGATGGAAATGAAAACGCCCTTGATGATTATCAAGATTTTCCAGTAAGAGTTCAAGAATACTGTGAACCGATACTTGAAGAAGTCGAAGAGGAGGAGGTTCAAGGAACATCACAAGAAAATACAGAAGAAACCACAGATGATGAGCCAGCGCCACTAAAACGATCTAAAAGATTACAAAAAAAATTATAAAAATTATAAAAAAAACTTTTAACTGTACTGTACATGATTTAATAAATTTTCAAAATAACTTTCAGTATGTTTTTGATTTAGTAAATTCCCTGAAAACTTGAAATTTTTCTTTTTTTTAATAAATAACGATCAATAATTAAATAAATAATAGGACTACAACTTTAGTAAAAGGCTTAAATTGTTAATAAATTCATAATGAACAAAAAAGACTTGGAGCATATTTGTCATAACTGCAATAGTTTAAAAGTTATTATAATTATATAATTATAAAAGCGAAGGAGCGAATGAAAAACACAAGTATCAAGGTATCACAATATTAAAAGTTTTATAAAGAATAAAATAAATTAAAAAACAAAAAACCCATAGTTACTTTTATTATAGAACAAAGTATTGAAAAAAAAATGATTGTTAAATAAACAATGCGAAAACTTTTTCAAAACCTTAAAGAACAATAGAATTTATGATTAAAAAAAATGGTTCCTTAATTTTAATATTTAGTTGCAAAAAACGATCGTTAATTAACAAACGCATTTTTTAGCAACAAAGAAATTTTTTTAAGAAACCTTTTTTTTTCTAAAAATCATGGTTTTTGGACAGGGCTGAAAAATGTCACCAAAAAAAGCTAAATCGAGTACATGTGAACCAGACTAATTACACGGCTGTTATTCATACGTTATATAATGAAGATCGCATTTCTTTCTTGTAATTTTTCTGTTATCCTCGTTATTGAAATTAGTTCAGCTTTTTCATATCTGTAACTAAAATCATGAAATACAATAATAAAGAAAATGGTAAAACTTACCGAAATTTAAATGTATATTAAAATATAGATACATAACATATACCGGGTGGCATAGACTCGTAGTACACCCCCATTTTTTTCTTTATTTCTCGAGTTATTTTTACGAAATTCGAAATACCGAATATGATCACAAAGAGGAAATTTTTTTTGAGTAACGGGATATTTTTTCAGCTTCCGTTTTTTTCGGAAATGACATCAAATTTTGATTTTTATGTATATTACATTTTTGAAATCTACATAATTTTTTGAATCCAATATTATCCCATAATTAATATTTGAATTATTCATTTATTATTTATTTATTTATTCTTCAAACAGGCTTACAAGGCCTTATTACATGAATTTAATAAAATTATAAATTTAAATTGATACATGCATATGGCTTACATTCTAAAACTTTATACATGCTCAATTGAAGTTTCTTGTGTACTGTGTAACTAGTTTTTTGCAAGCGCTCAATGAAAATAAGTTGGTTGGATTAGACATGGTGGCATGTAAAATCATCCAACTTAACCTCTTCAATTAACATTAACAATAAACCATAAGTTGTTTTATTGTTTCATAGCAACTTCTTCGATAACCCGCAAGGGCCCAAAAGAGGTCTAAAGGGGTTAAGTCGGGTTATCTTGCAGGCCACTTGACAGAAAGAACTATGTGTTCCAAACTATAATTCAAATATCAAATATGAGGTATCATCGGGTTCAGAAAATTATGTAGATTTGAAAAATGTATTTTAAAAATCAAACTTTGATGTCCGGAAAAACCAGAAGTCGGAAAAATATCCGGTTACGTCAAAAATTGCATTTTTGTGAGTATATACAATATTTCGAGTTTCTAAAACAATTAAGCCTCCAATAAAATCTAAGATGTTGGAATTGTTTAGCTGCCGCATCCAATAATGATATTTTTTGTGATCAAAAAGTTGCTTGAATGAAGTTGCGGATGTGATGCTAGCCTTAATGGGGAATGTTCTTCCTGACGAAAATCAAGTAGTTTTCATAAAAGAGCTCTAAAACAACGGATTTTAAACTTATCATTTCAACCTTTTTCTTTAAAAAATTATTTAAATACTTTAAAAAGAGGAATGAAATAATGCATTCAACATTTAAAGGGACTGGTTTCTATTTCACCATTTGGCAACATCGGTTATAGCTAATAAAGGACAATGAATCTGTTATCTGAATGAGACAAACAAGGATGACATATTTCACAGGCGTGCTGTTCTGTTTACTTATGTTCCGAGACATTCTGTAACATATGACATTTTGTACACTTAACCTATCTTCCTCTATATAAATAAATAACAAAACAACTGTTGTTTATGTGGCTTGTGGCGGTGGTATTGAACTATAATTTATGTTTTGCCTTAATTGTTGATTTATAAAGATAATTTTCTTTTTTTAAAGCAGAATATCTAGGTACGTATAAATTATTTCAACTTGATATATGCGCTGTTGACAATATGTGAATTAGAAACAAACCTCTTTAAAAATTAAAACCCAACATTTGAAACATCAATTGGAATACTTTTCGAAGTGAATTTGAAAAACTCATGAATTAAACTCAATTTTATTTTGTTCAAATTTGCATTTGCTATAATAACCCAAATTGAGGAACATTTCCCATTATAACTAAGAGGCTTGAAAAAACATCCTTTTTTAACATCCCCATTTTCCCTCACGTAACTGTAAACGGGTACCACTTTATCAACATTATAGATAAAATCATTGGGCTGTTTCATGTCATTTGTGTGGTGTTTGTCTTCAGTTTGGTGTTTGTCTCCAGTGTTTGTCTCCAGTGTTTGTTATTTCTTGATGTAGCTGATGAATCTGATGGATTTTAAAAAAAATCTATTTTTAATACGGAAAAACTACTTTTCGGTGAGTAATTTTAGTAAAAGAATATTATTAAAACCACAACAGATATAAAGTAATATATATTGTGGGAGGTATGTCATGAAACTTCATGAAGAAGAATTTGATTGAATTCGAAATGTTGGCAAGGAAACTATCATTATTCTGAGTAGAAACTTAAAAAATATCATCCTAATTACATTATGATCGCACTGTAAACATGTATAATTCACATTCCTTTTTCCGTACTTGTATCACCCCGTAAGAAAGCTTATCCAGCTGTTTGTAGGGGAAGAATCAGTACAGAGTAAAACTAATCAATAACATTGTGGCAGGTTCACTTTGTGGATGGTTCAATGTCAGAAGTATCAGCTAGCAGTGTTGATAAAGAATCTGGTGAGTTTATTTATTATAATTTACGTTATTTGTATCGTTTTTCGGATGTCTGAGTGATTGTCGTTTATTTGCGCTTCAGAGTTTTTGTGGTGCGTCAAAACTTTCGCCAGAAAGGGTGTTATGTAATAGTTGTTAATGTTTTCTGGTTATTTTGTCTTTTGTTCATCATTATGTTTTTTTTATTGTCCAGGTCAGGACGCTTTGAATCGAATTTTTTTTCCCCGCTGAAGTAATAGTGTATTCTTATATCAACAAATTGTTAAATATTATCAAATAATATACCAGATAAAACTCAATAGTTGCTATTATATATCTGTATATCCTGAATATCCAAAGGTTGAAGTTCAGTTACAATTGTTCAAGGTAAATAAAATCTCGTCATCGTGATTGCTTGCCCCTATCGGACCAACCAAACACATAACTATCAAGTTTCGTTTATAATAATACATTCAAAGGACGTTATCACTTTAATTACTTATTTCATTTTTTTATCAGTGAGAATTATCATCAAAGCACTGTACATAATGGTTGATGAACCGAACTGTATTAGCAAATGATCGAGAGAGAATAGCATTGACAGTTGATGAATAAAAACAATTGAGGAGTGAAGTGTTTCTTAAAAATAATTTATCAGTTGAACCATCATTTTGAAAAAAAAAACGATATTCATACAAGCAATACTACGGAAGCGTAGAAGGGCCAAAGATTATTTGTTTAATTGATCCACCATAATTTCGACTTAAAAGTCGAAATTTCGACTTTTATCTCGTAATTTCGGCTTTTTTCTCGTAATTTCGACACTCTTCAAATCACTTCGACAGTGCTCCAATCTTCTCATAGTGGTATGTTTTTTACGAAGGAATATGACAGAAACCGATGTTATTGAATATTCGAAGCCTACTCATTTTTTTATTCAACCTTCGGGAACCATTCTGCTCCAGTTAGGTTTTTTGCGTCATTAGATCTCTACGATTTTTCGAAACGAAGAGAGAAAACCCAAAATACCTAAGAAATGAACATTATATCTCTTCGAAGAACATACCAACAGTATTATTTGGTTGCCATTGCAAACTGTATTCTTTCAAAATGTTAATAAATTTCTACTAGAAATTTCTTCAGTTGTAGTGAAAACTGAATTTTAGATAAGTTTTGATAATGAAGTAAGGATATTACTGATCAGATTGATTTATTATGATGAGAAACTAATATTTTGGCCAAAGTTAACTTTCTCCTACTCGTACGGAAAGCATTTACTTTTTCGAAAAGGTACTGAATAATATTAATGCCTAATTATCAATCTAAAATTTATTCAAATAACATAATTAATTCACTTCTCAGGTTAATATATAAATCAATTGTGGCATAAGGATCTAGGGACCTTGTGTAATCATTTTTTTCATAAAAATTGAACATAATTTCCAAAAATCTTCATCGCAGGCTGTCCGGGGATATGTACACTCCGACGAAAAATGTTCAAAAGCGAATGATGGAATCTTGATGAGGTGATCTGTAACTCCATAAAGGGAAGGCATCGCATACAATATACTTGGTATCCCTGCTGGAGCAATCATTTCTTGTTTTCCGTATTCTATGAATACTCCATTCAAAACATACTTGATCAAGATCACTCTGAAATAAAAATTATAATTGAAATATCATTAACAACAACTCATCACTTACTTGTACTAATGGTATGAAACAAAATTGAACTAGAGACATGTCCGAAAATGATGCATCAAATAAATTGTCTTCTATTAGGATTTGAAATAAATTCATCCAGTATTGTGCATTATGTTGACGTAATATAGACCACCAAGATTCTATCCTTTGATTGTGCATGCTTTTTTCATACAAAAAAACATGGTCGATCTGTTGATTTAGTAAATACTTCATGAAAGGCTTTTTGTATCCTCTCCATTACTTCATTTTCAGTGCCCATATCGATTCGTAAAGTTCTGGGACATCCTCCTTTTAAGAAATATCTTCAAATTACCTTCAAAATTACTAATTTTGTGAAGTGTGAAGATGAGAAATAATGAATAGTGTGGTAAAATTTAACGAAATATCATTGACACGAGCATTTTCAAAAATGTATATTCAACTGAAATATTTGTTCTTGATTCAACATCAGTTCGAAATGATTATTGTTAAAATTATTGATTGATTCAGACCTTAGGGTCGCTTGAGGTTGATCCCACTTTCAACCACATATTTTCATTGAAATTTCAATCACAACAATTTCACGAACCTCCTGTTAACATCACCTCGTAGTAAATTATAATGCACTCAAGGAACCATATTTCTACCTTTGAATCAAAATTATGACTATCAAGTCGAAATTACGAGAAAAAAGTCGAAATTACGAGAAAAAAGTCGAAATTACGAGATAAAAGTCTAAATTACGAGATAAAAGTCGAAATTATGAGATAATAGTCGAAATTACGAGACAAAAGTCGAAATTACGAAATAAAAGTCGAAATTACGAGATAAAACTCGAAATTATGGTGGATCAAATAAACAAATAATCTGTGAGCCTTCTACGCTTCCGTACAATACAATACAAGCATCAACAAAAACCCCAAGAACTTTTTTTTTGGAATATCACCCCACTATTCAGTATTTTTGTGATGAAAGATATTACACAATACGTGAAAATTGTACTTTCGCAGTTTTCATGTTTCTCAGTGGCTGTAAATCTCAATTTATTGCACAGATGTGAATATACATCACATCAACGGCTGTCTCTATTTTTAAAATTTTTTGTTCCTCCCAGGCTCTTCAGCTTCCTGAAAGAAGATTCCCTGCAAGTGTCCGTTGCTGGATATCTCTCGAATACTTTCACCATCAACGCTGGTGTTCCCCAGGGATCCATATTGTCCAACTCTCTTTTTATTGTATATCAACGACTTATTGGAGAAAACCAAGAATCCAATATATTGCTTTGCTGACGACAGCACACTTGTCTCGTCATTCCATTTAGATTCAAGGACATCGGCTACGAAAGCACATCTTCACCGGCAGCAGAAGGTTGCATATCTTGATGAGGATCTAGAAGTGATTTCGAATTGGAGTGAAAGCAACTAGATTCAATTCAATGCCACAAAAACCCAGGCATCGGTTTTCTCCAAGAAGACACATGTCTTCGAACCGGATATAATAATGTCACGATAGAATATTTCGCTTTCTGCTTCAATATGTTTCTTGGGGGTTAAAATGGACACCAATATGTCTTGGCACAATCATGTTGCTGGAATTGCAAAGACTGCTTCTCAAAAGCTTGGAACACTGTTCCGAACACACCTCAGTAACTAAAAAAAAGGGTACTAAAACTTCAACTATTATTCGAATGTCTATCGCCTTACTAGATCGCTTCGCGTACCGCACTGTAACTTCCACTTGACTGTCTCAATGGGCGTGTGGATGGCGCTTATATTTGGCAATCGAACGCGCCGTAACATTCCTCGGAATGCCATCGAAGCCGGTAGCATTATTCTCGATGAAACGCCACGTCTGGAACGGCGGTGAACATCGAACAGTCGCGCGCTCTTAGCTACGTCATAATTGGTTTATGGTTACCAGTGGCGGCCGGCGCTATTTTTTTTAGGGCATGATTCACAACACGACCTCCGCCCCTGAGGTTGTTCGGCCCGAACAACATTCCAAGAGGGGACATCACGACCCATGTAATGACACAGTCTCTCTATGTGGACAACTTTAAGCTTGCTTCTACGTCACAATTGGTTTATGGCTACCAGTGGCGGCCGGCGTTATTTCCTTTAGGGCATGATTTACAACACTATCCCCTTCCCTGAGGTTGTTCGGCCCGAAAACATTCGAAGAAGGGACATCACGACTCATGTTCTCTTTGTAGACAACTTTAGGCTTGCTTCTACGTCACAATTGGTTTATGGCTACCAGTGGCGGCCGATGTTATTTTCTTTAGGGCATGATAAATAACAATATATTTGTGAAATCACTGCATAGTAGTATTCCAATAGTAAAATATTTATCTACCATACATATTTTCATTAATTTACGGTTTCTAATGTTATTTCAGATGGCGTTCCTCTCAAAGTTACGCCGTCCAGTATCATTACATTTACCAAAGAAGGAAACGAACTTGTTAGTAGTATGGAACTACAGAATGTCGACAGCAGCATTCACATATCATATAAGGTATTTCTAGTCATACAGATCTAAGCAAAATAATCTCAACAAGAATATTCGATGTTTCAGTTGAAGACGACATCTCCGGAAAAATTCAGGGTCAAACCTAGTACAGGGTTGCTAGCTCCCGGAGAATCTAATACTGTCACGGTTACTCTATTTCCCGGTTTCCAACTCGGGGGACTTTCCAAAGATAAATTCCTGGTGATGAGCACAACGCTTGAACCTGATGAGATTGGCAATGTGGATTCTGTTGAAATATGGAAGGTGAGTAATATATTACATTCAAATGATGAAAAGAAGTCAAATAAAACAAGGGAAATTCTGTGTCACTTGAGCTTTTAATTTTTTAATGTCCTTCAAGGAAATAGAGCTACATTTTTAATAATTTCATCAGAAATTCATATTTACTTTGGTCAAAATATCGGTCTGTATTTGAATGTTGAAAAAAATAAAAAATTTGAAGGCTCCATATTGCGCGTGGTATACTGTATTTTTTGGTGCATGATTAGTTTTAGGGGATGCACAAACTTTTATCAAGAATAACTTTTTGTCGAAAAACTCTTAATAAATAAGTTTCTCATACTTTGGGGATGACACTGTATATATATTTTTTTAATTTTTTTACTCCTACACTGAATCATATTTTAACAAACATACTGCGTATATATGTTTTCACATATTATTGTAAATTTTATCTTAAAATTGTTTGTCCGCATAGTAATAATAATAAACTCGACAACTTTATATGGTAATATAGTTTTTCTCGACCATCAAAGTAAAACCAATTTTTTTATAGACTTTGATCAGTTTTTCAAAGCATAATAAATAAATAACGATTTGTTTTGCAGAATTCGTCAGGACGAAAAATCAATCAGCACCGACTGAAATGCATACAGAGTGGAGACATGAACTTGACTGGTAATTTTGTATCACAAAGTACCCCGACTCAAGAAAATGATCAGAATAACTACAACAAACTCTCAGCTGCCATATCGCAATTGAGCACTTGTCAAAATGAACTCCACTCCGCCATCAGGAAGACACAGTATTACCAGTTAGCAACCATAATTCTAATCTTGTTCCTAGCTATCATACTTGGCTATTTGTCACGTCAGAACAGTATAGAAGTTTCTTCAGATCATTCTTATTGCAGAGAAATGAATGAGCCATAACAGTAGCTGTCACTTGCAGAGCCCGTGGAAGTTCATTTGTTTTATAGGGTATTGAAGAAATTAATATTCCAGTTTTTGTATCTATTTTGTATCTTACAAGATTTTTATAATAGCCTCCTGGCTCTGCTTTAGACAATGACAATATACTTTAGGAATTGTTATATTGTTTTTAAAGGTTTATCAGCAGATCGGTTTTTATGTATATTTTCATAGGTTATATTTGTTGATTGATGTAGAGATTGGGGCAGTTATTTTTGTTGTCTAGATTCCTGAACTGGGTGATAAGACTAAGTCTTGTTTTGAAAAGATTCACAATTAAAGTTGGTAATTTGATTGGAAGCTATTGAACTGTGAAGAACATCAATTTATCTTAGCAGCCTGGATGAGTGATTTTAGTTTCCGTTCAAAGATTTTAAACTCTGTAAGGTGTATTATTGAAACTAAGGTTAATAGTCTCCTTCTTAACTTTTGAAAGAAATAAAAATATATTGTTGGAAATCAAATTAGCCATTCCCAAGTAATTAGCACTTTTGTGTTTGTTCAAAGAATTGCAAACTATAAATATAATAATTTCAAGAAAAACATTCTTTCTTAAAATTATATTTATCATTACATTTCTAAATTTCCATAACTAATATGACCCTACTAATAACTCAGAAAGTGTGATAATGAAAGTGATTGATGCATTTTACGTAAATTTCATCCAGCCTTGATATCTGTTCTGTTCAAAAGTTGGAGAGGGCGGCCATTTACGTCCCCACTGTATATTTTTAACAATAATATTTTTTTTGTTTGAATATGTGATACATTGTCACTTTCAAAAGAGTTTTTATTTTGAATATCAGTTCTGAAGTTTTTATCTGTTTCACAGTTAATAATCCGTAATGTTTATGATTGATTGGTAAGGTAAACTGTAGGTAAGGCTTATAAGCACAATGGTTCATCACTAGAATTTTTATTTCTATCGAAGTTACCTTATCGTCTTCCATTTCCAGTGGCAATCATCTTGACCCGAGAATATCTCGATTATCATTTTCCATGTCAAAAGTAATCATTATCGGCAAGTACGCGTGTCAAACGTCAGTGCTGCCAACATATATATTATAACAACTAAACCATTTTTAACATTTTTTTTTTTCAATAAGAAGCAAAGACTTGATTTTTCGATGAAACCAAATCAAAATATGCTTTATTTTTTGTTAGTGGTGTATACAACCATGTGATACGTGAATTGAAACTGTAAATACAATATATTTGCCATTGAAGTAGTTATAATTTTCATTTCATCCATGAGTTTAATGAGAGTTATTTTTGTATGACATTTGAGCTACTTTAGATATAGAATGAATAATAGAAAAAGAAAGAGTTACCTTTCATCATCCTTCACAATTGGTATGATAGGGGGCGTCCATTATACGTTTGGCGATTTTTTGACTCCCATTCCTCCCTGACGAGTTGTAAAATTTGGCTCTAATTTCATGTAATTTTTTACGCATAATTGTGTTGGATTTCTTTTGAAAAAACGTAATTTGCTGATTATTTTCAATTCAAACCTGTTGACTAGTATTTAATATACTCTTTCACTTTGTGGTGTAGCTACACATCTTGCCCAAACAGTATGTTTTATTTGCCTCCTTTCCCCTGCATGGGAATGGGTGAGATTCGGCAGGAACGCTTCCCCTTCTGAACGCCTCACATAATTTATAGACGCCCCCATAGGTGTTTTTTGGATGAGAAGTGTCAACTCTAGCAGAATGGGATAAAGCTAATTTTTTTTTGAATGGCTGCTTCTCAAAGAAATCCTATTCTGTACTACTTTGTTATTCCAAATCCCTAGTTGCCGTTACACAAAAGTGTTTTCAGTTAATGAATTTTTGGATCACATATTTGATTTTCACAAATAATGTTACCAGGTTTTTGTGCTGATGGCAACAGGAGTTACCAATTAAGTAATCGCGGAAATATAGTGTAGGCCTAATTGTGATTTACTATTAATGTCTTAATAAAACAAATATTACAGAAAAGTTTGCATTCATTTCTGAAAATTGTGAGGTTATTCAGCATGACAAGTGGTATAAAAACGTAGGAAATCAGAACTAAAAATCAGTTTTCTTAAAAAAAAATGTTTAATGAGGCATTTTCACAGTTCATCAGTACAATTTTTCAGTTTTCAATCAACCAGTTTTTTACTTTACTGATTTCTTGTTTGCATGAATCTATATAATCTAGAAAGAACTTCGTCCTAATGAATAAAACATTGAATATTTGGACTAATCACCATGACTTAAAAACACCATGACTTCAAGAAAGTATCTTGAACCATGATGACCCCATCACTATAATTTAAATATCCCATTTGAATTCCCGAAAAAAGCTATTTTATTTGCAAAACCCAGAGCTGAAATATATTTGATTCCAAATATCCTTGTTGGATAAATTGATGGATGTAGGTGATCATACAAACATAGGAAGTTTCAAGTCTCATTTTTCATCCTTGTTGGGTATTTCAAAATCTTCATTTGTCTTAAATTCAGTACCTTTGAATAATGTTTGTGAAGAGTGGATCTATTCATTCTGGTTCTTTCAAGCAAAATAAAGTGTACATTTTCAATAACAATATTTGCTGTTCAAATTTGTCAACAGTGCTGACCAAATTTGTTGAAATACTGCTGAAAAATTAATCTTCTATTCTATATGATAGATAAATAATCAGAACACATCAGAATAACAATTTTATTTGCAAAATATTCCAACAAAATACCCATATAAATAAAATTCATTAATAAATTAAAAAAACATTCAACAAATATACCAAACAGATATGGTGATGTGCATTACGTAAGTAGCTGCTATCTTCCAGATAGGGTCTCGTCAACTTTCACATTACCGTAAATTGGTCTTCCCATAAAGCGAGGTCCTTGATCAATCAGACTCTCCTTTCTTCTGATACGTACAGGAGTTGGTGACGTTGTACTAGATTTCATATATTTGAATTCCCCTTCTCCAGGAAGATTGGGAATTAAAAATGGTTTCACGTACCAAATTCTGTAGGTAAAAAACCATGTTAATATGGCCAAGGCACCACCCAAGAACTTTTCAATCATTATATGATAGTAGAACATTGTAGATAGCAACATAACGTCCCACAATATCTGGATAGCCGCTATACAAACAAATAAAAGCCTTATATAAGGTGTAAATTTCTCATAGTTTTCTTTTACTTGTCTCAAGTCTTTCTCTGATAAATGACGAAGAGGATTTGATTTTTCTTTATTATCTTTAATCATTCTGTTATGTTCTTCTAGACGAATGTGTTCCTTAATGGTATCCCAATTCATTATGCACCTGCTTTCTTCTACCAGAAACAAACTACCATATATGAGGATAAAAGAGTGCCCGGAAAGATCAAAACCATTCCATAAAGAGCCACTTTGTAGGCAGTCAGCTTTCACGTTGAAGGTGTTATTTGCACACCTTCCAAGTGATGCTTCGATAAAATTGAACAAAGTCGTCCAAAACCACCAGAAAAATGTTGCAGTTGCAACCCGAGGCAAATGTTGTTTGACGATTTTTTGCTTATTTCCACAGCAGTAAATGAAAGATGTGAGAATAACAAAAGGTAAAACTAACGTCAAATTCCATCCCCAGGCGAACTTAACGAAGAATTTGTTGAAAATATTGTCAGACCGGGACAGATAAGTCTTCGGTATTGTGAGAACGTCCGCTATTAGTGATATTACGAAAAGGCACCCTAAATATATGCATACTTTCAAGTCAGTGTTGAAGAATAAAGATTTCTTGCAGATGTATAATACCATCAATATAAAAATTTCCTTGACTGAAGTAGGTTCACTAGTTGGTTTGGTTCCTTTTTGCTCAACGTTATTGGAATTGTTCAGATTCGGTCGAAAATTCAAATTTGTTGCATGAATTGGTCTTCGTTTAGTAACCATTTTTACTATTTCTTTTGAATTATTCAATATGAATTTGGATTAGATTGAGGATCAGTTCAATCATTCTTGTTCATTGCTGGTTGTCATATCATGCCACATGTCAACCTCAAATATATCTTCTCTTCTTTATTGGCCGATGCTTCCTGTTCAGGCGCAATTGGGGTTCAAATATATCTTTACCACAAGTATGAGGTGTTTTCTGGGGTTTAACCGCATTCGAGCGTGTATTCAAAAACGATTCGTAGTGACGTCATTAATAAGAAGATTCGTCAGAATGAAATAAAATCAATAATAAAAACAAACTTTTCAATTTCCTCTAACCTCAATTAAAATCGAATTTGTGCATACAGCTTTATTTTGTACATCCTTACAACGTATTTGATAAAATATTTTCAGCACTTTATAAAATATAACGATCAGAATGAAGCAGAAACTGACGTAACGTAAAATAAAATTCCATTTCAAAACCAACCTCACACATGAATACGTTTCTAATCATAGTTGAGTAACGTCATCGTTTCAACGCCGGAATGAATGTATTTGAATGTGAATTCTCTCTCTCTCTCTCTCTATGTTAATGGTTTTTGATTCCATTGAGGCGCATTAAGCCAATCACAGACGAATTCGTTTTGAATACATGAGCGCCAGAAAACGCCTATAATGCTAAAAGAACCGTGTCTTTACCAAAGAGTGGGCGTACTCTTTGGTCTTTACCATACTCGTCTACCAGCACTTTGATATTGAAAGGTGTTTAATGTCATGTTTAACAGTAAATTCAAATTATTTGAAACTTATCGGATACATAATTCAATTACAATCTACAAATTATAACGATGTCATCTCGACAGGTTCCTGTCCCGTGCAAAGTGTATCTTCCTCAGAGTAACATGTCTTATTATTACTCTGAGGTCTCTTCTGTAAGTAAGGTACTCTGTGTCATTACATTACACTGTACACGGAACTATACTGTGGACTTGTGTTATGTGCATAGAACTACACCGTGGTCCTGTGTCATATGAACAGTACTCGTAAAGTTCACGGTGAGGTTTGCGAGTTCTATGCTCATACCGTACTAGTTTTGTAAGCCAACAACCAATTTCTCCTAAAAAATAATATATTTTCAACCAACTGTATGAATTTTTTTTAAGAACACTCATCGTGACAAGATTAGATACGTCTTCTGTTTGAATAAACCGTCTTTCGACAAGGTGATGTGAGGATCTGAAGTGTATTCACTTGAAACATGGAATTATGCCCAGATTCTCACGAAGAATCCCAAAAATTATCACTGAAAAAGTGAACAAGTTGTACATTTCAAATTTAGTGATGATACATTTAATGGAATGAATGACTGTACATTACGGCTTTCATGGTCAAGGAGTTTTGATTCACAAGGTATTAAAAATAAATTTGGTAATGAGTAAAATCCATTTTGAAAATATTTTCATAACAAAACAGATCCTTATTCAATTGACTTTTGTCCTTCTGTATCTGTATCTGTAGAGTAGGGAGGGTGGGTGTAAAACCACAGTACGTAGGCCATATGTGACCCATTGTACATCCCCCCTTGGAGTTATCCTCCTAGGTCATCGTTCATCCTGTCCTTTCCAGGAAGTTGGACAGGTCACTTGGATACATCTCTTTTATATCGGCAGGTGTAGGCCAATACTCGCCGAACACACACTCTCTTATTGACGATAACTCCGGCCGCTCGCCTAGGACATGCCTGACAATCTCATCTTCCTGTTCACACATCCTGCATACAGGTGTGTCGACTTTTGTCCTTATTCTTGGCATAACTTCTGAACCGCTCGATATGTGTCCATACAACCTCATATTTTTTGGAAGGAATCTGAGTATTGGAACCAATATAATGTCATTCAATTAAAAATATATAGAATAGTGAACTATTCTGTAGCGCCGATATGAATGGAATGTAGAATCAGATCTATTTCAAATACGTTGGATTTCTTTATCAAGAGTGCCATAGATCGAGTGTTGTCGTCACAATATTTTACATAGAGTGTTTACATAGAGTGTTTACGCCATGGTATTTTCATGCATCTTTCGTGTACTATAAGAATGTTCATTCATACAGGACACAATTATTCAAGTTACCAAGCCTTATAGTATATATCAGCGAATTACCTGCAACATTTTTTAAAAGAGATTTTATTATGTCGTCTATGATCATTTCATACAGACATACTTTGAATTAATATTATTACTGGAGTTCTATCGCAACATCAAACCGTTACATCGAATGGTAACTAGTATACGGCTTGTAGTTGTCCAATACGTGATTGTAGTTCGATTTTCTATGTGAATTATAGAAAAATAAAATGATTTTATTGACGAATGGTATATGTTATTTGTAGTGTTGAATGACTAGTGAATATGTTTTTATTCAAAATATTTTTAGAAAATATTGACCATTGATAATAAAATTGAATTGAAAAATGTTTTCAAATATATTCGGCTATTTTCAATTTGAAAAAATCTTCCATATATTCGTGTTCTTTTCACCTGTTTGTACATAAAATCCGTTCCGAATTTCGATACAAAACAAGATCACAAAACAAGGTGCTCGAAAATCGAACACCTTGTTTTGTGATCTTGTCCCCGGGTCCAATAGCGCCATCTGTGTAATAGACATCTATGCTGTGCCAATAATGTTAAGGAGGGTTGGTGCTGGTGATAAATAATAATTGATTGGACACAACCATAGCCTACAACTTTGATAAGAAGTTTTTGTGAAATTCCATCCAATTTCTGATTTTGCGGTTTAGTGAAAAACTCGAAATACTAATTTTGTTCAATCAATTTTGCTATTTTTTATGAATGGAGAGGAAGTGAAGAAGTATTTCTCAATTTGGAACCAAAACTCTGCCCTTAATCAGGAATCAAACATTCGAGATGGAAAGTGATACTTTGGGATTAGAATCACGTCAGTTTTCTAAAATGATGGGCGAAGGATCTGATGATGACATGGACGAACTCCTGGAAAAAATGAGTAAAAATCAAAACATGAATGATTCAGGAATTATTGAAAAATCCATTACATTTAATTCTAACTTGAGCGAAAATATGGTAAAGCTAGTCAGGACTATCGAGGAGAGAATAGATAGAAATAGGTCAGGGTCTGAAGAAAGAGACGATCAAACTGAAAAATTGCCTACAAGTTATGATTTTGATGGAGATCCAAGTGTTATTGATGTATATTCCAGTGTTACTGATGTATATCCGAGTCTTACTGATGTATATCCGAGTCTCACTAATGTATATCCGAGTGTTACAGATGTATATCAGAGTGTTACACATGTATATCCGAGTGTTACAGATGTATATCCGAGTGTTACAGATGTATATCCGAGTGTTACGGATGTATATCCGAGTGTTATTGATGGAGATCCAAGTGTAATCCACAAAAACAGTACAGTTAAACTCATAAACGATATTGAACAGGGACTTACCTATTTGTATGAAAAGGGCGAAAATACAATTATTCCAGATGAAATGATCCACAATAAAATTTCCCTGAAAAATCGACTAGGTGTCAAAATTGAAGATCCTTTCAAAACATTCCTATGTAGTGAATGTGAAAAATCATTTCCTACAATTGGACAACTTCAACAGCACTTGAATGACCATTCACAAAGAAAAAAGAAAAATCATATAAATATTGGAAAAACAGGGCTGCCTTCAAAAGCTATAGATGAAATCCAGCCCCATTTATTTGACATCCAACTTTGTAAAGACTTGCCAGAACTTTCTTTGTCTCAAAAGGAACCTGAAACGAAACCATCTTCTAAAGGAAATCACATTAAAAGCCGACTTGGAGAAAAAGTTGAAGAAATTTCAAGTGAGACGTATGCATGTATAAAATGCAAGGAACATTTTCCCACAGTTACCCAGCTGCAACAACATATTAATGACCATTTACAAGAATTGAAGAAAATGGAAAGAAAAATTGAGGAAAAATTATCTAGAACATCAAGAAATGCTTCCACATCAATTAATGGAAATATCAAAGATACGAGACATACTAAAGAAAGTGATAAAAAAGTTATCTGTCGACATTGTAAAATGAGATTTTTCAAGTTGGAAGACCTTCTGTGTCATTTGAGAGCAGAACACAGAGCCCGAAAACGGAGTACCCACAAATTTACACACACAATAGGGAGTAAAAGTAAAGAGAAAAATTCAACACCTCGGACAAAAGTCGCAAAGAAAATGGGGTTGTCTGATGAGAAATACAATGATGTATCTCACAAAGTTATCAATAAAAAGTTGGGCAAATCAGTTGAAATGAAGAGTCATCGGAATGAGATTCGTACTGAATCTCCTGTATCTGATAGCCTTCAATTCACTTGTGATGTTTGTGCAGGAATATTTTTCACAAAATATGATTTAACTCGTCATAAAGATACAACTTACTGCAGGAACAAAAGTGCTAGTATTGGTATAGTTCATAATTCACGAATGAAATTTATTTGCAAATTTTGTCCTGTAAACTTTTCTAAATTCTATGACTTGAAAAAACATTTGAAAGTAGCTCATGGCAATTATAAAGGAGCAATGGCAAATCCCCCTTAGGAGGCCCAATTTGAAAATTTAAGCAGTACTTCATGATGATGCATACCTCAGTTACTTCTTCAAAAATCATAGGAGATGCCTCTCAGTTAAAATCCAGTGTATACCCTTGTAAAGAAGTTATTTGTGAACTGGGAAGCAATGCTGTTGAGAATGCTGCTGTGTGTCGTCACTTTTTTCTATTAAGTATCACATACATTATAGATTTTTTGGACAACTGTCAAAAGTTGAAATCTTTCAGTTGAAGCACATCTTTTTCTGATCAATTTCGCTTTGGTTCTCAAGGAAGGTAAGTTATAACAATTTTGACAGTTGTTCTTTATATTTTATGCAACATATACAATTGTTTTCTTTAGTTTGTTTGAATAAAGTTACATAGAAAACCTGGTGTTTAAACAGATTTGCTTTGGTTTTGTCAAAAACTCTCGATGCTAGAAATCAGGTTGACCGAACTTTGTAGGCAATTTGATTGATGAAACAAGAATCATGAGTGCCGTTGTTGGAGTGCTTTTTTCGTCAAAATAATTTACGTAACGAGGGGTACAAGTGATTACACCATGGTATTTCTATAATTCTAAGTCTTAATAAACAGTCTCTGTTTTTTATACAGCTTGTCATTGATAACAAGTTTATGTTCGAGGTGTTTTTGTGTTTCATTGTTGAGGCTTAAACTTATCCAAAAATTTAAGCGGATCTGAAGACTAGATAACTGAAGTCAGTTGAAAAAATATAGAAACGAATAAATATGGGCAAAACCGTGAAGTGAAAATATCATTACGGCGAAAGTGAAAATGAAAAGTTAATCTGTAATGAAACAAATTACTGTAAGTATCAATGGAAATATAGTAATATGAGAAAGAAATGAGATTGGTCTGAGGGGAAACCATGAAGTATTTTGTAACTTTTCTATGGTATCCACAAGCATCTTTGGGTTTCTTGCTCAAAGTATATGGTTTCTGTGAAGTTCATTTTAAACCAGTATTTCTTCCCTTAGATAACTACTCAATGCGTTGTAAATGCAGTGTTCTGCTATTCCCAGAAATGTTCTAACTAGCCGAGTACATCTAGACTCCCAACCTTCTTTCGATTTTATAAACTGCCAAGTTTGTTTTGTTTAGATTTCAAATTAGGCATATACATATTTGCCTGGTTGGTGTATATAATTCGTACTACAACTTATTTTTTTCTTAAACTTCAAAAATTAGTTACGTAGCACACAGACTGGACCCGGTTGTTTACCTATATGGCCAGTCCGACTCTGAAGAGTGACAAATTTAAAAGTACATATGTTTTTCAAAATTAACTATTACTTATCGAAGGCACATCAAAAATGAAATTCCAAATGGTTCTCGTCAAAATACTCATGACTGGTTTCCAGAAACTGTCAATAGCAGGTGACATCTTCATTATAAAAAGAAGACATGAAAAACATGATTGGATCATGCAAATGTCTTAAAAATTAGTTATTCTCTCATATTCCCAACGGACTCCCTACCTTCTTGAACATGTACTCAATTTTTTAATTTTAGTAAGTGTACTATTTTTCTTAATACATGTTGTCTTAAAACAACGATAGAAATAAAATAAAAACAACAATAAAAATTAATTGGCGCTCCGGGGCGACTTCATTGATTCCAGTGGTGCATTTGCTTTTTCAGCTGCAGGAAAACCCGGAAAAAACCTGCAGCACCACATCATCTGAAGATCTTGGTCTAACAATGTCCTCTCATAAAACAAAATGTAGGGTGTCTCCAGAGGCTCCAATAAATTCAATGCATCGCCAGAACACTTCGTGACACGACTATCGTCATACTTAAAACAGTCCGTTTCGTCTTTGACCAAGGCATAATAATGACCAAATTCAACGCCAGAACCACAGTGAACAATGACTGCATGAATAGTATAATAGTGGTCTGCTAGGTTGAACTGTTCATCTATTTCGAACCTTCCAAAGAGTTTCTTGCTTCCGTTAAAGGTTGAGTCTTGTTTGTAAGTGTATATATAAAGTTCTGAAACCATTAGTGCATTGAACCTCTGCTAGAATACACGATTTTGAAGTTATGAAATACAACTCAGAAATAAAGTGTAGAATGACAAATTGTAAAGTTATACTACTTACTCGGTCGGTAGCCAAGCGGTTTGGCGTGGGTGCTTTGTTCACTCACTCGAATTGACTGCTGTGTTGGTCGGTGATTCAAGCCCTAGTCTGAACGATCGATCTTCACTTGCTATCGTCCAACCCGTGTTAGGAATCACACTTTAAAAGGTAAGACCTCGTTAATCCTTAGTTCGCACAAGTTTCGACTTCCGAGGGTTGTCGTTCGTAGGGATGCGACAGCTGATTAACGGAAAAACAGATTTTAAACAGATTTTTTTAAACTACAAATTGTTCCGAAATTGATTTTGTTCTCTAGAACTCTAACTGATAAGGAATTCAGTTTAAATAACATATGAGGGGCATTACAGCAATCCTATAATGCATTTCAATAAATTTTGAGGGTTCTCGTTGTTATTACGAGGGGGGTTTACTGAAAAATTATTCGGGACTTTTTGAAATGTTCATGAAGTAAGAAATCAAAGATATGTCTCAAGATCCAGAGTATTGCCTGTTGAATTAGTTTTGAGTTATTTCTTTTATTTTTCTTAATCAAATTATTGTGTAAATGTTTTGTTATGATGTTATGTTGAAAAAAGAAAAGTTTTGTAAATTTGGCATTGTTGATAAATAATTGTCCTGACGAAAAGTACATATTTTCAGTACGAAAGTTAAATAAGTAATAACACTGTTACAGCTTGCAAATTTCTCTATATTGTGATGTTATAATTCCATTTATGCTTTGGTCAAAAATTATTTTTTCAAAGTTCCCACCTTAATATCTATAATCTATATATTACTGTTTTATATCTTTCTCTCTCTTATATTAGTGATCATTGCTTTCCACTCGGGCGCATTTAGCCAGACTCCCCCTATTACGGTTGATAGGAGCTCCGTCGGGGAGCGCAACGGTCTTGCTCAAAGCAATGCTGCCACTCATTTTTTACCGAGTCGCCTCCTGCTCGGGAGACTTGATTTTTTTCAACATATGATTCCCTTTACGTGGTTGTCCGAACCATCCCGGCGTGAATGAAGGGGCCCCTTTATTTTTCACTTTTTAGAAGACTTTCATACATTTCAATAATTACTACAATGGACTAAAACAACACAAAACGGAGCCCCACGGTAGCATATGGTATCCGTGTACCTTCTTTGTGGACGTCCGTTTACTACCACGGTCACCACGGAACTTCTAAACTGTTTTATTTTTCAGATCTTGAAGCACTGGTGCGAAACCGATCTCTTGCACTGCTTCTGTCCCTAAATATTCAGTGATATGATCTTACCGGAATGTTTCAAAATATTCCATATAATACCTAAATATATACCGAACAATTCTACACCACCGATTTTTTTTCCAATTTGGATGACCTGAAAAGTACAAATCACTAATCTGTGATTCAGTGCTCATTCCATGAACTGAACATCCGAACATATTTATTTTCAGAACGTTGACGCGCAGCTGCTCTAGTAGACAGAGTCTCTAGTCGCTTAACTGACGAGAAAATATATTTTATCCAAATCTGTACTAATGTTATGAACAGAAAATATTTATTTCTTCGAAATGTTCAAACTCAAAACCTACACTCGACATAAATTTCAAAAACTCCGCCTTTATTAAGCTATATTACCAACAAGCAACATGAGAGGTGCAGATTTTGATTGATTATTAGATATCATATATATCGCATTCTGTCAAGAAAAACTCCATTACTCAAAAAAAATCATTTTACAGTGCGGGAGAATAAAATGATATAACATTGTGTTATATGTATATGGCTAATTCACAGTTTTCATTGTTATGATTCCTTAAATATATTTTTTTCATTCAGGGTATGCAACAATTCGTAATCTATAAATTGGTATTTTGTTGTTTTACACCGATATATTTCCCGTACTCGCATGAATAACGTGCAAGAAATTGCAAGGTAACTCAATTTATATCAAGAAAGAAGGATAAATCATTAAACAAAATTGAAAACTTAGGCAGAATGTATTTTATCTTTATTCAGATGAAGAATTCAAAAGTCATTTCAGGTACATTATTTTATATTCCATATTACACTGTAAATTTTGAAAATTTCATGTCTAATTGCACACTTAGATTATAAAAGATAATAGATTATAATATTCATTATTACACCAAAGGTTCCAAACAGTGAATCACCAGTACTTAGATTATTCTCTAAATTTTTGCTACTCTTAAATTTACTTCATGTTGTGTAAGTAGATTATTTATGAGATTGGATAATGGAATAAGTTGAGAAATTAGAAAAGAATTACGATGATTTATGTCATATTTCAAAAATTGCGCCGAAATTCCTCAACGTTCACTTCGACCACAGAACTACGCTCTAAGTTATAGTTATATACTCTAAGTTAGAGTTCTGTGACTTCGAACCACCTTTTCAGATGGGTCGTTGTTGAGCTTACCGTGAGCGAGGGTAATGACGTCATGAGTAACGTGTTGAGGCAACCACAACGACCGTGGTCATTATGTGAAACGGTAATAGGAGCATTTTGATCGTTGTGAACACTTATTGGAACGCACGGAAAATCCGCAAAATCCTGACCACAGAACATATATGTTAGGTTGTGTGCTTTGTGATCTTGACATGGTGGACGCATATGAGATGAAAGAAGTTAAAATGTAAATGTTAATTACGATTTTCTGCGTTATTAGTAATTTGTGAAGTTTCAAAGCAGTTTATTGAAATCTGTTAATTCAGCCAGGGATACTGCATTCAATAAACTCGTTTTTTAGTTATGACAAACGTTAGTGTGGATAATTAGTGATTTAAGTGAATTGATGGCAGACTATTTTCAATAATATATGTGACTTGATCAAGATTTACATGTTTTTAGTGACTATATACAAAAATTGAAATGGGGGGTATTTCAAGAACTGTTTTATTTATTTCCAGCTGCATAATTTGCCTGAGTCAGAATATTGTTGGTAAGATATTTTGAGATTCTTTCAGTATGTTTTCATTTACAGGTATTTTTCTCAAGATTGGTTGAGTTGTTGATTATTTAAGGGACAAGTCAGATATGTATACCGTTTTTACAGGGTTTGCGTTAAATAAGCACTTTGATGTATTAGAGTTCCAGTATTTACTCACATAGTGGACAGAGTATTGTCAAGGAATCCTTGTACCCAAAATAAATTTTTTAAACATTCTTCAAAGTATTATGAATTCAGTTTCAATTAATAAGCAGTCTGTTTTGAAAGAACTAATCTTAGGCATTATATATGATCAGTTATTATTTTGATATCTGACCAGTTTTTTGCTATAAGTTAAAATATACCTACATTACTGTATAAGCTGGGAAATAAGAAAATTTGAGTATGAAACTGTTTGTTAGTAAGTTTTTGAATGGTAAATTTGTGAAGAAATAAATAAGACTAACCAATATAAGTGAGAACTATCAGAAAATGGGTAGGTTATCCAAAAATGTTTCAGAAAATAAGGAAAAACAACTGCCTCAAACAGCTACTTTCTGCTGCTGATCCCAAGATTTTGAAAAATCTTTTTTTTCTAAATTTGCATACTAAATGATAATTCCACTTTTGACAATTGTTTTCATTTTGATCTGTACCCAGAATTTCTGGTAAAACACTTATTTTCAACTCATCATCAGCAGTATTATGGATAGTCAACGATTCATTCAATTTCTAGTATGATTTTCAAATAGTTCACCAGGTCCAGAACATGTCCCGTCTTTCACACTGTTTTAAAAATATCTGACATTTATATGGCACAAATATTTATATAAGTCATGAATAAATTTAGCTGTCTCTTTGATCACAACTTTATAATAATAATAATAATAATAATGTTTATTTTCCCAAGAAATAATAGAGTTTATGATAGGGAATATTGTAATTAATGAACAACAATAAACATAAGTTATAATAAATTCCTTTTTTTTTTAATTTTCTATTGAACTAAACAGTTTTTAACAGATTTTCATCAAGCTGTTGAAAAAATGAAGAGTTTTTGTGATATAATGATTGAGCTTGTTAAGTAAATAAATGTTTTTTTCTGTTCAATAAATATTTTTTTAATTCATGTTCAAAAGTATTTGAACTTCTCAACATTTTAAGATCACTTGTTATAATATTACCTACTGTAATTAAAGCCATTGTGTTGAATAGATTTTTCAACAATATGTATTTTAACCTGGAACAGAGATAAATAATTTGTTTGTCTTGTTCAATGGTTGTGAGAAGCATGGTTAACGGTAAATTTTAAATAAGAGAATTTGCGACTACAAATTGGATTTCTAAAAGAATTTTTTTAGAGATCAATGTTGGGTAAATACTTTTTTGAACATTCAGTATAAATTGCGCTTAGGATTGCAGTATTCAGTTCATATTTTTGACAAATTAGTTTTTTGGTAGTACTGAAATCTTGGTGAATTGTTGTCACATCAGGCTCTCAATGAATCAAGTTTTTGTTGATTATGATTGTGCAAAAAATTTTCATCTGAAAACTGACTAGGATTTTCTGGATTGAATACAAAAAAATATTAATTGATTTGCAAGTGTAATATTCGATTTTACCCAAAATTTTCAGGGCATGATTTTAGGATAATTTTGTACTCTGTTCCCTGACAGGACGTCTTTTTGTGAAGGATGTCTTTTTTTTGATCAGTGGGTTCTGCTAGCTTCACCGTTTAGCTGGCAGACCCAAAATCAAACTATTTCACTTTTAGAAATTCCAAATTTGAAATAATTTTTGGCTTATTGCAGGCTTCTCCATGATGGAATTTTACAAATAATGTATCTTATGGATATAAGTAGGTGAAATTATTAGCGATTTGGATAAAAAATAAATTGATGATGTTCATATAATACTTTGACAAATTATTCTTACAATTTATTTTCAATTTTTCTTCAATAGTTTAAAACTATATCAGTGATTTTACATTTTGTAGACCGGTCAGACTTATGTTCTCAACTTTTTGCTAAAAGTAATATGTCTATGTCTATATGGGTGAATTTATTTTTAATGAAGTTTGAAACTTTAATCTTTTTGATTGGGTAAAATATATTGATTTGTCATATAACTACTTTTAGTTATCATTAACGTGTTTCCAATATCATTGATCCCAGTGATATTTGTTCAAAATTAGATTTTCCTCCTCTAGTGTGGGATAATAATACTATGCACTAATTAGTGTTGAAATATAAAGAAAAATCCTGTGATATATTTCTGGAAAAATTTTCATTACCTGATGTTGACATCAGAAAAAGAGGCTAAGGACCTTATTTAGGATCTTATTTATCTGAGCGTAAGTAGTCAAATTGTTAAAACGACTAATTATTCTGAGGAAGGAAAAATAAACTGTGTAGTTCCACAAGGCTCAGTCCTAGGTCCACTATTATTTCTTTTGTATATAAATGATCTGACATCTATTGATATTAAAGGAGAGTTCACACTATTTGCTGACGACACTATAATTTTATGGCATGATTAAAATCCCTCTGAATTTGAAACAGTAATAAATCATGATAATAGTAATATAAAAAGATGGTGTGACGCAAATCTTCTCAGTTTGAATATCTCTAAAACAAACGTAATTTGCTTCAAATGTTCCATCAGCAATTTACAAGTTGACAACATCTTTGTTGAGAATAAACCATCAACCAAATTTCTGGGACTATCTATTGACAGTGATTTGAAATTTGAAGACCATATCATGTTATCCTCAGGGTCTTATGCTGTGAGGCTGACATCTTATGAGTTGGGATTTGCTGCTGCCAAAGAAACATATCACTCTCTCATAGAATCTCATCTAAGATACGGAATTCCTTTCTGGGGTGCATGTACTGTGACAACACTGCAATCAATTTTATTTATATAAAAAAGAGCTGAACGTTTTCTGTGTAAAGCAAAACCACGAGATTCTTGCAGACCACTGTTTAAGGAAAAGAAAATCCTCACTGTAATATCTTTTTTTATTATTGAAATTATATGTCTCGTAGCAAAACATCAAAATCGATTTTCAATTAACACAAACGCCACTCGACAAAAAACGACTTTAATTTGCCTATTCCAAAATATTCCCTCACTAAAGGATCTTTCATTTATAATGGGTTAAAAATGTTCAATCACCTACCATCAAATCTGAAATTTGTATGCAATAACGTAAACTTTAGGGAAGTTTTGAAGGATTTTTTTTGTGAGAGAGCCTATTATAATTTATCAGAATACTATCAAGATAGTTTTTGATTCGACTTGTGGATGACTCGTTTCATGTAATCAATATTGAAAGTTTTCCAAATAAACTCTTATTGGCTATATTCTTGCACATGATGTATTGTGCTATGTAAATACTAATTGTTTTTGTTATTTTTTTGTTCTTTGTACATATGTTCAATAACTACCTGAAATTTTATTCAACAACTACCTGCCAATATATATTATTTTATAGTGTATAGTTTTCGACAACATTACTCGAATAATTATAACTTGAAAAGTAGCGATAGCTACTATGTGTGAAATTGTTTCTCAAATTATTTTAACCAAGCTTTTTCAATAGGATGTTAATCTTCAGACAATAAAGCACGTTTTGACTTTGAGAGCATTATTTGACATGAATTGAGATATGGCAATTGACAGCTTCATGAGAATTTGAATCCAGTCGGTGCAAAACCAGTGATGGCTTTTTGATTGCACTTTAGGTCTGTTAAAAATGCAGGGGAGTTTTAATTTTTCTCAAAAATTATTCATTTATTCATCAATTTGAAAAGTCGCAGAGGGACAAATCTGGTGAATACGGAGGCTGAGGCATGATCAAAGTGAATACTTTGAAGAGACATCAGCTTATAGCAGGGTCCCCCACAACCAAGTAAAATAAAAACTCATACCTTAATTAACTGTAAATAAACGCTTTGAACTTGATTACAGTGTTGTTTTTGAGCAAAACATTACGAACAAGTAATGACGAGTGAACAGATGTATTATCGAGATGCAAAAGGCGGTTTTGCGAACGAACCCTTCTGCCACACGCTTCATGCCCAAAATTTCGAAAAAAATTGCCTAGCATGAGCCAACCCATATACACACACCCTTCTCTTATAGTCATTCGATGATTCTTCGTAACAATTTTCTTCACTTTATCAACATATTCATCAGTTGTTAAAGTGCTGGGGTGTCAAGGACGAGTATCGTCATTCACATCTTCTCGATCATCTGTGAAAATCTTGTACCATTTTTCTGACTCAGAGTACAATCACCATATGCCACTGTCAACTTTTCAAGTGTTTTGAACATTCACCATATTTTTTTAACATACCCTGTACGATTTTAGTGGAATTCCAAATAAAAAAAGACAACAACGGTTTTTCTATACACTTGGAAAGGTCATTCGCGATTTTATAAACAATAATTTTTGTCTAATCGGATTTTCTCAAGTTTCGTTTTTTGCTTCAGTCATATATATTAAAATACTAAAAACTACTGACTTTTTACTTATTATTTAAAATAATTTCGTCTCAGTTTTGTTTATATTGTCAATTTGTTTAAGTGGCTGAAAAAGAGGTAATACATAAGGTTAGGTTTGGAAAATTAATAATGTTATTTTCATATCTCATATCTAATCTTGTCAGCGATTATCGATAAAGTTTTCTATAAAACCAAACAACTTTTTTTGTAAATAATATTTACGTTTTTTCTCATGAATAGCAAACTTGTTTTTCCATCTGAATGATATGTCTAATGATTGTTACAGATTAAAGTATTTATTCATGGTGGAAATTGCAGTTCATATTTAATAATAAATATATTTTGCTTGAAATGGCTGCACTAATTTTGAGTTTTTTTGTTTTCCCTTTCGCTTATTCAAAGATTCAAATAAATGTATGTAATCGGTTATGAGGGATGGTTTGCATGTTTTTACAAACAACTATTAGATGACTGTAAAGGAATGTGGCATTTGTAAAGTTCACATTCAGGCTAACTTTGTACTCTGTTCCCGAATTTTTTGCTTTTCATTTAACGAAGATATCTGCTAACTCAACATTAGGCATACAAAACATTTCATTGGATCAGAATACGTCATAATGTTAGGCTCCTATCCCAATAGCGTCGAGGTTTTATAGGTTGTTTTTATTTTATTTTTTTAATTCCCCACTTTGTGGGAAATTTGAACTTAACACTAATTTTAGGCTCTTTCGTTTATATTGACCATTTTTTACCTCTGTTTAAATTGAATATTTGGGTGTTCATCTCAGTCAGACAAACGTGATAAAAGCCGGAAATAATTTTTCGAAAATATTCTTGGAATATGGGTGAGAAAGAAATATATTGAGGATTTTAGTCATATTTCAGACTCCTATGACTCCCCATCGCCGAAATTCCATGTTTGAAGTTACACTTCTTTTGGCGGGCACCGTCTTGAAAAACCGACACCCTGAAGTTAGCTTCTTCTTTGATTCATAGGGCCGTTGCTTCTCAGTCGAGCGCATTTGGCCAAACTTTTCCTGTCCATAGTGAATTGAAGCTTTGTCAGGGGGCGCAGCTTTCTTGCTCGAAACAATGCTGTCATCCTAAGTTTATTCATTCAATTTTTCTTTTATAAAATCACTTAATTTTTTTTACTGGTTGCCCCCTTTATGGGAGACCTTCGGATAAAATTATTAACACATCCATTATCAAACTGACGACCTTGGCGAATCCTTCGACATCCAGCCTGGTTACAGGTGTAGAGGGCCGCTAGACCTCTCGATATGACTTTCCCGAATAACACATATATTATCGTACTGACGACCTCTTCGAATCCGTCGACATCCAGCCTGATTACTGGCGTAGGGGGCCGCCAGACCCCTTAAAATGTCTTTCACTTCAATATTTATTCAAACTTAACATCTACGTTCCATCTTTGAGGTCGGTCGTTATCGGCACAACACGTGTTTCGATCACCAAATGATCATCTTCAAGAGGAAGATTAAACATTTTAATCTTCCTCTTGAATATGATCACGTGTCGAGGTGTTGAAAATAACGATTTGGTGTTAGAAAAAACTCCAGTAATATTCATTACTACACCAAAGGTTCCAAACAGTGCATCATAAGATCATAAAACGTCTAAATTGGTAGCAAATTGCCAAAAACGACTCTCCTCGATAGAAAGACTCAACAGATTGTCTCTGGCCTGGATTCCTGGCCATACTGGCCTGGAAGGCAATGAGGCTTTGCCAAACAAAGATTGAACACCTGGGTGGCAAGAAGATTTATGGACTTTTGGCAGAATCGGCCAGAGTTGGCTCACTCCAAGGCTTTTATTCTCCCTTCGAAGCTTGATACCAAAAAGTTGTTGGACTTCAGTAGGGATGGACTACGATGTCTAACAGGCCTTCTTACAGGTCACTGTCAGAGCCGTACTCTTACCATCTGGGTTTATTTGGTCGTGAGTGAATAAGTGTGAGCCACAATAATCCCTTGCAGGTTGCGGTGGAGGGTCGAATAGACCCACTCACTTTGGACCTAACCTAACATAACCTATAAAAAAACTTTCACTGTATTAAATGCCTTTTTTTCTATTATCAGTGTCGCTTTTTATAAACGTGGGATAACGCGAATAATACAATTTTTAGAAAGATTTTCATCTTGTTACTCCAAAAAAGTATAACTTCTTACGTGTGTTCATAAGTACACACACACACACACTTTTTTATTTTTGAATCAGTGGGTTCTTCTAGCTTCAACGTTAAGCTGGCAAATTGAAATCTTTACTTTTTGAATTATTTCAACTTGCAAAAATTCCAGGCTCCAGGTTAAATTATACAAAATAACGTCAATGCCTTTCTTGATCTTTCATATTAGAAATAACTTAATAAAAATCGTAATTAATCTTGCGAGGAAAAAAACGAAAGAAATCATAAATACATAAGATATTTTAATTGAATAGTACTGGCCGATACTTGATGAAAATCCATATTTAAAAAACTAATCAATAGAGTTTATTCTATGATTTTCACTATAAGGGTTTTACAAAAACCGCGACACGTGTTTCGCTATACAATAGCTTCTTCAGGCATAACCGAGAGTTACCTCTAAATTACAACCTTATATACTATTACCTAGTACCTATTCGTCTACCTAAGTAATAAGTCTACCTGAAAAAATATACCTGAAAAAGTCAGGTATCAAGACATTTTTCGAAAGTCTACCTGTAAATATACCTAACTATTTTTACCTGCGAATGAACAGATTCAATAATGGCGAATTATTCAATTCAGTTTGATCGTTTATAAGATGTTGAGAGTTTTTGAATTCGTTTATTTCCATACTCTCCCAACAGGTTAAGTTTCAAACCTTTCTTCTGGAAATAGAGGGGGGGTTTGTATTCATGGTTGAACTCATGTCCCTCTGAGATTAGATGACTGGCATATTTGGAATTTATTTTTCCGTTCCGAAAACTATATTTGTGTTCCTTTAAGCGGGTTTTGAACGTTCTTCCAGTTTGACCTATATAAAACATCGGACATGACCCACACGATAATTTATACACTCCTGATTTTTCTGAAACTGAACACCTTTGCTGGGCAGAAAATCTGAAATACTGCGTGTAAATACTGCGTTCAAAACCAACAACAACTTGGGCATGCACATTAAAAATAACAAAGATAAAAGTTCAGTTTCAGAAAAATCATGAGTGTATAAATTATCGTGTGGGTCATGTCCGATGTTTTATACAGGGTGTTCCTTAAACACATGCTAATATTTAAGGAGGCAATTCTTAGACCCATTTTAAGAAAAAAACTTCCTATGGATGTATGTCCTAAACGCCTTAACTTTTGAGATACAGGGTGGCAAAGTTTTCAAAAATAATCAGTTTTTCAATAATAAGTGAGATAATTTCGTAGACATCTTTGGCATATTTGGTACATATGTTCCATGCCTCAAGGCGCATTTTCTGATGTACACAAATTTGTATTTTTTCAAACAGTGGCATCCCTACGGGTTTCGCATTGAATATTTTTGGGGAAAAAGTACTACGCCAATGCTTTCTTTTCAAAATAAAATCATTTTTAAAATCCTCATTTATTTTTGAGAAAATTTGATCTCCTGGTATTTCTTTGTCCGACGCATGATTTTCACTCAAAAAAATAAAAATCAACAGAAAGCAAATTAAGAAATTAGATCAATTCTAAAATGAATGAGAATCTGAAAATTGCTTCATAACGCATTACCAATTCCCTGATAATATTTGAAAACATAATCTGCAAAAAAATAAATTTTTCACAAAAACGAGTTTCATTTTATTTTGTGACAGTAAGTCTAAACGAATAGCACAAATTTGTTAATTAGTAATAATACCAAAATTTCTATGCATGGAATTACGCACCCGTTCAAATATTCCCGGCGTATTTCGTATAGTTTCACACGAGGCAACTATTCGCTCTTTTAAATCTTCTAAAGTATTAACGGGAGTTTTATTTTGAAAGAAATTTGAAAAGAAATCACATATCGACAAACTCCATATTTCCAAGAGGTGCAGTAAATAAATTCTGCTACACGTCATTTATTCCAGGATAACTAAATTTATGTTTTCAAAAATTATTAAGCGGTGCTGCGTTATGACGTAATTTTAATTGAGAACAGTGCATCTGACAACAAACAAATACCTTTTAGATCCTCAATTATTTTGCAACAAATCTGATCTCTTAGTTTGCTTTCAGTAGATGCACGATACCGCATCAGATTTTTAAGGAATTTATCCTTAAGTAAAGCGATTTTTAATTTTTTGAGCGAAAACCATGCGTCGGACAAAGAAAACCCAGCAAATCAAATGTGCTCAAAAATGTATGGAGATTTTAAAAATAATTTTTAATTCAAGATAAAGCAGTGGCGTAGTATTTTTTTCGCCAAAAATATACATTTCAAAACTCGTACGTACGCCACTGGCAGAGAAAATTAAGAAAATTGTACATCAGAAAACACGCCTTGAGGCATGGAACATATGTACCAAATATGCCAAAGATGTCTACAAAATTATTTCAGTTATTATTAAAAAACTGATTATTCTTGAAAACTTTGCCACCCTGTATCTCAAAAGTTAAGGCGTTTAGGACATACGTCCATAGGACGTTTTTTCCTTAAAATGGGTCTAAGAATTACCTCCTTAAATATTAGCATGTGTTTAAGGAACACCCTGTATAGGTCAAATTGGAAGAACATTCAAAATCCGCATAAAGGAACACAAATATAGTTTTCAGAACGGAAAAAAAACCACATATGCCAGTCATATAATCTCAGTGGGACATGAGTTCGACCATGAATACAAACCCCTCCATTTCCAGAAGAAAGGTTTGAAACTTAACCTCTTGGAGAGTATGGAAATAAAGAAATTCAAAAACTCTCAACATCCTATGAACGATCAAACTGAATTGAATAATTCGCCATTATTGAATCTGTTCATTCGCAGGTAAAAATAGGTATATTTACAGGTAGACTTTCGAAAAATGTATTGCTACCTTACTTTTTCAGGTATATTTTTTCAGGTAGATTTATTACTTAGATAGACGAATAGGTACTAGGTTATAGTATATAAGGTTGTAATTTAGAAATAACTCTCGGTTATGCCTGAAGAAGTTATTGTATAGCGAAACACTTGTCGCGGTTTTTGTAAAACCCTTATAGTGAAAATCATAGAATAAACTCTATTGATTAGTTTTTTAAGATATTTCAGAAAATATTCTTATTCTCATGTATACAAATAAGACTGACTATGCTGTTTTATAATTCCAACTGAACAAACGTATTTATTTATACTACTATTAAAAATATCAGACACCATCACAAAATGCACACCAGTGCTTATGTAAACTTTATTCTTTGCATGTTCAGTTATCTTGAACAAAATGGAAATTTTGTGTTTGGTAATTATTGTGTATCTACTGACAAAAAAGAATATGTATGAAGTATTAGTTTGTCATTGAAATAATCCTTTGTCCTAGGTCAGTTTTATTTTTGTGGAGCTGTGATAAAAGCAATATACAATTCCTAGTATCTAATCTATGTAAACATTAAAATTTCTATATCATGTTCAGCTTTTTCAACTTGCTTTTGATTGATATCGTTTTAATAGACGTGAAATTTCATTTTCGTTCGTTAGATGGATAAATTATTCTTTTCATTGAATGAATGTTTAAGTGATGACCTAATATGAGATGCATGTTGTCCCTTTATGCTTATACTGCCCATGTTAAATTACTTCCTTTTCCTTCTATTGTGTGCCTTTTGTATGGTAGTTTTGATTATGTACATATTTGTTTTACTTATAGTTTATATCACATGTCCTGTATGTGGTTTATCACGTTAAATAATAATGGTGAAACCAGTAATCGCCTTTACAACTAGCGAAGTTTGCATCAAAAAGAGTTTTTACAAATAATCCAGTTTCTATTATGCACAAATTGAAGTTTGTTGACATCAGAACAAAGATTCCCACATTTTACAAACTGATAAGAAAAATATAAAAGAAGTAATAATAACGTGGAATATACTGTGTGAAAGCCAAATGGAATAAATTATTTATTTCGGTTACTGTACATATTTAAAAAAAATCCGAAACACGTCAAATATAAATTATAATTGGACATTCTGCAACGTAAAAATGCCACCCCTACCTTCAACCCCCTTCGAATGACAGGTACAGCCCCCAATTTTTTAAATGGGTTTGTGAAATATCATTTGAAAGGTCTCTTCATTCCCTATTCAAAAATGTTATCGCTTTCAAGTTTATTGCAAAAATTAAAATAAAGATAACAAACTGCAAATTTGTGGTTTGTTCATCGATTTTTCTAGAGCATTTGACTGTGTGGATCACTATGTACTATAGTCTATTTCAAAAGAGTGTAGAGTAATAAATCATGAAGTGTCATAAAATTTGCCTGAATTTCGTTGTCGTCCATGGGCGTAGGCAAATCTTAGGATTATTAAACTTAATAATTAAAGTAAATTAAAAATTACAGACATAGATAATAATAAAAGGCCATTTTTGGGAAGTAATTTGGTCTAAAACTAAGTACCAACATGTATTTAGGTAAGTAAAATTTCTTAAAAAAAGATTAAGATTAATTTTAGTGGTTCTTGTAAACTTATTTAATATGCAATTTGGGTTCATATACTTGAGCATGATTTCTCAAAAAAGGGTTAACACTTAGTTCCGAGGTGCCATGTCATTATAATAATCCCTTTTTGACCCTGCCCACCAATCATGCAATACCTATTAAACCCAGGTAATTAAGAAAAAGGGTTTAAATATATTGTAATGGTGTCTTAAACATTCGAGTTATAATAGTAATTGTTACTACACCAATTAAATGTACAGTGATATTGTGATATAGAAATAGTGAAAAAGTTATAAAATGGGGACATTTACTCCAAAGAAAAGAAGTGTAAAAAATTCTCCGCTATCTGTTTGCGAAAAAGTTATAATTTTAAATGTATATGATTGCATAAAACACGATCACCCTAGTTTGTCTGTGCAAGAAAGTGTTGAGCGATGTGCCCGAATGACTGGAATTGGACAGTCCACGATTTTTAAATTATTGCGAGAAAGAAAGATATCAGGCCAGGTAAGTCCATGCAAGAGAAAATCAGGAAGACCAATAAAAATCTTAGATGAAGACACCAAATGTGACATTCGAAGAAAAGTTCATTCGTTTTATTTTAAAAAGGAAATACCCACTCTTGAAAAAATATTTATCGAGATAAGCCAAGATAACGATATTCCTTTGATATCCAGAAAACTTTTATGGAAAACTTTAAAAAGTATGAATTTTGCCTGGGAAAAGCACAATCGAAAGGCACTATTACTGGAAAGTGATGAAATTGTTTGCTGGAGACGAAAATATTTGACAACTATAAAGCAGTACCGCAGAGAGCAAAAGAAAATTTTTTATCTTGATGAGACGTGGATAAACGAAGGTTATATAGTCAAAAAAATGTGGCAAGATAAAAATATAACAAGTTCTCGCCAAGCTTTCATAGAAGGCCTTTCGACGGGTATTAAAGTGCCTTCGGGAAAAGGGAAGAGGCTTATAATTGCTCAGATTGGAAGCGAAGACGGATTTTTAAAAGAAGGTTTGTTAAGCTTTGAGTCGTGCCGGACGGGAGATTATCATGAGGACATGAATTCGGATGTCTTCGAAGACTACTTCGGGGAAATGTTAAAATTTCTTTCAGCTGATTCGGTCGTGGTTATGGATAATGCAAGCTACCATTCAAGGCGCTTAGAGAAGGTACCAACTTCAGCTTGGAGAAAGCAAGAAATTATTAACTGGCTGTCAAATAAAGGTATTCAGTTTGAGACGAATTCAGTAAAGAAGGAACTACTAGCCATAGTAAAACAACATAAATCTCGCTTCATGAAATATGCCGTAGAAGATGTAGCAGAAAAGTATAAAGTAACTGTGCTGCGCCTACCGCCATATCATTGCGAATTAAATCCTATAGAACTTATATGGGCACAAGTTAAAGGATATGTTGCAAGGTACAATACCACATTTAAAATGAAAGATGTCAAGGTATTGTTTGATCAAGCCATTATGGAAATCACATCAGAAAACTGGCAAAAAGCAATCCAGCATGTTTTAAAAGAGGAAGATAAAATGTGGGAACTGGACAGCTTGGTCGATCAGGTGGTTGACCCTATAATTATAACACCAGGGGATGATGACAGTTCTTCGGATGAAGACTATACTGATGTAGAATAATTTAATTGAATTGTAAATATACTGTAGCGGGATAAGCAATCTGGACAGAGATCAGTGTATCAGTGACAGTGACACTTTTGCTTAGGTTAGGGTTTAGAATTAAGGGTAGTCTGAATAATTATTTTCTCGGAAGGTTCTCGAAAATTGTACCTAGTAATCTCTAGAACATTCAATTAGGGTATAAATAGAGTGTTGTTAAACGTTAAGGGAAGTTCACAGTTTTAGTATTGTTCAAGTGTCAAATTGTAATAACGTATCCAGTAAAGTTCTTGTCGTTTTTGTGAATAAATTGATTTAAAGTCCCCACAAGTGTTTCAATACGTAAAGTTCGTTCGTGTGTGTTTGTGAGTATTTCTCGATTTCGGTTCGTATATATTTTATTGTTACATTTTATATTTTTTTAATAACACTGTTCTGCTGTATTAAATTTTTATTTCCTTTAATATAATTTTTATGAATGCATATTCTTTTGGCAATTATCCCACTAGCGCGCCTCTGGCTCAGTATTTATCCGTCGATAACAATGGACAAATCCCTTAAAACAGGGTGATACCTACCTGCTCTTTATGAAACGACATAATTTTGCAATGCGGACTAGGGAAGTGACAGAATTTATTGACGGATCACCCTGTAGCGCTTTTGAATACTTAATGAGATTTTATTACTCTACACTCTTTTGAAATAGACTATAATCCAGAAAATGCTTCGCTATGGGGTTCGTGGAGTTGCCCAAGATTGGATGAGGTCATATCTAGAAAACAGGTCACAAACAGTGAGAATTCAAGGTGTTCACAGTCAGTCCTTGACCTGCAAGCAAGGAGTTCCACAGGGGTCTATACTCGGACCACTGCTTTTTCTTATTTATGCGAACGACTTGATACAATACCTAAATAGTCTTTCAAAGGTACATATAGTTGCATATGCAGACGATACAAATGTTCTGGTCACTGATTGTAATACATTAGCGCTTGCAGAATCAGAATCCATATATAAGAAAATAATGAAATGGGCTGAAAAAAATCATTTAGCACTAAATATCAGCAAAACAGCATTAGTCAAATTCACAATGCAGAACACCACCGAAACTCTCAAAATATATGAAGATAGCCAACTAGAGGTGACATCCAAACCAGAAAAAAATGCTAGGTCTATTTCTAGATCATAAGCTGAATTGGGGTCCTCATATAGATTCATTATGTGATAAACTACGAAAGAACTGTTATGCACTGAGATTTATGTCGAATCATTGTGGAAGAGTGGTGTTCCTAAGTCTGTACTATGCAACTATTGGCTGTCACTTGCGCTATGGAATCCTGAATTGGGGTATGAGCTTCTCAGCGGTCAGAATAAATGCTAGTTTAGGATGGCGACACTCATGTAGAAGCTCATTCAAAGAGCTGGAAATACTCACAGTTGCTGGTCTGTTTATATATGAGATGTGTCTCTACGTTCATAGAAATAAAGAAAAAGTTAGCGCAAACCAGCAAGACCACCCATACGCAACTAGACTAGAGGGTTGTTGATAGCGAATCCTCACCGAATCTCCCTCTATCAAAAGAGTCACCTATACCTTGGACCTAAATGGTATAACAAGCTAGATGTTTCTATTAAGGACTTAATGAACATCTGCATTTTCAAAAGACGCAATTGAAAAAATATCTTATCGAAAAAAACTGCTACACCGTTGACGAGTTTTATTAGTTACTCTCGATAAAAAACTGTTAATTACCTTCATATATACAGTTTAGTATCTGTCGTGTTTTGTTGTTTTATATGTATCTACTTATATTTGTTTTTAGTTATACATGGACGTCTTCCTTGTTACGGTATGTAAATGTTTATTGTAATGATTTCATACTGTTCAACAAGTGAAATAAACATTATTTTCATTATTATAAAAAAATTAATTAAAATTATGTGGTTACCGAAATTCGATAAAATACACTGAAAAACTAAAATGTAATGCAAAACGTAATGAAATGTAGATTACGAAAAAGAGCTATGGATGTTAACGAAGTAGATGTTCAAAATGTTCACCGGGAACGTCTTGGCAACATCCTAATCTGAAATAAAACTGTCTTTTAACATCATTGATGGTGCTCCATCCTGCTGAAACCGTATCGTATTCACTGGAACTTGAGGGTTTCCTGGACCAGGGATGACATCATTTTGAAGTAGTGCCAAATAATTATCGCCATTTAAGTTGCCCTCAATGTTTCCAACAATTCCTGCTCAAACATTAACCTTTTTAGGGTATTGCGTGTGATCTTCTCTCAAGTGAGGATTTTCCGTTCACCAGTAGCGGCAATTTTGCCGATTAGCATGACCCTAAAGAGACAAAGTACACTCACCAGAAAACATAACGTCTTCTAATTGGATGATATTGTTATCCAACCTGTCCATCATTTGCTCACAAAAATTAGTTCTATCAAAATCGTCTTCCATGAGCTCCCGAGTAGGTATAATTTTATAGGGATGCATTTTATTTTCTTTTAATATGTTTACTATCGATGTATGGCTAACATTGAATGTAGTGGATGCCTGTCTACTTCATGTATGTGGGTTTTCCTCAAACTCAAGCATCTAATCTAATTTGAGTTCATCAATCATTGCATTGGTAGCTGCTTTTTTTATCTGCCCCACATGAACAAGATCGCTAAACTGCTTTTCTATTTTGCTTATTGTTCTTTGAGATATGGGCGGTAAATTAGGAAATTTCTCATGAAATAGGCGAGCTACTTCCTGTTGTGTTCGGGTTTTCTCTCCGTAACCAATCATTTGTAAAACTGTTATTTTATGCATTTCTGTTAATGTAACCATTTGTCAGACTTCAAGTTAACGAACTTTAAACTTAAATTAAATTACTGACAATGTTGTAGGTAGGTAGGTCTAAAGTGAGTGGGTCTATTCGACCCTCCACCGCAGTCCATAAAGGTTTATTGTGGCTCACACATATTCACACTCGGCCAAATAAACCTAGCTTCTTAACGAAGCCGTTTAGTTTGTATGGTGAGTGGTCTTTCAGATCAGATGGTCAGATGAGACTACGGATCTGCCGAACTCAAAGAACCTGATTTGGTCCCCAGCGGGGCAGGCACAAAGTATATGCTCTGCAGTTTCATCATTTTCCAGACAGAGGCGACACACACTGTCTTCCGACAGTCCAAGTCTCTGCATGTGATGATTCAAATGACAGTGACCTGTAAGAAGGCCTGTTAGACATCGTAGTTCATCCTTACTGTAGTTCAACAACTGTTTGGAATCAAGCTTCGAAGGGTGAAAAAACGCCTTGGAGTGAGCCAATCCTGGAAGATTCTGCCAGAAGTCCATAACTCTTCTTGCCATCCAGGTGTTAAGTGTTTGTTTGGCAAAGCCCAAAGCGATGGCAATGACAGGTTCTGATCCAATGAAACCGCTTGCAGCACCCTCCTTTGCAAGAGAGTCAGCAGCTTCATTGCCTTACAGGCCAGTATGGCCAGGAATCCAGACCAGAGACAATCTGTTTAGTCTTCCTGTCGAGGACAGTCTTTTTTGGCAGTTTGCTATCAATTTAGACGTTGCTTGGTTGCCAAGAGTTTCCAACGCCGCTTGACTGTCCGAGAATATTTTTATTGACTTGTGAGTGAGGTTGGATTTATCCAATCTCTCCGCACACAATTCAATAGCGTAAATTTCCGCTTGAAATACAGTCGCATAAGTTCCTAGGCGGGTAGATAACTCTGTCCTGGGTCTGCGACTGAAAGCACCTGCACCGGAACCGGAAGGTGTTTTTGATCCATCTGTGAACCAACAACTATCTGCTCTTAATATTTCCTCCTCCCGCAGGATCCAGTCCTTTCTACTCGGGAATAGTACTTTATAATGCAGTTCAAGTAATGTTGTAACATACAAAACAAGTTGATAATGCGTTTTTAAACTAAAGTTGTCACGGAAAAGATTTACAGTTTTTCAAAGGATACCATCTAAAAAGAACATTGCCATGGTTTTTGCTTACTTTCTTATTATCAATACCTCAACATGAACTAAGTTTTGAGTTTAAATAGAAAGGGTTATATTTTGAGTATATTGCAATAAGTTTTGAGTGTATTTTATGGAATTTCGGTAACCATATGATTCTAATTTATTTTATCTTAATTGTTGCAATAAACTTGAAAGCGATAACATTTTTGAATAGAGAAGAATAAAGAGACCTTTCAAACGATATATCACATGTCCATTAAAAAAATTGGGGGGTTGTAGCATTTCTCCGTTGAAGTATGTCAAATTATAATTCAAATTTGACGTGTTTCAGGATTTTGTTAAAATATGTACCATAACCGAAATAATGAATTTGTTCAATTCGGCTTTCACACACTGTAGATATACTGCTGTGGTTTCTCTCATTTCTGGACAGACTATAGTGACCATGATAAAGGTTTTAAATTAAACCAATTACTGTACAAAAAAGAGAGTGGGCCTGTTAAAGTATTATAAACCGTTCTACATTCGCTGTGGCGAATCATAATGAAATTACAAAATTTTGTTTGGGCACTCTTCTCAGCATTTATAATGAGCGTTTATTACTTTTTACTATCAGTAAAGAGTATAACCTCATTTGAAACCCGCATCAAAGTTTACTAGAACTGTCCCACCTTAACCAACTTGTCTTCACTAGAACTGTTCGTCTTTATTCTTTCAATTTTCAGAAGTATGGTCCCTGAAATGCAAATGTGATTTATGCAAGGATAAAAACTACACATGTGAAACGGATGGATACTGCTACACCTCCACATATCTCAAGAACGGAGTCATCCATTTCAATTACAGGTATGAAGACATCGTTCATTTCTTCTTTTCTAACTGATTCATTTCTAAATTTTGAAATCCAAAATTTTACTAAAGATTAGTATTAAATTGCACACAATCGGAATGGCTCGAACAATAAAATTCCAATCTGGTTTACATTGAAAATCCGATGCCGAAATCTAATCGGTAATTCAACATCCGTAACCATTCGATATTTACTAATTGTTGCATGTTGATGTACTAGATGTTTAGACAGAAAGCAGTTTTTCCCGCCCGAGGATCACAGAGGGTGTTACACTGATCCGAGTATAAGTTGCTGCAAAGTAGATTTTTGTAACGACAAGAAAAAGTTTCGACCCACTGTTATTTCTTTCAGTAATTTAACTAGTTCAGGTAAGGGTGTGACTCCCCTTCCTTAGGTTGCGTATTCGCAGAGGACCTCGAAGAATTCCCAACAAATGGAATAAGAGAGTGTTCTGACGAAAATGTGCGTCATTTGGTGAAAACCAAAAGTTTGTTTTTGTAATAATGCCAATGTTTTTAATGAGCTATTTAAAAATATGTAAATCTTTAATTTTTATATTCTTTGTTTTTTCTGAATATCCGTTGAGAAAAAATGTGTTTAACTTGTTCCCATGGAAAAACAATTCACTAAACTTGCTAACACTAAACAAAATATCAACAACACCGTGATTCATTTTTTGATAACACTGACTATCAGCAGGAAAGAATTGATGAAAGTCATTAAGATAACAAAGTAAGCATAGTATGGAAATTTCCACCATCATTTGCACAGAAAATCTATTGTGAATGAAAAAGTTTGCATCTTTCCAATACCAATTTTGACAATTTGGTTTCTTCTTATCCCCTTCCATTAGTAAACCAAACAGTTCATTTTGTCACAATCTTAATTCAAAAATTCTTGAACAAGATTCTCTTATACTATAACAATTTTCAATTGAAGGTGATTCATTAGCAACGTCGCACTTGAAGTGACCAACGGATAATCCTGTTACCAACTCTGCAGAGGCGCACCAAAATAATATTTTTATTTATTTAAACACATAGGTAATTACGTAAAAATTGTTATAGTATGTGGCGTTACCTGGTGTCAATGGTAAAACTGATTACATTTTCTTATTATGACTAATACAGTACTTCAAAAAAAACAGAAAACTTTACAAAATAATTATTATGTTCCTTTTATATAGAAAGAGAACTACAAAGCAAAGAAATAAATTACAGAATCCATTGACTCGTCCGAAGAGGAATCCCCAGTCACACCTAAATCTATTATTATTTGGTCGAGAACAGTGTCTACCGTCCCGTCCTATCTCCACATTTTCTCTTCTTCCTTGATCACATGGGCTACAGCATTAGCCCAATCTTCTTTCCGTATCCGTTCCATTGCGAGTTCTAATAAACGTCGGATATCAGAAATTTTATATGTCACGTTTTCACGAGCTACGGAACCCTTAATTTGAGCCCAGATTAATTCTATCGGGTTTAACTCGCAATGGTAAGGAGGAAGTCTCAAAATGGTGATGCGTTCGGCACGAGCTGTTTAATGACACTCATATGCTCGGCCTTAACCATGTCCTTGGAAAATGTTATTCTTTTTTGTCCTAACCAACTCTGCATGTCTGCTTTTCTGGTGGTCATAGTTGGCAGCTGTTAACTAATCGGCTGTGATAAGAAGCGTTATCCATTACTATTACCGAATTTGGCTCGACTCGTGAAAGAAGGGATTCAAACCATCCTTCAAAACGTTGGGCGTCCATGTCTTCGTGTTAATCCTCTGTTTTTTTTTGATAAAAAAATTATTGCGCTATCGTCTAAAAAGCCACTCTCGCTACCTATATGGGCGACAATTAGTCGTTGCCCTTTACCTGTTAATCCGCGTAATCCTGTTGATAAATCGTCCATAAATGCTTGACGATAACTAGTTACAGTAGTATCTTGCCAGATCATAGATAATTTTGTGAGCAGAACGCATTTCTCTAATAGAGCGAAGATATCTCCGTCACCATGAGACTATATCTTCTCTTTGTATTAAGACAGATTTACGGGCTCGTTTGGCATATATAAATTTTAAATCTTCTTTTATTATTTTCCTTAACTTCTCTTTGCTCATTTTTGGAATGAGATCATTATCCATTACCTTTGTTCTAATGAATTCGAGGGTTGAAGCTTTATTCTCAAAAAAGAAAGAATGAATGGTATAGCGTACAACATTTTTCTGGTACTCGTCCAATCCAATTTTTTTACTACCACCACAATGTACTTTTGGAGCTTGCACAATCCTAGTCACCTTTTTGTCACGTACAATGCGTTCAATTGTCGACACGGATATTCCCGTTAAAATTGAATACTGGGCTACAGCTTCCACTGTAAGGAGTGTATTTTTTTAAATTTTCGTACACTCTACAGACAATCTGTTTTTCTTCTAACGACATAAACTTCCGCTTTCTTTGTACATTACTCACAATAAAGTGTGAATGTGATGAAAATCTATGAAAATGTATTTTGAAAAACAAGTATCGGCCAACTCTATCTCATATTTTAAAGTTAATAAATATAACATTCTATTTAATAAATATAATAAAATATATTTAATAAATACAAAACAAAGTCACCTTCACAAGAAACAGAACACACTACGCCTATGCAGATAAGGACGATTGATAATGAAGAAACCGAATGACTAGTTATGTCATTTTAAGGACGCAAATATGATAGAGCTGCGAAGTGTTGATCAGTTTACCGATGTTTTAAAGTATTTAGCGAAATAGTTCTCACCTATTCGCTCGTACATCCTATCGATATGCAGGAGGCAAATTTAATGGAATCATCTTAGTTTTCAATAATTATTTACAATGGCGATGCATTGACGATAAAAATGACCCCGGTAAGAATTTAGTTCTTACATTTAACATTGTTGCCGTTAGCTCTTAGTTCAATTTGTATATGAGTTACCTCCAATTGAAAATTGTTATACTATAGACAAGAATCAAAATTATATTTCTTCAACAAATTCTGGAGTAATTAGTTTTTCTACAGTTGAACAAAAATACGTTTTTTTCGTTTTCATCATTACTATGTCTTGGATGACCTTGGAGAAATTTTGAACAGTTCCACGTTCATTAAATTTTGTAGTATTTTTCTGTGAACCTAGTGATGGCATTTCTATCTACGAATTTGTCCAAGGAAAATTGTTCTTCACACCAGAACATGTAAAAAGTCACGATTCTGAAGACTCAAACTTACTATGTGAAAACGAAGCGAGCTCAATTGGTTATATTACCACATAACCATACTTTACTCAGGAACCCGATAATGACAGTATTCCATTTGTGGGATATTTTGTGAGGTTCTCTGTACATTGAATAACAATATCCTTTAGGTTTCGTGCAGATATTGATGATTTTGAATAGAGTAAACACTTTTTTTGCAGTTACTATTATAGACTGGTTTATTCAGATTCTCTACATGAAAATACTTTGTAAAAATTGGAATCTATATAAGACTGATCCTGATCGAGGTGCATCCATGCATTGTCAAAAATACAAGAATAGGATTGAAAAATTTATGTACAAACCCGTCTCAGTAAAATGGATTTATTTGATAGGAAAATTACCGAGCAAGCATACTAAGATGGCTAATTTGATATCGAGGAACTAGTCTACAAAGCTACAAGATATTTTGGCCCCTTGACAGTTCACAGAGTAAAAAATGAGAAGGATGTTGTGTGAAAAAAAATCATTATTCATTAAAACACACCCTGCTTTTCACTATCTAGTGGCTCATGAGGCGTCATGTTCGAATTGTGAAAGATGTTTCGATTATTGAAGATTGTAAATTTTCAGTTAGTCTGTTGGCTGAGGTCTGCAGGTCTCTATCGTCGACGATTCGTCTGCAACTGCGGTAGACATCAAAGGTGATAAGGTAATGGACGAAGTGCTTGTAGCTGTCCTCACAGCACGTACTACGTTGTAGTTCAATATTATTATTATTGTTATGTACTTGACGTGTTGAAGGTGTTGCAGTAAATTTTGGGTCAAACTTGTCCCTTCACAAACTTGACGTGTTTTGTTTTTTTTTTCTAAAATATGTTTCCCTGGCAGTAAGTTTTGTACCACCCCGTATTATAGTGAACATCATGAGGATGTATTCGTAACTGAAGAATGCATATGTTTATAGATATGATTGTTCGACGATATACATTTTATTTTTGGTAAATACGGTTGGTTTTATTTTTTGATGTAAACATTTTTTTAAATCATATTCTGTTACTTCAAATACAACAGAAAAATGTGAGAATTCTGAATATTTCAGTCTATTTTCAAAAACTAACGTCAACTTTTTTCTGGATTTTTATTTCTATGGTATATAGTTGGAGCTTCTACTGCACGAAACCGGTGGTTTTCTGAAGTGTTTTTTTTTATTGTTTTAATACTAACTGGGCGTTTTATTTTGTTTTTGCTTGAAAGATAATGCGGAACGGCAGTTACAGAAAAATCCCGGTACGATCTAATACTAATTTAGAGTCAAGTCATGTTAACAATTAGTTCATACTGTATAGTTTCGAAAGGAATTACAATTCACCTGAACAGGAAAACGTTGCCAAAGACGAAGTAATGTTTTTGTAGCACCCCTCATTGTTTTCTTAAGGGTTACCGACGTGGTAGAATAAAGTGATTTGTAATATACCAGGTGTTCCAAAAGTGCTTTTTTTCTCGATAGATACATGTATTTATCTGGGGCCAACTTTCCAAAAAAACTTAAATCATTATCCTCCAAAGATTACATGGTGAAGTGATAATTAATACTGATATCTCTTAATCTAATTCACAATATAATATTTCAAAAATATCCTTCAGTATAAATCCTGATAATTTTTTTAGGAAAGAAATAGGATATCATATGGTTGATACAAAATTTAAGGAGTTGCCAAAATCTAATTAATACTAAAATGCTTATCATTGATGTTATACATAGAATAATATCAATGATGAAATATCAAATTTGACATGAAAATAGAAAGGCAAGAATTTTTGGTGTAACCCGTTGAAATATTCGGCACAATTTTGTCGAATTCACTTTTTACTGGAGATGCATTACTCAAAATATAATAACAGTACTTTCAATGGTATAATTACATTTTAGTTTGAATTTACTCTGTATGAACTATTTTTCTAGTAGGTCCCTCGTTCACTTAGAATTGTCCCTATATTTTATGATCACATTTTATCAATTTGGGATTCATAGTTGATTAAGAAGATGTGAATTAATATTTATGTAATGAATGAATGAAATAAAACTTTATCTGCTATTGATATAAGTGTCTGTTATTTATTATATTATCGACTAAGTACAGACATTTGACTGAGCAAAACCGAACACACCAAAAAACAAAAGATTCTCCAGGAAAAAATTTGCTCCTTGCAAACATCCTCGAACAAAAACCAGATGGAATTTTATTGCAGGAAAATTATCTTTGGCGGGTACTTCCAATTGATGACGTTTTTCACATATGTGTTTTAAATGAATATGTTTTCGATTTTTCTCAATATATATACTCACTGAAAGTAAATTATATGGGTTATTATGGGTTATTTTTTAGATTTATCACACTCTTTGTATGTGTTGAACGAATGAATACAACTACCTACTAATGACAATATGTGTAGATGTACCCATAATCCGCAGCCCAGGATCCTTTTTCATTATTGCTCATAAAGAGTTTTCATAATTAGCTTCGTTTTGACGAATCTCCAAATTTTTACCCTCTGCGAAAATTCTGGCTAATGGTAGTTAATTAAATGTCCGGGCAATGGGGAATGTTCCTCAATTTGGGTTATTACAGCAAATTCAAGTTTGAACAAAATAAAGTTGAGTTTAATTTATGAGTTTTTCAAATTCACTTCGAAAAGTATTCAAATTGATGTTTCCAAATGTTGGGTTTCAATTTTTAAAAGGATTTGTTTCTAATTCACATATTGGCAACAACGCCTATATCAAGTTGAAATAATTTATACGTACCTAGATATTCTACTTTAAAAAAGGAAAATAATCTTTATAAATCAACAATTAAGGCAAAACATAAATTATAGTTCAATACCATCTCCACAAGCCACATAAACAACAGTTGTTTTGTTATTTATTTATATAGAGGAAGATAGGTTAGGTGCACAAAATGTCATATGTCACAGAATGTCTCGGAACTCGGAACATAAGTAAACAGAACAGCACGCCTCTGAAATATGTCATCTTTGTCTCATAAAGGTAACAGATTCATTGTCCTTTATTAGCTATAACCGATGTTGCTAAATGGTGAAATAGAAATGAATCCCTTCAAATGTTGAATGCTTTATTTCATTCCTCTTTTTTAAGTATTTAAATATTTTTTTAAAGAAAAAGGTTGAAATGATAAGTTTAAAATGCGTTGTTTTAGAGCTCTTTTATGAAAACTACTTGATTTTCGTCAGGAGGAACATTCCCCATTGCTGAAATTTTATTTCCGGCAGTTGATTTTTTAGGTGAAACTACACATAATTTGATAAAAAACAGGAAGGCATTTCTCATACGGTTTCACCAAAACCTCGACTAAAATGTCCTGCCCCACCAACTTGTTGAAATAATGAAGTCATAAAAAATATTATTAGCTATTTAGTGCTTTTTTTTCCAAAGTAAATGCATATTTGTATTAGTTGAATAGTCTATCTCATGTACGCGGTTGGTTGTGAATTTGTTGATTGAATAATCGTACATTAAAAGTTCGCTTTTTTGTTACATTTGACATGAATTTGATTACATCTACAGTCAGTAATGTCGTCGTTGGCAGTCAGTAATGTCGTCGATTTTATAATATAGTTTCAGGTCGTCTGCAAATACTAGGCTAGGAATATTGAAAGAGGTTGACAAGTCATTAATAAAAATTAAAAATAAAAGAGGTCCAAGATTAGAACCTTACGATTTGATCTTCACATTTTGAATGATAGTTCTCGCATTAGCATGGAAGAAATTGAAGAATCTGTCGTACCTGTACCTTTTTTCAGTGAATGGTTCTGAACATACGATTACCAAATAAAGGTGTAAAAAAAAGTTTTCGCAAGTTTGACGGTATTTATATACTGAGTGACAAAGAAAGGTAAACACCCATTTATATTGAAAATATTTCAATAATGTTTTGCATGTGTATTTATGTTGAGGCCAGTAAAAAGCCAATAATATGCGATGAAAAAATACAAGAATCCTGAGTAAAAATTAAAATGAAAGAAATAACATGAAAAACCCAAGCAGGTGGATATTTTGTACGACTGCTCGATAATAGAGTTATGAAAAGTTAATTTCCCAACAAGAATGTATAATACAAAAATAAAAATCAATAACGAAATGAAATGATTCTAAACTGAATAGTTGTAGGAAAAATCCTACAATCCCTATTGGGTGTTGCCACTGGCTCTCGAGCATCGATGCAACCGATTGCACTGGTGCAGAGACAGCGCGTCGTGGTGAAAGACGAGATCCCCAGTTTTATGTCGAGAGGCATGTTCACCATACTGTTGGTTCAATGGTATAAGGTACCATTGCATATGGTAGCAGAACATCTTTAGTCTTTATTAGAGGCAACATGACAGCTCTTCGTTCCATTCACGAAGTAGTGGATCCTCGTCTCCTTTCATACCTTGAGACCATCAAGAACCCCATATTTCAACAAGACAACGCTAGACCGCATGTGGCTTCATGGATCAGCATGGCATTAACTGCTTACCATGGCCACCCATATTGCCCGATCTTTCACCGATCGAACATGTGTGGGATATTCTTGGTCGCAGACTGCTGAATTTACAACAGCCCCCACAGGCTTTGGGAGCACTTAGACATGAGTTAAAAGTAGAGTGGAATGAGATACCCAACAGGATATAGACCATCTTATCAGGACAATGCTCAGACGTATGCACGAGTGTATAAGACATCGTGTGTATAAGTGTATAAGACATCGAGGATTTGCAACACACTACTTAACTTCACTAGTTTCACGATCATCCAATTTAACTGAAAACTTACTCGTTTGTTTGCTATTATCTGTCAAGTATGTAAGTAAAAATTATTGAAATATAAATGGGTGTTCACCTTTCTTTGTCACTTTGTCAATTTTCAGGGGATCTGATCCTCATCGAGGAAGCTATTGTTATCATGAAGCAAAACACGTGTCTTAGTTCTATAAACCTCTCATAGTGAAAATCACAGTAAACAGTATTAGTAAGTTATATTCAATTTGCGAAGAAATCTTCAGTTATGACCTTGTTACTTGAACATGTTGAACTTGGGGCAAGCATCGGTCAAACCATAGGACTTTTTTTCTATTGTAGAGACTTTCCTCAGAAGAGGTAAGCATTTTGTTAAAACGAAGCTATTTACAGTTATCATCACGGGTTTATGTTGGAATTAAAAAGTTGAAAACCATTCATTTGTCCAAATCAAGCACTATACAGTGTGTCAATTTCAAAACATACAATGGGCTATATCTCACGACCGAAAGCTAATATCGGAAAATGCTTGAAACCGTTTCTAGGATAGTAAAGGGGAACTAAAGTGACATGAAAGAGAACTCACCCCCATCAACCCCCTAGGCCCCACCCACCAAAACTCAAAAAGTTTAAATCTCAAACCCCTACTTGTGATACATCATTGAAAATACTATAAAAAATGCTATCCAATGATTTAATTGATAATTGTACAAGGTGAAGCAATAATTGTGAAATTTCATCAGTTCGGACTTCCATTGTCATTGTCAACCACCTTCAAACAAATAATTGTGAAACTTTGGCTTAAATGGAATATTTAATGAGGTTTTTGTTGAATTGCAAATTTATTAAAAATGTCAATTAAGTGAATGTTCAAAGTGGGTTCCGTTGTTTTGTAAACGATAATACAGCCTATTCACAAATTCTGCACGAACTTTGGCAAATGTTGTTCTAATAATGGCGCGACTTGCTTGCGTAATTCTTTCTCGCAATTCCCCAAATAACGCAGGTTGAGTTTTATAAACAACTGACTTGAGGTGATCCCACAGAAAAAAGTCAGGTGGCGCCAAGTCTGGTGACCTCGGTGGCCACTCAATGGGACCTCTCCTTTCAATCCATTTGTTCGGATAATTAGTATCCAACCAGTGCCTACTGGAGCTGCATAGTGAGGAGGTGCTTCATCTTGTTGGAAGTGCAGCACCTCTTCATCTACAGCTAGGTTGCCTTGGTCGTCCCTTTGGTTCTATAATTCATGCTCAATTAAAGGTTCGTGGGTGTTTTCCAGCATATAGAGATAAATGTCGCCACTTAAATTGCCTGGTATGAACAAGGCAGTTTTTCAGGATATTGAGTGAGATCTTCTTTGATGAGAGTTCCCATCACTCCAGTACCGACAGTTTTATTTATTTACATTATCGTTCAGCATAAAAGTACATTCATCACTGAAACAAATACTTTTTAACATTCTCGGTTCAACGCGAGTTCTTTCAGTCATGAGTTCACAAAACTCAATTCGTCGGTATGGATAATCATTGCCTAGTTCTTATGTAATTTCAACACCTTTCTAACTGACTCATGTGAAAGTCCTGTCATTGCAGATACTTGACGTGTTGATGCAGTAGGCTCCATTGCAAAATTTCCAAGGATCTCAATTTGGGTTGCTTCATTCAGTAATCTTGGGACATTTCTTTTTTATTTTGAACTGATCCCGTTTCTCTAAACTTTTCAACTAAATCGTAGACGTACATGTGACTTACAGTTTTGTCCGGATGCCTTTCATGAAATATTTGAGCTGTTTTTAAATAACAGTGGTTCTGGGAGGCAAATATGAAAATTATCTTCACGCGCTCAGGTATACTGTAAACCATCGTGACAACTACAGCTGAATGACAGTACAGATCGTACAAATGACGAAAACTAATCACATTAAAAAGTCTTAAACAAACCAAAACCAAAACCAAAAATTATTGACTCTGACAGAACAAAAAAAACAGATCTTTCCAACTTGTTTTGCAAAAACGGCAAAATAAGTTTTTATTTAATAAAAGGGAATCGACGGACACTTATCATTTAAAATAATAGTCCGAGAGGTAGCATTACAAATAAAAAAGTCATAGTAAGCCGGCTGATATTAAAGTTCGTGCAGACTTTGACAATAGGCTGTATTATTGTTCACAAAAAAAAAACGGAACCCACTTTGAACATTTACTTAATTGACATTTTTAATAAATTTGTAGTTCAACAAAAACCTCATTAAATATTCCGTTTAGGCAAAAGTTTCACAATTATTGCTTCAGGCTGTATTATTGTTCACAAAAAAAAAACGGAACCCACTTTGAACATTTACTTAATTGACATTTTTAATAAATTTGTAGTTCAACAAAAACCTCATTAAATATTCCGTTTAGGCAAAAGTTTCACAATTATTGCTTCACCCTGTACAATTATTAATTAAACCATTGGATAGCATTATTTATAGTCTTTTCAGTGATGTATCACAAGAAGGGGTTTGCAATTTAAACTTTTTGAGTTTTGGAGGGTGGGGCCTAGGGGGTTGATGGGGGTGAGTTCTCTTTCATGTCACTTCAGTTTCCCCCTACTATCCTAGAAACCGTTTCAAGCATTTTTCGATATCAGCTTACGTTTGTGAGATATAGCCCATTGTAAGTTTTGAAATTGACACACTGTATACAAACTCCTGCAAACTGTTACAGTTCTGGTTTTTGGAAACTTTGCTTGTATTGGATTTATTCTACGCCTTTGGCAGTTTTACCTTTGACTATTCAATTGTGTAGAAAAACATCTGTCTTTTTTGGAAATACCCCGCTAGTCTCAAAAAGTCTGTCGGAAATATTCGGACGTACAAGAAATTATAACCGATTCCCATGCGCTAAATTTGAATTCGCTTTGTACAATTGATGTAAATTTAGGTGCCTGAGCCCGAATCTATCACTTCCCGCCTTCAATCCAATGTTCTGCCACCCAAATTCCCTAAATAAAACCTTTGTAATGGAGTGCTGCAAACACCAAGATTACTGCAACGCCGTTCTGATACCGACTCTTAGCCCTCCGACAGCGAAAGGTAAAAACACGGAATGGTTCTACTACCTACACACCTTTAGTAGCGGCGTTTGGTTCTCTCTGTTGTATCTTTTGTTGTACATATTATTTTTTCTCATCGCCTTTCCTCCACTTTTCTTTCTCGATGCACTCACTGCCTGTTTAACCATAATGCATTATTTACAATTTCAGCAGTAGCTCTTTTGGGTCCAGGTAGTCCCCTTTGCTGGTAGCTGCGAATTACTTACTCAAAACAAATTGGATAGACGGAAAATCCACGGCACAATCATTATGAAGTGTTTGACAAAAATTAGTGGTAATGGACCATATCGGATGAGAATTTCATATGGATTGATATTTCTGAGCTGACTATTCTGTGTGTCAGTTGTCATGTTAATCGTTCACTTCGTTACTTCCACTAAGTATCAAGAAAATCAAATGGTAATTTAATAGAATGGAAGCAGCAAATAAACATTACAAACATCAACTATATAATACAGCTAACACGGGATAGCCAACTCGTAAAAAATATAAATGTTCCAAACAAATAAATTATCGATATATATGGTCGGTAAAGTACGGAAGTGCAAAAGGGCCACACATTTTTATTATTTGTATCTTGGAAATAACGACTTTGAATCTCGAAATTTCGACTATAATCTGAAAATTTCGACTTTTATCTCGAAATTACGACTTCAAACTCGAAATTTCGAGATTAAAGTCGAAATTTCGAGATTGAAGTCGAAATTTCGAGTTTGAAGTCGTAATTTCGAAATTACGAGATTAAAGTCGAAATTTCGAGTTTGAAGTCGTAATTTCCAAATTACGAGATTAAAGTTAAAATTTCGAGATTAAAGTCAAAATTTCAACATTAAATTCGAAATTTCGAGATTGAAATCGAAATTTCGAGTTTGAAGTCATAATTTCAAAATTACGAGATTAAAGTCGAAATTTCGAGAATGAAGTCGAAATTTCGAGTCTCGAAATAACGAGATTAAAGTCGAAATTTCGAGATTGAAGTCGAAATTTCGAGTTTGAAGTCATAATTTCGAAATTACTAGATTAAAGTCGAAATTTCGAGTTTGAAGTCGAAATTTCGAGTTTGAAGTCGTAATTTCGAAATTACGATATTAAAGTCGAAATTTCGAAATTGAAGTCGAAAATTCGAGTTCGAAGTCGAAATTTCGAGTTTAAAGTTGTAATTTCGGAATTATGAGATTAAAGTCGAAATTTCGAAATTACGAGATTAAAGTCGAAATTTCAAGACTAAAGTCAATATTTCGAGATTAATGTCGAAATTTCGAAATAACGAGATTAAAGTCGAAATTTCGAGTTTGAAGTCGTAAATTTCGGAATTACGAGATTAAAGTCGAAATTTCAAAACTAAAGTCAATATTTCGAGATTAAAGTCGAAATTTCGAGTTTGAAGTTGTAATTTCGAAATTACGAGATTGAAGTCGAAATTTCGAGTTTGAAGTCGAAATTTCGAGTTTGAAGTCGAAATTTCGAGTTTGAAGTCGTAATTTCGGAATTACGAGATTAAGTCGAAATTTCGAAATTACGAGATTGAAGTCGAAATTTCGAGTTTGAAGTCGTAATTTCGGAATTACGAGATTAAGTCGAAATTTCGAAATTACGAGATTGAAGTCGAAATTTCAAGACTAAAGTCCATATTTCGAGATTGAAGTCGAAATTTCGAGTTTGAAGTCGTAAATTTCGGAATTACGAGATCAAAGTCGAAATTATAAGATTAAAGTTGAAATTTCAAAACTAAAGTCAATATTTCGAGATTAAAGTCGAAATTTCCAGATTGGAGTCGAAATTACGATATTGAAGTCGAAATCTCGAGATAAAAGTCGAAATTTTGAGATTCAAAGTCGTAATTTCCAAGAAACTAATAATAAAAATATGTGGCACTTCTGCGCTTCCGTAGAAAACAAATATCTACATGACAATTGACACTAATGACAGATACACGGTGCAGCCAACGTAGAAAAAATACATCTGATCCAATGGTCTGGGCCACACGATCATTTCTTTGGAACTCCTGTCCAAGGGCACCGAAAATTATTATTCATGGCTCATTCAATTGGGAATGAGCTCTAACAACTTTTTGAAAAATTTCAAAAGGGGCTCGAAAAAATTGCAAAAGTTATAAAAAAGTTAGTAAGAGGGGTTTGGTTTTTTGCAAATATCTCGGAAAACATTAAAGATACCCGAAATTTGAAAAAAATCCTTATAGAGGAGGAAATTTCCTAAAAAAGTCTCACTTCCCGGAACTCTATCCGAAAATCCGTGGGAATTTTTTTCCGTGATTATTTTATTAGATATTTGTTTTAAAAAATCTGTTTAAAATCTGTTTTTCCGTTAATCAGCTGTCGCCCCCATACGAACGACAACTCTCAGAAGTTTAGAAACTTCTGCGAGCTAAGGACTAACGAGGTCTTACCTTTTAACGTGTGATTCCTAACACGGTTGCAAAATCATCCCCGTTTCAACCAGAAAAATTTTTCCGAGAAAAATATCTGATCGAGGCGGGAATCGAACCCACGATCTTCCGATCGTGAGTCGGACGCACTACCACCGCGGCCAATTCCACAACTTATACATTAGTTAATTAACTAATTTTTACAAGTTTTAAATTTACATAAAGACCCTGATAATTTTTAAATTCAAAACCTCAAATTTTATTCACTTCTTGGAGCTTTTCTTGAAAGCCTTCAAAAAAGATTCCCGTTGAAAAAATTTAAAAAATTCGGTTTTGAAGCAATTGAAGCAATGGAATTTTTTTTTAATCATTATCCAAATTTATTCGTATTCTTATTTAAAGTTACATAAAAATGATTTTTCATATTTTTTAGCTCTTAATATGAATATTAAGGAACGATTTTTTTTTAAATCATCATTTCTATTTCTCTTTGATATTCTGAAATAAAGCGTTTTTTTCATTTATATTTTCTTTATTTATTCAATAAGCAATTTGTTTTAAAAAAATACATTTTTACGATATATTTTTTTAAATACTACCAAAAAAACAAAAACAACCATGTGTCACTTTTTGAAAAATACTAAAAAAGTTTGTAAAAAAATTTCAAATATCCTATAAACAATATATCTGTTTATAATTTTTTTAAACAAATACTTAGAACTAGATATTATGAAAAATCATTTTTATGTAACTTTAAATAATAAGAATACGAATAAATTTGAAAAATAAAAAATAATTTCATTGCTTTAAATGAATTTTTCACCTTTTAATGTCTTTGATTATTAATAACAAAGTGGAAAATCTAAATTTTTTTTATTTTTCCAACGGGAATTTTTGAAGGCTTTCAAGAAAAGCTCCAAGAAGAGGTTTTTGCGCTATTTTCGCCTCTAAATCAAAATTATAAATATTGGTGATGGGGTTCCGGAAGGTGGGACTTTTCTTAGGAAATTTCCCCCTCTTTAAGGATTTTTTTTCGAATCTAGGATACCTTTAATATTTTCCGAGATATTTGCAAAAAACCAACCCCCCTTTTTTTACTAAACTGTTTATAAGTTTTGCAATTTTTTGAGCCCCTCTTGAAATTTTTCAAAAACTTGCTAGAGGTCATTCCGAATCGAAGGAACCCTGGATCATAATTTTCGGTGCCCTTGGACAGAAGTTCCAAAAAAAAAGCATCTTGCGACCCAGACTACAAACGAAATCTTTATCCGCTATGGCCTATGTCTATTGAATGAATACCAACTTTTTTGTAGCTGACCAAATTCGGAATTATCTTTTATGATATTTTGGAAACATTTACCGTGATAGTACAAGTTCCCAATGCATGATTTCTACAATCATCCCTTTTTTTATACAAATGTAATTTTTGAAATGAGTCGAGGTCATTTGGAAAAGAAATGTGTAAAGTATTGGCTGCCGCTTGTCATTTTTTTCGCATTCTAGAAAATTGCTCGTTGAAAGCCGTTCAATTTATCGGGCAACAGGCAGGCAGATCACTGTTCTATCGCATTCCCTCACGTGGTTCTACATTTCTTCATTGCCTACATCCATAAGTACCCATAACTTTACCTTCAAAATTCCTAATCTTGCCGTGGATGTGATTCTTCCGTATTTAGAAGAAATTTCGGGTCCCGTTCCAAACATCGAGAATAAAATTTTGAAGGACACTCAAGGTAGCAAAATATATGGTACGAGACATGGTCAAAAAAGGGGTCGATAAGGTACATTAATAGTACTTGAAGAGTTGACTTGGAACCAAATACGGGAAAACCTTTGTAGAGACCTTTTGAATAAATGAACTGAATGACAGTTTCAACGCAGCAGCAATTTATTGAAAATCGTTTTTTCAAGCGTGAAAAATGAGAATCTTTTGAAACACAATCAGTAGATACTAGGTTAAAAAATGAATATTACTGGAGTTTATTCTCAACACCAAATCGTTATTTTTAACACTTCGACACGTGTTTCAATCACCAAGTGATCATCTTCAACACCAAACCGTTATTTTTAACACCTCGACACGTGTTTCAATCACCAATTGATCATCTTCAACACCAAACCGTTATTTATAACATCTCGACACGTGTTTCAATCACCAAGTGATCATCTTCAACACCAAACCGTTATTTTTAACACCTCGACACGTGTTTCAATCACCAAGTGATCATCTTCAACACCAAACCGTTATTTTTCACACCTCGACACTTGGTGATTGAAACACGTGACGAGGTGTTGTAAATAACGATTTGGTATTGGGATTAAACTCCAGTAATATTCATTACTACACCAAAGGTTCCAAACAGTGCATCACAAGTAGATATTAGGTTGTTTCAAAGGTTTTGTACGTTTTAATAAGTCTACTTTGTACTGTGATATCTGAGTGAATACATATTAAATTTTTTCGAAATACGCGTCATTTGAATCAGTGCACTTTTGCCAACGTAACACAAGTCGATTGATTCCGTCAGCATGAAAATTATGTGCTCGGGATGCGATGAAGTCGACAAATGCCGTTTTTGCCTGGTCCTGATTGGCGGAGGTTCTACCGGTGAGATCGAGATGCTTGAAAAGATGGTAGTCGGTTGGCGAGAGGTCTGAGGAGTATACTGGGTGAGGCAGTGACGATCCGATCAAAAAAAGGGTCGTTTTGGTAGCGCAAAAGCAAACAAGAATAGACCTCGAATACATCAATAACCTTATAGGAGCCAAAGCTCAGTTTTTCCACCATCGTGCTCACCGTTTGTAATGGAGCATTCTCCACCAGAGTCCTCAAATATTCTTCCTGGATTACTGTAGGTCGACACTTTGGTGCTCATCTTCGAGGCTAAAATCTTCGAAACGAAGATTAACCAATAAACCAGGCCAAACTCCTGGTTAATTTTTCGGGCGGTTTTGGCAGCGCTTTGGTTCAGTTTGAATTGGTAGAGTAAAATTGTCCTAAAATTGCGACATCACATAGCAATAAGTTAAAAATAGGCAAAAAATTTGATATTTTACCAAAGTAATGCTGATTGGAATTTGATTGGAGATGAACGTCAATTTAAGTATACAGGGTGGGCCATCGAAAACTTGACATGGCGGTTTTGGGTACTGATCTTGCAAATCCGAAAAAACGTTCAGACAGTTTTTCCCCATTTACAGCGTCGTCACTTCAACCCCGGAGTAGAGGGGTGAAGTGACGTGGGTGTAATTTTAATAGGGAATAGGGGGCGAGTCGCACATCGTTTGAAAGATCTTGGAATTCTTTAAACAATGGTGTACATTTTTTAAAATTTGGACGTCTTTAAAAGTTTTCATTCCGATAATTCACTTTTTCAATATTGTTGATAGCAATAAATTGTTGTACGCCACTGCTCAGTTGGAATGTATTTCGAACTTACGCTACTTTTTTGTTAATTTTTTAGTTCTTCTCTGATAAGAGGACTATTACAATTGAGAAATGGTGTAAATGCTGATTCTATTTCTAATTTTTATGTTAAAAGTGAGATCTACATTATTACTAGTAGTGAGTGCCGTTAAGTTTTGCTAAAGAAACAATGGTTCACACAACTGCAGAGAGGGTTGAGTTGATTGAACTGTACTATGGAAATAGACGTTGTGCTGCGAGAGCCGCTGAACTGTTCAATCAACAACATGGGAAGAATCTGTCGCGACAGTGCGTTTTCGATTTAGTTGCAAAATTTCGCACAACTGGATCTGTAGCAAATAAAAAACGGCAATTCGAACCACCAGTAACAAATGAGGCGACACAAGTGGCAATTCTGGGCCGTGTTGAGCTTGACCATACTTTGAACACAAGAAAGTTAGCATTTCTTTCTGGCGTGTCACGAAATAGCATTCGGCGTATTTTAAAAACCCACAAAATGCATCCTTACAAGATTAAATTAACGCAAGAACTGAATGAAGATGACTTCGATCGACGCTTGCAATTTTGCGAGTTGGTTAGTGAACGAGCGGTGGAAAATCCACATTTTGTATGCAACATTTGCTTCAGTGATGAATGTTGTTTTTTTCTAAATGGCACAGTTAATCGCCATAATTGTCGCTATTGGGCTGATTCAAATCCTCACATTTTTCATGAAGTGCATACTCAACGTCCACAAAAATTAAATGTATGTGCTAGAATTTTTGGTGACCGTATTGTTGGTCCATTGTTTTTAGAAGGCAATTTAACCGGACAAATGTATCTAGAGCTTCTGGAAGATACTATTAATCCCCTTCTCACTGATATTATTGAAAATGACCACACAATTGTCGGGAGGATCTGTTAATATTTCAACAAGATGGGTTTCCTCCGTACTATGCTGCCTGTTCGGCAGTATTTAGATCAGACTTTTCCGGATCACTGGATTGGGAAGCGGGGCATTATCGAATGGCCACCACGATCACCAGACCTTTCGCCGTTAGATTTCTTTCTGTGGAGTTATTTGAAAAGCAGAATTTACTGTACTCCTCCTCTCCTGGATCACCCGAAGATTTACGGCAACGAATCACAAATGAATGTTGCCAAATCACTCCAAAAAAGCTCTACAATGTTCGAGAACGTTTCCAGCAGAATCTCTATTATTGCATGGAAGCTGGAGGTGCCCATTTTGAGCATATGCTAACATGATAATGAAGTAAGTAACTTCAACTCTAAATTTAATGTGGTTCGTTCAAATTAAAAAAAATTTACACCGTTGTTTAGAGAATTCCAAGATCTTTCAAACAATGTGCGACTCGCCCCCTATTACCTATTAAAATTCCAAGGGTTATTCACCCCTCTGCTCCGGAGTTGAAGTGACGACGCTGTAAATGGGGAAAAAACTGTCCCCCTCCCAATAAAAATCTACCTGTCTGAGAGTTTTTTAGGATTTGCAAGATTAGTACTCAAAACGTACATGTCAAGTTTTCGATGGCCCATCCTGTATAAATGTCAGTTTGAAAACTCTGCAACTTTGACATTTGAAGAAAAAATAATTGAGTTCGAATAAAAGTTTTTCTGAAATACTGCAGAAATTCCCCCTCTGTGCTCCCATTGATAATCATTTCGAAAAATTACATTTTGATTAAAAACAGATGAATGTAGAAATCAAGCAAAGGAATCTTGTCATATCGTGATATTGCAAACTAATTCATTGAATCATTCTGTATACATCACAGTCGACTAATAGAATCGTGAATTTCCAATTTCCCAAGCCTACATTCCAATATTCCACTTCACAAACATACGTGTTCTTTGTTTTGGGTAGCTAATAATATGTTTGAAATAGATGTGAAATAAGTCATATATGTCACTTGTAGCTTGTAAAAATAGTTATGTTTATTTAGACAGTAATTTTGGGTATTGGTAGTTTTTTTGTTTTTGATCTTGTTTTTTTTTTTGGATCAGATTGTATGCTGTATATAGAAGGTGAAAATTTATCTGGTTTGGCAAGGGCAGAAATTAGTGGCACCCCGATCTAAAATATTCACCTGAATATGTGAAGTCGACTAATCGTTGACAATATTTCATTATTTGTGTGTATTATAACTAAAATGACAGTTGATAAACACTTCAGTACACAAAAATAATTTCTCTCTATAGTATTAAAAATAATTAGACAAGTTGGGACTCACACGTTAAAAGGTAAGACCGCGTTAATCCTTTGCCAGTTTAGACTTTTGAGGGTTGTAGTTCGTAGGGATACGACAGCTGGTCAATGAAAAATATATTTTAATAGTTAACAAGCTGAATTGTATGTTGAATATACATAAAACTCTTAACAAATGAGGGATAGAGTCAGAATCACGCGTAAAAATGTATTTGAATTATTCAACAGCACACAAGAAATTGCAGTTGTTACTAACAAATTAAGATGCAAAAGTTAAGGCATTTGGTTTTTCGTATAATATTTCACTTTTTATTGCATCACTTATATATATTTTGCTATAATTTCACTTTATATATTATAATAAGATAAGTTTTTTTTCTGAAAGTGCTCCTGTTTTTTTATTAAAAGAATTTTTGTCAAAGCTTGGAGTTATTTTTTTAATTAGACAATAGCAACACATTCAAACTTTCATAACTGATAACAATATATCTAAAGTAAAACATAGTAGAATACAAATAATTGATCTCATAAAACGGGGCACGAGTTAGATAAGTATTGATAAAATCACGTATATAATTTAAACTCAAGAGATACGGAATATGATTAAAAGATAACTTGGTAGATATTTCAACAATATCTCCATTGGAGATAGATCGAACTTTTTCTCAAGTATTGCTAGTTTTTGAGTTGTTAACGAAAAACTAAATGCCATTCTGTTTTATCTTATTTTGTCAATAACAACTGCAATTTTTCGGGTGCTATAAAATCAATAAAATACATTGTTTGTATTTCATTCTGAATCCTCTGAGCTATAGCTCAATTTCAACTTCTCAGATATACTAAATTACGGTTTTATAATTGATAATGTTGTTCTCTCAGAATGTCTACACAAATTTGACGATTGTCGCCATTTCTTCAATTCACAGATCGAAAGTTGTCGGCTTACTTTTTATTTTATTGAAATCCAGTTTTCTTATACTAGCACAAATCTCTACATTACATTATGTTTCTTCATCGTTATACAACTGTATCATTTTGGCAACCCGTGTTCGGAATCACACGTTAAAAGTTAAGACCTCGTTAATCCTTAGCTTGCACAAGTTTCGACTTGTGAGGGTTGTCGTTCGTAGGGGTGCGATAGCTACTTAACGGAAAAAACATATTTCAAACAGATATTTTTGACAAGTAAAATTGCGAATATTTCAACTGAAACAAAGTTAAATACTTTTCCAAAGTTGTTTCAAAAGATGCGTGAATTGTTCAAATGGCAACACTGTTAGGAAGACAGGAAATACGAATTTCTGGGTCACAAATGAGGGATGTTATCTCAAGAAATGCCAGAAGGGTCTGACACAGACTACCTGAAAATAAAAAACTTATGGGGTGGTGCTGCTAGATATTTACATGGTTTGGTTTCAGACAAAAATAAACTCCAAATGATATTCTATTGATGAATGTATCTTTAGCATGAGACAAATGGGTTGGTTGTTTTATTTTTTATGTACAAGATATTAATTTAGTGTGAATGTTCTAACTAGTTGGTGAAAGAAATCTCAGATTGGAAGTACTTATACACTTTTCTTTCCTATGATCTGCTATATTACCATTGTTATTGGCATTACAATTTTTGTTCAAATATTGAAAAGTACTGTCACATTGTGCGATTATTCAACCGTCTTATTTTGGAAATTTATTCTAGTCACGAATCAATTTTTTTTCAACCAATACATGTTGCACATAATATGTTTATAGAACTTACCTAGGAACCTAGTAGAGAGGACTGGATCCTCCAGGGAAAGGACATATTAAGAGGAGATAGTTGTTGGTTCACAGATGGAAGAAAAACATCTTATCAGGTTCTGGTGCGGGTGTTTTCAGTCGCAGACCCAGAACAGAGATATCAATCTGCCTAGGAACCTATGCGACTGTATTTCAAGCAAAAATTTACGCTATTGAATTGTATGTGGAGAGATTGGAAGAATCCAACCTCATGAACAAGTCAATAAAAATATTCTCGGACAGTCAAGCGGCGTTGGAAGCTCTTGGTTCCTACCGAGAAACGTCTAAATTGGTAGCAAATTACCAAAAACGACTCTTCTCAATAGGAAGACTTAACAGAGTGTCTCTGGTTTGGATTCCTGGCTATACTGGCCTGGAAGGCAATGCAGGGAGCTTCATGGGACCAAAACATCGCTTTAGGCTTCGCCAAACAAAGATTGAACACCTGGATGGCAAGAAGATTTATGGACTCCTGGCAGAATCTTCCAGGATTGGTTCAGTCTAAGGCGTTTATTCACCCTTCGAAACTTCATACCAAACAGTTGTTGGACTACAGTAGGGATGAACTACGATGTCTAACAGGTCATCTTTACAGGTCACTGTCATTTGAATCATCACGTGCAGAGACTACGACTGTCATTTTCATTGCCTTTTTTTCAAAAAAATTTGTTGACGATATTGTTATTTCCATTCCAAAAAATAAACAAACTGAAATATTAGCTACTTTTCATAGTTTTTATCCAAAACTGAAATTTACTCTTGAAATGAAAGGAAACAATTCATTAGGATTTCTAGATACTAAAATAATTAAAGATGCAAACCGAATTTTAAAGGTAGACTGGTATCATAAACCAGCTTTTTCTAAGAGATGTTTAAATTATTTTTTAAAACAACTTTAAGAGTTGAATAACTTTTTTCGAGATCAATTGCCCTAACACCAAACTGATATTTTTGCACACGACGCGCGTTTCGCCAACAAAGTTAGCATCCTCAGGAGAAGAAAATTGATAACTAGTCTAGTCTGGTTAGTCCTTATATACTAAAATGTATTACCTGAGGTTGTATACCTGAAGTCCAATATGGAATTTCTCGGTAATTAACTACCTGCAAGTTCTTAGTAATTATTCTCTTCCTAACAGAAGATTGAAAAGCGGGCTAAACGGGATGGGTCCCTTATCGCCATTCATGCTGTTTTTACATTTTGCTATTTCTAGACTCTCACTTGCATCGAGTAGCCTGGTGTCATGCACATGCTTAATCAGTTTCAGATTGTTTTCACCAATTCTGTGGTCCTTGTCTAGAGCATGTTGGGCGACACTGGATTTTTCTATCCTTCCGTATTTCACACATGCTCTAGACAAGGACTACAGAATTGGTGAAAACAATCTGAAACTGATTAGGCATGTGCATGACACCAGGCTACTCGATGCATGTGAGAGTCTTGAAATAGCAAAATGTAAAAACAGCATGAATGGCGATAAGGGACCCATCCCGTTTAGCCCGCTTTTTAATCTTTGTTAAGAAGAGAATAATTACTAAGAACTTGCAGGTAGTTAATTACCGAAAAATTCCATATTGGACTTCAGGTATACAACCTCAGGTTATAAATTTTAGTATATAAGGACTAACCAGACTAGACTAGGTATCAATTTTCTTCTCCTGAGGATGCTAACTTTGTTGGCGAAACGCGCGTCTAGTGCAAAAATATCAGTTTGGTGTTAGGGCAATTGATCTCGAAAAACTTTCACACCAAAGGTTCCAATCTCATCGTTATTTAACTTTAAGAGTGAAACAACATTATACGGAATTTGAAATCAAGAGCAATTGCCTGGTAAAAAATAATTATACTAGAGCCCTTATTAGAAAAATAAATAAAGAAAAAAGTTCCTCTTCCCAAAATACAGGGGTGAAACCCAATTATCACAAAATTCCATTTGTTGAAAATTTACCTGATAAACTTGGAATGCTACTCAGTACCAAACAAATTAAAGTTAGTCCAGTCATTATAGTAAGTTCACCTCGTAATTCGAGATACCCATATGTAAGTCTGTAAATACTTGTATATTGACACCCTAAAAGTTGTCTGAAAAGCTACATCTGGAAGGGTGTAAGCAACTATTAAATTTCAAGGTCAAAGGTCACAAAAATCGGTTTTTTGCGCTTTTTTTGGAAATATCTCATTTCCTATGGGTTTTTTGCTATTTGTATTTATTATCAATATTGTAGAATACAAAATTCTCTACAAATTTTGTTTAAAAAAATTTTTATACGGTGAACCGTTTTCGAGATAGAGGGCGGAGAGCACGCGGTCACAGCATCACTTCAGGTCAACCGGTGCCTCCGGTCGAAAACGCTCCATATATAGCGATAAATCGATAAATCAATGATTATAAATATTTGTCAATTTTTATAAACTATTATATTATATTTTATCATTTTTTTCCTTACTTATCCACTTTTTATTCAGTATTAATTTATTTAACAACACTTACCTGCCCATGTAATTGCAGAATCGTTAATGAAAATATATGAATTATATTTGAATCTTAACCTAATTAATATTTATAACTTTTTACATGATGAAAAAAAAAACAAATAAATTATGAATTAATCTTTTTATTAAAAAATATCATTGAATACATTTATTTTTATTGAAAGTAAAGAAATGGAATAAAGGGTACAAAAACTACAATTTATAATTTTAATCATCTTCTTCCTCTTCATCGTCGTCTTCTGGCTGCTGGTAAATTTCAAACTGGTCTTCATTATCGTCTTCAACGACATTTGTCTCAAGTTCTTCCATGATTTCGGGGTCAAAGGTTCCATCTTCGTTAATGTCGCTCTGATATGGTAGAGCATTGAGACAAGCTTGCCCATTACATTGGCCACAAACTAAAGAGCATTGCAAGCCCGCTTTCCTGCATCCGCATCGCGAACCACAACCACTCTTGCAGTTGCAGAAAATTGTATTTAGCAAATCTTCTGGAGCAGGTGGTAAAATTGTCATGATAGGCTCCAGAAAATCGTTTCGCATTGCCCAACCCCATACCTGGGGTTCCAAATCATGTCTTAACCAAGTTTGAACTTGATAATATACACGGTTGAAATGTTGATGAGCAGCTGAACTTGTTGGTGGAATATTTGAAAGCTGCACAGGTTTATTAAGTATTGTAGACTTGACGTAATGCATATAACGAAGATGATCGGACTTTTCACAGATTTCGGAGCATTATAGACTGCCAATAAGGTTTGAGTTCCACTCTCTAATAATCTCTGGGCCGAACAATTTTCTTCCTCAAATGCTGCAGCTAGTTCATCCAAATTTGTCAGTTTCTCAAAAACTTTTAAAAATGATTTTTTTCCCTTTTTAAAAAGCGCAGAAGTTGTGTCACAGCCACTTAATGCGTGCAGAAATAAAATATGTTTTTTAGAATGAGGATAATTATCAAAACTTTTAGTCGAGTATATCTCCGTTTTTACATTACCTTTCCCAACTTTTTTAAAGAAAATTTCTTGTTGTTTTTCTCTTAATTATTTTTTAATTTTAGTAAACGGTTATCAGTATTATTGAATAGATATAGATTTAATGCATGAAGAAAATGATAAAATATAATATAATAGTTAATAAAAATTGACAAATATTTATAATCATTGATTTATCGATAGTTCATCAACTATATATGGCGCGTTTTCGACCGGAGGCACCGGTTGACCTGAAGTGATGCTGTGACCGCGCGCTCTCCGCCCTCTATCTCGAAAACGGTTCACCGTATAAACATTTTTTTTTCACAAAATTTGTAGAGAATTTTGTATTCTACAATATTGATAATAAATACAAATAGCAAAAAACCCATAGAAAATGAGATATTTCCAAAAAAAGCGCAAAAAACCGATTTTTGTGACCTTTAACCTTGAAATTTAATAGTTGCTTACACTCTACCATATGTAGGTTTTGAGACAACTTTTAGGGTGTCAATATACAAGTATTTACAGACTTACAGCTGGGTATCTCGAATTCCGAGATTCTTACCTAATTTAAGCTTAAATGACTGAATTAAGTGGCCTTTTAAAATGAAAATACAGTTGGAAATCATTTTTTATCGAAACAAAAAATAAAAACACCTCAAGACATGTAACCCAATATAGTGTACAAATTGAACTGTGGAAGCTGTCACAAATGATGATATGTTGGTCAAACCGGGCAGTATCGTAAAACACGAGTTTCAATAAATCAAATCAATCAAAATATACTTTATTGTCAGAAGGTTTTGTATCCTACCGACAAAGATTTGTAGGTATATATATAAGCATAACTAATGGTGTATAGATAAAAACTGGCAATTAATAAAGGTTTGAATAAAATAGGTACAAATACAATAAAAATAAATATAAAATGGAATACAGGTTTTGAAACGATTCATTGAAATACTCTTGGAAGCTATAATAGGGTCTATCAGCTAGCAAATTTCTAACTGCTTTTTTGAATTGTACGTTGGTCAGATTGAATAATTTTCCACCATTATAAAAAAAATGGAATCCTTGATTAATGTTGAGTTAGGTATAGGAAGTCTAATATTGAATATGCTATTACGAGTAGCATAAGGAGAAGAAATAAAGTCAAAACTCCGTTTTATATTTGTGCACCAAACATACAGTTTCAAGAATGAATAGTGCAACGACGGTTAAAATCTTATTGGCCGCAAAATAATTTCTGCATGATTCCCTAGGTTTGACTTTACAGAGACCTTTTCTTTTCTGTAATATCAACACAGATGAGAGAAGGGTTGCACTGCATGTTCCTCAAAATGGTATTCCATATCTTATTTGGGATTCAAATGCGTAGTAAACCGTTTTTTGCTGTGTGAAAACCCAGCTCGTTAGAAACCACCCTCACTGCATAACATCCGGAGGGAATTTTACTCTTGAGTTGTCTGACGTGTTCATCAAATTTGAGCCTATTATCAATATAGATACCAAGAAATTTTGTGTTCAATTTGTTTTCCAAGATATCATTGTCTATTGACAGTTCTTTTAGCAGACATTTAAATGTTATTATATTTGTTTTGGAGATATTCAAGGATAATAAATTAGCATCATACCAATTTTTCACCTTTTCTAAATCAGATGATATCTTTTTATGTAGCTCTGCTGGGTTTTTTCCTTCCACAATATTGTTGTATCTTCCGCGAATAGAGTAAAGCTGCCAGATATATCTATTATAGTCAAATCATTAATATACAACAAAAACAAAACTGGACCCGATACAGAACCCTGTGGCACACCATATGTGATTGCCCTGCTTTCTGAGAGTTCCGATGTTCTTACTATTTGACTTCGGCCTAAGAGGTACGATTCAAACCAATTGTACGTCAACCCTCTGCAGCCATACCGGTGAAGTTTTTTGAGTAATAATTCATGCATTACAATCAAAAGCCTTCGAAAGGTCACAGAAAATTGCGGCAGCCACTTCACCAGCATTTATTTCTGAATAAAGTTTATAAAGGAAAGAGAATATTGCATCACTTGTATCTTTTTCCGTCTGGAACCCAAATTGGTTATTACTCATGATTTCATGCAAATTTAAGAAATCATTCAATATTTTTTAATAATTTTCGCCAAGGTTGGAATTAGAGAAATGGGCCGCAGATTGGAGGGATTATGCAAATCACCACCTTTATGTAGGGGAATAACAATTGAAGTCTTGAAAGAAGGAGGGAATGAGCCAGTTTCGAAGGAGGCATTAATGAGATTAAAGTTTCCAATGCATTGCCTGGTAGATTCAAAATTATTTTTACCGAAATCTTGTCATACCCAGCGGTATTTTTATTTCTGATGTTGTTCAAGGTTTCAATTGATTAGTTTGAGAACACATGAAAGACTCTGAGAAACTGAATATGAAAAAACCCACAGCCCACGTTGAACATGAAAAAGATAATATTGGATTATGGTCATCCAACTATTCTAGATGTTCAACCATATTTATCCAAAAGACTATTGAACAAAATTGTATATATTCTCAAATGCGATAGTGTTAACACTACAAGAGATGTCGATGGCCTCAATACTGCATATTTCAATTTGATAAATCAAATACCTGAATAATTTACTCTTTTTTCATTCTTTTTTTCCTTCTGCAGCCTCGATCAATATACATATAATGAAATGGGAACAATTAATGGTTCTGTTTACAGGGACCGTTCTATTTTTCAATATTTTTTGTGGTGAGTCTGCGCGGTAGACACGTTGATTTGATAAAATTTCATCATTGAAGGAAAACTACTGAATACTTCTCCTAACAAGAACTATTTCATGGAATTCATAGAGATAAATCACTGTAATTGTTATCCTAATGATCCTTATTGACGGTTGGTATGTTGTCGACTATAAAAACTAAGAGGATCCCGATTCATCGAATAATCCGTGGGTGGATGAAACAGTAACAAATCACATATTTGTTACCACGAAATCTTCACAGAAATTCGAGCTTGTTCTCAATTTAGTTCCAGTGGACAGTTTTTTCTGTAATTACATGTGACTGCCTAACTATAGGAATGATGAAGCATCCCTTTATAACATGGTTTCTATTTCAATCATATCAAATGATGAAAAATTTGATACTAGACTTTGTAGAAAAATAAGCTAAGAACCAATAACCCATATTGAGTCATGTCATGTCAATAATAATAATAATCGTATTTATTATTTTCGAAAAATATATACAAAAAACAAAATTGAGGAAATACATCAACAGAAAATTTTTGAAAATAAAGGGCGAAGTTCAGTTCAGTTCCTGAATAAATTCAACAACTGAACTGTTCTTCCACTTAACCCTAAAAGAGCGCAAAATTATATATGTCATCACTTTGTTGTGAACAGTAATCATATTTTCGTTTTCACAATACTTTTTTTACGAAAAAAATTTAGATTTCCGCTTATCATAAAAAACATTCAATTAAAACGTTGAACGAAGGGCAAAATCAATTTTACTGGTTTGAAGCCCAACATAGGAAATGAAGGCAATCGTCAAATTACATTCTTGTTGTTGAAGGAGTTGAAAATGGAATCAAAAGTTACATTCATTGACTTTTATTTTCCCTCCAATTTATAGTGAGTTTTCAGTGCTGCATTATCGGTACAAATATCTTTTTGGTGGGTTTAGTTTTTAGAAAATCAGAATTAGATAAAACGTATAACAAGAAATCGCTATAAAATGGTTACTACAGTTGTACTTGGTGCATATTTTAAAACAATATAGACATTATAATAAGTCTATTCTTTTCAGTGAAAATCCATGCATTTGTCTATACGAAATAAGAATATTTGTGATCTACACTTTTTGTATGTAGTACATTGAAGTTGAACCAACATTGGTGAGAGAATGTTCCCAACTTTGTTTATCGCATATGACGTCAGTTCCCTGTGTACCCCACTCATGCTCTTCCCTAAAGGTCAGATTTTGCTGCAAACCCTTCACTAGTGCAAATCAACTAACTCCTCTGGCATACCTCTCCAACTTTCTGTAACGCCTTCAGGAATGTTAGACACTTCCAAAGTAAAATGAAAATGAATGGTAATGAAAAAAATTCATCCGACTTCATTATGTCATCGCTCTTCCAATTCAAATATACCTACTTGGCTATCAGTATTGTATAATATTATTTTGTGGAAGACCTTGAACTTTATCTCTCGAGTCGGTTTGATTTTATAACTGTAAATATTGTATATATTATTTATTGTTGGTTCTAGGTGGCAGTTTTTTTTACAGCATGTTTCATATTCGTGTTTTTAGTTACCTCTTTTTTGTTTGATGGAATATGTTGCGGGTGTAACTGATAGAGATTTCAACTATCGTAAATGTGTTGTCGAAAGGCATATATATCTGTTTCTATTAACGGATTACATTTTACTATTAGTATGTACTTTTATTTACTTTACGATTTGCTGAAAATAGTCACGAGACGTTGCGGGTTAGTTTACCATGAAATCGGGTGAAATTATTTTTATGGGAAAAAGGAATTTGCGGAATACTATTATTATTGTCAACACATCTGTTTTGTTTTGTTACAGATGTAATACACACGTCAAAGATTATTATTAGTTTGAGAAAAGATAAAATATTTATTTTCATTAAATTCGAAGTTAGACAAAATAAGCAACCTGAGATGAAGAAACATATGAAGGTACATAATTCGAAAATATCTGGCATAAATAAAAATGATGATTTTTGTAGTATACTCATTCATTACTGATATATTTCAATTTTCACACCAAAATTTTGATCTTCATATGTGCCTGAATTTAACTGAATATTGTTTTGACTTGACATTGTTCTTTAGTTGTGAAGTATGCTATGTAGAAATAATAATCTATTAAAAGTGGATTATTTATTTTTCAGATGATATAAATAAAAGCAGTAACGTAAATTATACCACAAAAGATACTCAAATGGGTCTACATGTGTAATTAATAAATGAATACTTGAATTGTCTAGAAATGTATATGCCTATGTTTAATTAAATAGCATTTTTAATTTTTCGATAGGAGCATTTTTTACAGCTAAACTATTGACATTTTGAAAAACTTCAATAAAGTTATATTTTCTGAAAGACTTTTTTGTGGAGGACTCGATACTTTTTTTACTGTTTTTTTCTGGGCATATAATCCACAATCAGAAAAATAAACAAAACTAAATCAATAGAGAATCTGCTGGAGCGTAATGAAGAGCATACTGAAAAGTTACCACTGAAGAGTTCAATTAATCAGAAACGTGTATTTATAAATTTTGCCTACGAATTAAAAAAAATCAAATATTTATACTTTGCTTTCCCTGGTGATCACTATATCCCATTTTTATATAGTAGCTACTAACATTATAAACTATACACATCGGAAAAGTCTAGGGATATTTTTAAAAATGGCAATAATTTTTTTTTAGATCGCTTCAGGGAAAAAAAAGTTGACGGGTGATTATTAAATGAATGTAACTTACAACAAAATTTATTAAATGGTCAAAAATACTGAGTGCGCATATAAGCAAAACTAAAAGAAAATATGGCTCTTCTTTGGCACCCCGAAAAAAAATCATAATACAAAAAAAATGGAATCAGTACAAAGTATGGCCTCCACGCTGGTTTATTACGGCCGGCCCTACATCTATCGTGCATCGACAAAATGAGATTGTCAATGTCTTGTTGAGGTAAATTTGCCCATTCAGCGATTAAAAGCTCTCTCAATTGAAACGTTGTGTGAATGTTCCCCATATGCGGAGTAATTTTTCGTTGAAGCATGTCCCACACATGCTCGATGGGATTCAGGTCCGGTGATTGTGCTGGCCATGGCAATACATCAACTCCTTCGTTGGTGAGCCAGTCAGTCACTAGACGCGCGACATGTGAACGAGCATTATCGTGCATTAGGTGGAAGTTTTCACCAACAGCACCAGCAAACGGACGGACGATAGGTAGAAGAATGGTGTCGAGGTACTGTCGAGCTGTGAGGGAGCGATTTGGAAAAACGAGATCGATTCTGCCGCCGATCATGATTCCGCCCCATAGCATTACTATACCACCTCTGTATGTGGGGACTTCCTGGACGTGTCTCAAACGTTCATTATTTCCAGGTCGTCTCCACAGTCTTACTCGACGAGAATCTGGATGAAATCCAAATCTGGATTCGTCTGTGAACAAAACTGTGGCCCAATCATTTGCATCCCAGTTTTGATGTTCTTGACACCACTCTAATCTTCTACCGCGATTGTCTCTCGACAAAGGTGGACATCTAAGTGGCCTTTTGTTGTGGAGATCTGCTTCATGCAGTCGATTTCTGACAGTATCACGACCAATGGTTACCTGGTGCGTCTGCTGCAACACGTTAACCAACTCAGGTGCTGTGATTGTCGGTTGTCTTCTTGCGGTTAAGACCAAAAATCGGTCTTGAACTGCAGTTGTAGCGCGTCCTCGCCCTGGATGTTGTTCGGCTGGACTACCAGTTTCACGGAAACGCCGCCACAATCGACTGATAACACTTTGGGAGACCCCCAAACGAAGAGCTACATCATTTTGTCGCATGCCACCTTGAAGAAGCCCTACAGCTCTATTCATCTCAGCCAATGGTAAGTTATGGCGTTCCATGTTGAACCACAATATTTCCAGTTTAATTGCTGAGCAAGAACTGCATAGAATGTACAAACTCGACACTTTCAGATTATTCATTTTAGCCGAAAACCTACAGTTTGTAAAAAACTTGATAAAAGATTAGTTACCGTTTTTGCAGGCTTTGTTCAACCCATAGAAATCTACAGGGTGGTCGAGTGTACCAATTTCATCGAAATTAAACGACCTCATGCATTTATTTTTATGATATTTAGTATGTTATAAAAATATCCCTACACTTTTCCGATGTGTGTAAATACGTATTCAAATATCTTGCTAAATAATTATTCACTATTTTGAAAGTATGCTCCGTGGTCAGATAGTATAAATCTGGTTTTCAACTGGTATCCAGTCTTGTGTTTCTAACGCTTGCGCATTTTTTAATATTGTGATATTTGAATACCTAAAATCCGATCTTTCAACAGCGACCTCCAGATTTTTTTACATATTCTCATATCGTCAGAGAATAGATGTTGATAATTAAAATTGTGACAATTTTTCATCATCTCTACCTTCTACTGATCTAATCGATAACTTGCCCCCTCATTCCATTATAATACAATTTTTTTCAAAAACATTTTATCACAGTGTCAAATACTTGTTTCTGATCGAAAACACTGCAATCGTTAACGCTACGTCTATGTCGCTTTTCCTTTCATCGTTTGCTTGTATTGTTGATTCACAAGAATATATGAATCCGCAATCCGGATTGGTTTTCGAAACTTTCCAAAATTCATTCGAAGAGAGAAAGAGCTGGCAACGTTTATATCGCCATCATGACATTTCGTTTCACTCTGTAAAATATCCAAGGGTGGCTTAGTGTCGCGCCCTTACCAACCCTAAGCCAAACAGATGTTATATACCTCTCTTTCGTGCCCACACTTCCTCCATATTTATAAATAGAAAGAATTTATTCATAATGAAATATGTCAAGTTTGAGAACATTTTATTTATCTGTATATAAGTATTTTGAATTAAATTTAGTACAGTGCAGACCAAAAAGTTACATTGGAAATAAATTTTAGGGGTTGAGTTTTCCACCCCTTACAACCACGGGGTGAACCAAATAAATTACTGGCTAAGTAAGTGTCTTTTTGGTAGTACAAAATGTCAGGTTAATTTCAATATTGTAACTTTTTCAGTGCTTGTGAAAAAAATTGTTATACAAATGTTATGTACCCCCTTTAAGGGGCTGTATCTTAACAAGGGATGCTCCAATGAAGTTTCTTTATATGAAAGATCCTTATCTTTTTTTCGATGAGGAATCACCTCCTTAAATGTTTTACACTTATTCAGTTACACCCTGTATACAGGTGACAAGTGAAGTTCTCATCTTATAGGTTTTTTATTGATGGCTTTATTCGAAATTTGACTTTATCGCCAATTCCTATTTCGATCAAGTTGAAACATTGTTTCAATTTTAACTAAAATTTTACTAATTGAAGATATACCATTGAAGAAATCCTCGAGCGAACTTCAGGCTTAAATAATTCAATCACTAAAATCATTGTAAAAACAACAAAACCACTTCGAGTTTTCAGTGATTCATGAAATAAAGATAGACCGAAGTTGCTAGTGGATTAGAGTGGAATAGAATAATCAATTATTCATTCATTTATTTGCTCGACCATTCTAGGAATACATAATACTCGTAATAGACAAACATCATTAGAATAAGTCGCTTTGAACCTACATAATGCATGACATAATTATTCAGTTTTGTTCGGGAAAATTAAGTAACTTCAATCTATGGACTTTCTCAAATTCAACTTTATGGCTGTGTACTTTCAGAAACAATTAAAATAATGACCAACTGTTTTGGGAATTGCTTTGGTGGACGGTGAGCCGGTGGGGTTGACGTGGGTGGTTTGCTCCACTCACTCAATCGACCGGTGGTTCAAACCGCAAGGCCGAACGATCGATTTTCACTTCCTATCGTCCAACCCGTGCTAGAAATCACACGTTAAAAGGTAAGACCTCGTTAATCCTTGGCTCACACAAGTTTCGACTTTTGAGAGTTGTCGTTCGTAGGGGTGGTCACAGTTACAGGAGAAAATTTTGGAGATTATAACCAAAAAAGACCACGGCATAACCCTGAAACCAACCAAAATATTGACAAAAAACATCTCAAAAGTGCACAAAATGCTAATAATAATAATAACAATAATATAATAATAATAATAACGGCGCAACAGTTAAAAATCCATTTACAGGGATCTTTATAATTACCAAAGTTACAATTTGAGAAAATGAATAACAATATAATAAAATGAAATTTAAAAAAAAGAACAGAAAATTAATAATTCTCTATGAAATACTGAGATGTAATGTCAACAATATATTTTAGGGAATCAAAATTGATATCACACAAATTTGAAATTAAATTGAAATAATTACAAATGCTAAAGATAGGTGACTTGAGATACAAATTGGTTCTGGCCAGTCGGCTGTAAAAAGTTATCGTACTTCTAGTTCTAAAATGAGGCACACAGAAATTTGTAAAAGATAACACCTCCAAAGCATCCACATTGTTGGGAAGTAATTTATACAGAAAAATTATTCCAGCAAGTTTTCTGCGTAATTCAAGACTTTCCATATTGAATTTTATGGTAAGAGATTCATATGGAATACCTCTATCAGGATAGATACCATAATATTTGAAGTAAATAAACTTAAGGAAACGACGTTGAACTTTTTCAATTAATGTATTATAGCAATTGTAGAATGGAGACCATAGAACAGAGCCATATTCTAATTTTGACCTTACGTAGGCTGCATAAAAAGTAAATAGAGCAGATATGTTTGAAAAAGATATACAATTGAGAACTATAAAGCCATAAACTCTCAATGCTTCACTAACTTCAGATTTAATGTGGTTGGAAAAAGACAAATTTTGATCAAAACATACACCAAGATCTTTAATTGAGTTTCTTCGTTACAATGAAATGGTATCTACTCGATAATTGTACTCGATGACTGACATTCTATAAGACACTACTTTACATTTGGATGCATTGAGGTATAGTTTAAGTTCATACCAAGTTTGTTATATTTTCTAACTGTCGTTGCAATGTATTTCAAATCATCTGCAAAAAATAACTTATTGAAATCGACATAATTACTAAGGTCATTAATAAATAATAAGAACAGAACTGGTCCGAGATTCGAGCCCTGAGGTACTCCAGATGAAGGAGTGTACTAAAAAGAATCATAGCCGTTATAAGACATAAACTGTTCGCGTTGAAGTAAGTAGGATTTAATGAAAAGTACTGCAGAATTATGGAAACCAAATTGGTGGAGTTTTTGTAGAAGGATCATGTGATCAAGTCGATCAAATGCTTTAGCAAAATCAGTATGTCACATCAGCTTTACCATGATTATCTAAGACATCGCTAACATTTTTGGTCAATACAATTAAATTTGTTATAGTGGATCTGTTTTTACCATAAATCCATGTTGTTGCGGAGATATGATATTACGAACTGAGGAATGTACGCAATTATAGATGACAATTTCGAGAAGTTTTGCAAAGTTCGATGGGATTGAGATAGGACGATAATTCCGAATTCAGATGGATCTCCAGACTTAAAAATGGGACAAACTCCATAATTTAGGAAAATGATCATTTTTAACTGCAAGATTGTAAAGTGTCAGTAAGGGATAGACCAATACACCTATGCAATCTTATACCAAAAAGGATCTTATCAAGATCAGAAGTGAATTTATTTTTTAGTTTACGTGCTGCAATCAAGATTTCCAAACTAAATCATGATCGACGTAACCCGAGCCTGTTCTGAAATATTTGGTTTGTCCTCTAATGGGGAATTTTCCTCAATTTGGGTTATTACAGCAAATGCAAGTTTGAACAAAATAAAGTTGAGTTTAATTCATGAGTTTCTCAAATTCACTTCGAAAAGTATTCATATTGATGTTTCAGATGTTGGGTTTTAATTTTTAAAGGGATTTGTTTTTGATTCACATATTGGCAACATCGCCTATATCAAGTTGAAATAATTTATACGTACCTAGATATTCTACTTTAAAAAAGGAAAAGTATCTTTATGGATCAACAATTAAGGCAAAATATAAATTATAGTTCAATGCCACCTCCACAAGCCATATAAACAACAGTTGTTTTGTAATTTATTCATATAGAGGAAGGTAGGTTAGGTGCACAAAATGTCATATGTCACAGAATGTCTCGGAACATAAGTAAACAGAACAGGACGCCTCTGAAATATGTCATCTTTGTTTGTCTTATACAGGTAACAGATTCATTGTCCTTTATTAGCTATAACCGATGTTGCCAAATGGTAAAATAGAAACGAATCCCTTTAAATGTTGAATACATTATTCCACTCCTCTTTTTTAAGTATTTAAATAATTTTTTAAAGAAAAAGGTTGAAATGATAAGTTTAAGATGCGTTGTTTTAGAGCTCTTTTATGAAAACTACTTTATTTTCGTCAGGAGGAACATTCCTCATTCTAAATTTCACCGCCAGGTATACAGCGAATAGAAGGCTGGTTCGCAAATACTAACCGCAACATATTCCATCACTTTAAGCTAGTTGTAATAATAACTAATCGTCTTCGTATTTTCTCACCGCTAGATTTGTTATAGATGCTACGACAAACCTATGATCCCCGAACTGTTCATGTACGCTAATAGAACAGAGCAATATTGCAATGAAAGCAAATACGACGTAGAAAATAATCCCGAGTATTCCGCAATATCTACCGCTTGTTGTAATAACAGAGACTTTTGTAACGACATTACTGTACCGTTGACACACAGACAAGGTTAGAGTATTTTCACTCAGGAATGGGGGTACGATTACATGTTTCGTCCTGAGAACTGGTCCATGTTCGGTAATTCTGCGAGTTTTTTTAAAGGGTGGATTCGTTCTTTTGATTACGGGGATGTACGGTTGAGGCCACAAACAATTATACATGCTTCATCAATTTGTGGTTACTTCAGATTGTGAAACGATAATAATTTGTCATCAACTGGTGTCAACATCTAAGAAGTTACCGACGACTCTCGTTTGTATAGCTATCTCTCTTCGATGTATCTAGTGCAAACTGGCTCCCAAACAAGGGCATCCGCCGATCGAAAGCAAACCTCAACTGTGTTTCAATCTTAGAAGAAAAAGATGCTAAAAGTATACGTTCTGTCGCGTTTTCCATTGATGACGCATGTGTAATCTTTCGTTGCCCCAAACGTAGAAAGTTTTTAACATGAAAAACGCTGGAGTCCGTGACGACGAAAGGTTTTTTGGTATATTATGTGCTGATGAGGGTCTAGCTAAACTTTTGTTGTTTCTCATTGCAAAGAACTGACATTTATTCGATACATTTGCTCCGGCCTGGTTACCGGAGTGAATTTAAAGGGTTTTTCATTTATGTCGCTCTCCCAAAACTATTCATAGATGCTACTGTGACGTCTGGAAAACTGATTTTTGGATGGATATCTAGAAATGGGATAAATTAATTCGGAGAAACCTACTTTTTGACGTCTGAAAAAGCTAATCTCATCTTGAAAATAGGAAGATGACAATACAAAAACATTTCTTGAATCAACTTTCGCACACTGATACTGGTGATTAGCAAGATATAATGAAAGTATTTCAAAATAAATATGGTCATTCAGTACACAAGCACGACACAACACAACATTAATATTCTTGAGAGTATTTTTAATATCTGAAACATTATTAACAGGTGAGCCATAGTTTAGCTGCGGTTGAATAGATATTTTATATTATGAACAAACAGAAGTCTAATTTTATCAATGGTTTACATCAACCTTCACAAGAATGCCCACCGATATTAAACATCTCAGCCGAATCTGTAATGATTTGAATGCCTCATCGATTACATGGACATGACGCTGAAATGCAAAAAGTTTGTTGGATTATACTTTTTTAATTGTTTCGTTGAGATAAACTCACTTCTTAACATTTCATTAAGCAGTCAATTTGCAAATTGTTGTGAAAGTACAAAGATGTTCGAGTTGTGAAAATTGAGTAGATAAGTTTTTTAATATTTTAATCTGAATAATATTAGGTTGTTTCAAAAGTTTTCTTCGTTTTTATGAGTCTACTTTTAATTGATAGGATTCACACTTAAAAGATACGACCTCGTTAGTCCTTAGCTCGCACCAGTTTCGACTTTTGAGAGTTGTCCTTCATAAGGGTGCGCCACGAGGTTAACGAAAAAACATTGAATACTTTTTCATTGCCTTTTTTGCCAACGTAACACAAGTCAATTACATCCGTCAGTATAATAATTGGATGCTCAAGATGCGATAAAGTCGACGAAGGCCATTTTGGCCTGTTCCTTATTGGCTAAGGTTCTACCGGTGAGACAGTTATTGTAATAGTGGAAAAGATGATAGTCAATTGGCAAGAGATCTGGGTAGTATGGTGGGTGAGGCAGAACTTCGACACTCAATTCGTTTCATTTTCGGCCGGTGATTTATGAAACGTGCGTCGTGGAGCAAGGTCGGACTTTTTCTGTGGTCCAATGCCGGCAGAAGCTGACTGAGCTGACTCAATTTTTGGTGCATCCTGTCGATTTCCTCAAAAAAGGATGGGAGCCCAGTTCTTTCGCCATCCTACGCAACGTTTGTGGTGTGTCAGCCTCCACCAGGATCCACCTCGTCCTGGATTACTGTAGGTTGACCATTTCGTTACTCATCTTCGAGGCTATAACCTCCGGAACGAAATTTCGCGAACCAACGTCGAACAGTGCGTTCATTAACACTATAATTACCAAATACCTGGTTAATTTTTCGGGTTGTTTCGGCAGCGCTTCTGTTCAATTTGAATTCGTAAAGAAACGTCCGAAAATCTCTATACGCTATAATAATAGGCTGAAAAGACGCAAAACATTAAAATTTGGGGAAGAAATTAACAGCATCAATGTATAGAGTACAGTAGAGTATATATTTATTGAGATATGGAGCTTCAAAAACACATGACATACAAGCGGAAAAAACTTTTGAAACGACCATATTTTAATTAGCATCATCAGCAACTACGATGGTGACATTGTATATTTTTGTAGTAATATTGATGCAGTATTTGTTCACAATTCATAGAACAGCTATCTATTCTAGATCCTTGAACAGCATTACAAAATTGAGCAGTAAAGGGTACAGCTTGTCAAATGTAGGAAGAGCTTTCTGAATTCCGTTATGGTCACGCCCCCTAGATGTGCGTACGTTAGAAAACTATGAGAGCGAACATTCTCAAGTCTCTTCCTAGATTTGACAAGCTGTATTTTCATTTGTTTTTCTGGAACATATAGTAAATTTGTTTGAACTGAACAATCTTTTAAACGTTCAGCCAATATTTAAACTGACTTTGTTTATTCATTCATTCAGATTGAGACAATTTGAATCAATCCAGATTTTAGTTATGAGGCACTGTTGGGAAGCAATGAATATTACTGGAGTTTTTTCCCAACACCAAATCGTTATTTTAACACCTCGACACGTATTTCGATCTTCAAGAGGAAGATTAAAATAACGATTTGGTATTGGGAAAAAAACTCCAGTAATATTCCAGATGTTTGTATTCACGACTGATCTTGAATCAGTAGGTTAGGCTAGGTTAGGTCCAAAGTCCTCCACCGCAACCCGCAAGGGTTTATTGTGGCTCACACTTATTTACACTCGACCAAATAAACCCAGCTTCTTAACGAAGCCGATTAGTTTATATGGTGAGTGGTCTTTCAAGTCAGATGATAAGAGTACGGCTCTGCTCAACTCTTAAAACCTGATTCGGTCCCCAGCGGGGCAGGCACAAAGTATATGCACTGCTGTCTCATCGTTACTGTCGCAGTTGGATAGTCAAGGTGCAATATTCCCACCTTAATACCCGCGACAACCTTCTCATAAGAGGGTTTTTTCAGCTACACCTGACGATGCCTTAGATTCAACCGTGCAGGGTTTTTCGCCTCTAGTTTTGGTGAATCATCACTTGAGCGCAAACGTTTGCTAACCTGCTCGTGCGGGTGTGTTCCCCCACCTGAGACAGATTCTGCGTACGCCGCTCAAGAATTTGGAATAAGGTACCCCGCTCTTGACGAGACGACTCAGTCGTTTCCTGGCTGTACCACTAACCACAGTATTTCTGTATACAGTAGTTTCACTCAGCGTCGGTCCCTTTGATGTCGGTGTCCAGGAGTTTCATTTTTTATAATGATGACGTATTTGACACTAATGACATTTCTCCCTACTACAATCTCAACCAAAGCGTGTATATACTGCTCAACATAACAACTATTCATATAAACTGCTCAAAAAAAAACAGTCTATGAAAACCATGTTGGGCACCTGAGAAAATTGTACAAATGATAATTTTGCATTTGTGTAATATTGAAGTGACCCAGATCATTTGGGCAATGATGAACTAAGTTTCAAGTAAATTTTAAAAATTCATGGAATCGGCAGATGTTCATATTCGAGTGTGACAAAATATATTTTCATTTCAACAAGAAAAAAGACAAGATAAAGAACGTGTTTTGTTATTCATGAACCATGGTACGAATCCATGCGAAATTTCTTTGTAGTGATTTTTGGGGCCAAATATAGCATATTCATTTATTGATTGGAGAATTCAAGATGGCGGACGAGTTTGCCGATTCGATTATATTAAGGACCAATTATTAAAAATATTCCTAATCGAATTCATCACTCAAGATTAAGGAATCTGTAGAGCCTATTCTTTCTGAATTATGTAGTTACTATTCAGGACTTGAAGAAGTAAAAAAGTAATTAAGTATGTAGTGTTCAATCATACAAAAATAATTTTTTTGTATGTATGTACTAACTATAAATGTATGTGAGAGTTTTCGGAGTCGGAAGTTATGAATTATTTACACTGTAAGATAATAGGTTGTTTTGCTGCTTCCAGCTTTTATTCAAGTAAAAATTGATAATAAAATCACTGACAAGTCCAAATGCATTTTGACTATACCATTATATATGTTTTCCGACAGAAAACAACTACTTCTTTAGCTAATAACTCGACATATATTGACAAATGTTGATATTTGAATCTATACAAGTCTAGATGTCTAATCAACCCCGAAAAGTTGCTGCGTAGATTAAAAACAGTTATTCTAAATGAAACATGTCCTATTAGTCAGCAACTTATATAATGTAAATTTGACTATCAAAAATACCTTACGACTGTTAACCTTTCGGAATCCAAGTCGCCTCAGACATAATTGCAAAGATTATCACTTTGAAGAAACAACTTTGCAAGAGCTCTCTAGGACAAATAGTGGGACTTCGCCTGATTCGAACAAGGAACCAACTGCGAACCGTTTTGAAGTGTTCCTCATCAGTGCAGACCATGCTATCACGGTTGTATACACACAGGGACTCGTTATTCCTCCTAGAGAGCTCTTGCACAGTACCATGGTTCATGAATAACAAAACTCGTTCTTCATCTTGTCTTTTTTCTTGTTGAAATTAAAGTATATTTTGTCACATCCGATCCCATGAATTTTTAAAATCTACTTGAAACATAGTTCATCATTGTCGAAATGATCTGGGTTACTTGAATATTACACAAATGCAAAATTATCATTTGTACAATTTTCTTAGGTGCCCAACATGGTTTTCATCGACTGTATTTTTTTGAGCAGTTTATATGAATATTTGTTATGTTGAGCAGTGTTTAAACGCTTTGATTGCATGCCTGTCTTAAACTCGTCGTTTGCGCAGACCTAAGACATCGACGCGTGGGTCTGCGCGTAGGAAAATTCAAACCACAAATCAGCCTTTATGAAATTACTGTATACAAAATACTGTGACTAAACTTTTTTTTAGGTTCAGTTATTGGATCAGGAGTTGGGGAGTTGAGAAGCTCTCGCTCCTGAACTAAATTTACAGGGAGGTCAGTTGGAGTCGTTAAATCGACATCTATCTCCTCTGTAGACTCGCTCCTGAACTAAATTTACAGGGAGGTCAGTTGGAGTCGTAAACTCGACATCCATCTCCTCTGTAGACTCGCTCCTGAACTAAATTTACAGGGAGGTCAGTTGGAGTCGTAAACTCGACATCCATTACCTCTGTAGACTCGCTCCTGATATAAATTTACAGGGAGGTCAGTTCAGGTCATACGCTTGACATCCATCTCCTCTATAGACTCAGCGCCAGAAAGAATTTTTAAGTTTACTCTGCCCATAAAAGTCCCACGAGTAGCTAAGGAAAGAACGTCAATTACGGCAGTGCCCCGCATTAACGTGACAAGGCGATGCTACGACGAGACAGCTGATAGGATCAGTGTCATTCATCCTCTCAGCAGGAATACAATACAAGCACCTTAGGATTAAGCCATCTTTGGGATGCCATTCAGTTCGGGAATAACAGAACTACAAGTGATTCTGTCATTTCCGTATCCAGCCGGTCTACGTGGAAGCAGGCATCCGATGGCCGGTTTGCTCAACCCCCACATCCCAATCCAATGCACTCGTCAAAAATAGCATGCACAGTGGTTCAGGCAGTGAAAAATTAACAAGGACAGCTAACCCGCCTTGAATCAGTAACAGTGATATCATGTCTCTTCCTTTCTCTTTAAAAAACAAAATTATGTTTCAACCGTTATCATCTATCTTACTGCAGAAGATTAAGAATTCTTTCGACATTTTTATCAGTTTTTGAAATACATCTTCTGAAAACGCCTTCTTCACAAACACAGAGTGATACCCTATAATCCAACTCAACCAATTTTACCAACAGTGTCCGTTCTTTCGTATGCCAACATGGACTCCAGCAATTACTAACAAGTAAAAACTAAAGAACGGGAATTAAGTTTTTATGTTACTGGTTATCTTTCAATAAACATGACAATAAATGTAATGATTTTCAGTTTGTTTCCACTCTTATTGTTGTGTTCATGTTTAGGCTCAGTTGAAAAAAAAAGCATTATTCCTCCGCGAATGTTTTTGTGGTAGTGAAACATTAAAAAATTGTTGACATCTTCGAGCACATGTCCTTGAAAATATTCCATTCGTTCTGGCATAATTTCGTATCGGCGGGGAATGAATTAAACTTTCGGGATACGTTGGAGATAAACTGAAAAGTGACAACTTACTGGATATGGACCAGGGATGTGTTTTGTCTGCAGAATAATTGGGATCATTTAATGTTACAGAGGCTACGAATATGTCCCGAGTGTCTTGGATAGTAATATACTTCATTTATTTGTACGTTAGGTATTATGTGTTGCATGTCTTAACAGTGTTGAGAGTGTCTGCTTGAAACCGGAGAAATTGTAAGCATTTATCCCCCAAAAGCCTAAAAGTTACAAAGTAGAAGTATATTTTTTTTCGAACATTTACGAATGGGTCATCGTTTTTTTAGTGTATTATGAAAAATCTAACTCGTGTGTTTTATACAATGTGGAAGTCCATGATGGATTGAAATCGTTATTTTTGAAGAATCCTCTGAAGGTTCTTTTTTTTGTTATTGAACATTTATTTTACGGTTTATTAGTAAGCCATATTTGCAAGATAGTCCAGTAACTTTATACATCACAGCTGCGTCAAAACCGGTAGTTCTGATTTTTTTGCAGACTTGTTTATGATGTTGGCTTAATGAATAATCCAAGTTTGTGACCTCGAGCGCCGAGCGCAAGTTTGTCTAAAATCGAAAAAACCGGGGTTTTTTAAATTTTGGCGATTAAAACCCTGCAGGACTAGTTTTTGAAAAAACTTGCCTTGTAAGTTTTTAAAGTAGACTAAATTTGCTACAATATGATACTAAAACTATCTCTGTACACCTAACAGTTTCCGAGATGAAGCCTTTCAAAGTTTATCATTTTTTTAGAACTTCGCATTTTTTTGCAATTCTGTCTTTCTGATTAATTTAATTTTGACCCTGATCATACCATCGAAACTTTTCATGATGGGATGTTAAAAAAGAAATAAGAAGTGTGAACGATGATGTGTAACGGTGAAGAATGAACTAGGAATTGAGGTTTTTCTCCTTCTATCTGGTTCATGAGTTCATTTAGAGATAACTGACACTCCTCAGCGTTCTCTTCCAGAAATGAATAAATCTTTTCCATGGCCTTATCAACTGTGGGATGCTGACGATTTTCCCTGGACTTTCCAGTTAGTGGTGCCTGGTAGAGCTTTGTTTGGCAAAACCGATGATATCTGGCATCAAAGGTTACCAAATATGTGTTCTCACATATTCGGTCTTTTATTTTAAGAGCCCATTCATCACCACGTTTCTCAGCTGCTTTCAAGATTGTTGCACTGAGAGATAAATTTTCCGCAGTAATGACATTGTTCCGTTTTTCTTCTTCTTCCTTTCTGCCACAAGGAACTCTTCAGTTATTTTGTCTCCACATAGACAACAGTGTTCTCTGAAATTGAACTGCTCAGAGACTGATCTCGTGGCCCTTGATGGCGTAATATTTGATTTTCCACTACTAACAGCTGCTTTGATCAACTTCGGATTGTTGTATTTCATCTGACAAGCACTGTGCACATATATCTCATTTACGCTCTTCAATAAACGCTGATTTTCTATGTTCTTGAGGGAAATACTCGACGCAAGAAGGGTTTTTATACCTCTTCCCTTCACTAGGCTTGCTTGACCCTCACGTAAAGTCTCCTTACATATAAAACACAAACCCAGGCTGGGACTGAGATCAGACATTCTGTAGATTTTGAGTTCAAACGGCACTCACGTTATGGGCAGCCGGCCAGTCAACAACTGAAAGGAAAAAAAATGGATTATTCATTAGGCCAACATCAACTACCGGATTTCAAAAACTAGTATTTTAGGGTTATTATCGCCAAAATTGGTGATAAAACCCGATTTTTCGCGGCTTTTTCGATTTTTGACAAAGTTGCGTTAGGCGCCCGAGGTCACAAACTTGGATTATTTATTAGGCCAATATCACAAACAAGGCTGCAAAAAATCAGGACTACCGGATTTCCAAAACTAGTGCTTTAGGGTTATTATCGCCAAAATTGAAGAAAAAACCCAATTTTTCGAGGTTTTTTCGATTTTTTATAAAATTGCGTTAGGCGCCCGAGGTCACAAACTTGGATTATTCATTAAGCCAATATCACAAACAAGTCTGCAAAAAATCAGATCTACTGCATTTCAAAAACTAGTTCTTTAGGGTTATTATCGGGAGAAAAAAGCCGATTTTTTCGAGGTTTTTTAAATTTTTGACAAAGTTGTGTTCGGCGCCCGAGGTCACAAACTTGGATTATCCATTAGGCTAACATCACAAACAAGTCTGCAAAAAATCAGAACTATCGGATTTCAAAAACTAATCCTTTAGGGTTGTTATCGCCAAAATTGGAGAAAAAACCCGATTTTTCAAGGTTTTTTCGATTCTTGACAAAGTTGCGTTCAGCGCCCTAGGTCACAAACTTGGATTATTCATTAGGTCAACATTACAAACAAGTCTGCAAAAAATCAGATCTACCGCATTTCAAAAACTAGTTCTTTAGGGTTATTATCGCTAAAATTTGAGAAAAAACCCGATTTTTTCGAGGTTTTTTAGATTTTTGACAAAGTTGTGTTCGGCGCCCGAGGTCACAAACTTGGATTATCCATTAGGCTAACATCACAAACAAGTCTGCAAAAAATCAGAACTATCGGATTTCAAAAACTAATCCTTTAGGGTTATTATCGCCAAAATTGGAGAAAAAACCCGATTTTTTCGAGGTTTTTTAGTTTTTTGACAAAGTTGTGTTCGGCGCCCGAGGTCACAAACTTGGATTATTCATCAGGTCAACATCACAAACAAGTCTGCAAAAAATCAGAACTATCGGATTTCAAAAACTAGTTCTTTAGGGTTATTATCGCCAAAATAGGAGAAAAAACCCGATTTTTCGCGGTTTTTTCGATTCTTGACAAAGTTGCGTTCGGCGCCCGATGTCACAAACTTGGATTATTAATTAGGCCAACATCACAAACAAGTCTGCAAAAAATCAGAACTACCGGATTTCAAAAACTAGTTCTTTAGGGTTATTATCGCCAAAATTGGAGAAAAACCCCGATTTTTAGCGGTTTTCTCGATTTTTGATAAAGTTGCGTTCGGCGCCCGATGTCACAAACTTGGATTATTAATTAGGCCAACATCACAAACAAGTCTGCAAAAAATCAGAACTACCGGATTTCAAAAACTAGTTCTTTAGGGTTATTATCGCCAAAATTGGAGAAAAACCCCGATTTTTAGCGGCTTTTTCGATTTTTGACAAACTTGCGTTCGCCGCCCGAGGTCACAAACTTGGATTATTCATTAGGCCAACATCACAAACAAGTCTGCAAAAATCAGAACTACCGAATTTGACGCATACTACCCCATACTTTCAGGCGACAAAGTTACTGGATTAAGAGAGCATTTGACAGATTTGAAATTTAATGGAATTTTCGTTTAAATTGTTGATAGTGGTAGGGTCTGCTTCATATTGTTGAATTATATTATTCATAAAGTGAATTTGCCCACTTATTTAAAATCAGTTTCTGACACGGAATTCCGTCTACGCCTATGTTTTCCTGATGTTCCTGATGATTTTTCAACTGAAAAGATGCATTTTAAATCTGAAGAATAGGTATTTTTATGCTGACCTCCCCTTTAGAAACACAAAAATTAATATCTTTAGGTTCCGGTGATCAAATACATTCGTAATTTAGTCAAATTCTTGTATCCTTAGGCTGAGCCAAACTTAATATTTCTCTGGTGCTTTGCTTGTATGCTTTTGGTTTGTCACAGTTTCATGTATTAACATGCTTTTTCTAGAATTAACCCAACTTTTTGCTTTTTTTTTTTGGTTGAATCGAATTTGAAAACGTTCGAGCACGATGTTCGCACGAAAATTCAATGTTTTCAAATTCACTCTGCGTATGAAGAATCTGAAATCGACTTTAATCACTTGATTTTCAATTGTACGTAAGGGAGACTGGAGTAAAGAGGACACAAGGGGTAAAATGGCCATTGATTTGTTACCACTGAATACTACCCAACCCAAATCTAGTTAAGAAGCTGTGAAGTAACCTCTAGAGAAGCCAATCACTGTTCTGTTGAAGAGTATTCAAATGTTTGATTAGATTTCTCAAGTTTTCCCAATTTCAATCATTCGTCTAGTTCTAAGGAAACCGTTATTTCGACGATAATTTATTGTTTCATTGCCAATTCACTTTTTATAGTTACTTTGATGTTATCTCAGCTCAATTAGCCTCAAAATGATAATATGATGAAGTAGACTGTTGTATTTCAAGGCAGTTTGTGTTATAAAATGGCACCCGTAGTGCCATAGTCATTCCTGACTTCTTTACCTCATAGTATGGGGCAAAGTAGTCGAAGAAAAATGTACAAAATTTGATTGAAAATAAAATTGATTGAAGGCCATCGATCTTTGTAATTCATTCCTGACGTTTCGCCGTAACGAGTGGCTAGCTTCTTCAGTGGTTTATATAAATCACTAAATCATTTTTTTGTAATCAAAGTTCACTGGCGAATGTTTTTTCTTGAAATACTCGCTTTATCCCAGTCTTCCATACGTGATTTCATTGCAATCCTAGAAACCACAGTGTATAATCGGTAATGATATTCAGATTCTTCGAATACAACATTTTGAATGAATATTCACAACCGAAATTATTTGACTCAGCGAATCCAACTGGAAGTTATTTAACCACCATCGAAATAGCTGCTTCGATAGCGGTTCCAACGTTGATAATATGTCTCATCATCGGCGCTGTATATTTCTATCATACATCGACTCGCAGACGTGGCATGCACCACCATTTGAGACATGCTGACGACAGTATCGAAGCCCCAGATCACCCCATTTTGAACAAGGGCGTCAGCTTGAAGCACATGATAGAGTTGACTACGAGCGGAAGTGGATCCGGTAAGTGACTGACGGTAATTTGCATACACGAATCATAATGCGGGTCCCAGAGTAGTTCCTTGCGTCACCCCTTTACGTTCGTTTTCAGGTCTTCCTTTGTTGGTTCAGAGAAGTATAGCTCGCCAGATTCAGTTGGTGGAAATTATAGGGCAAGGAAGATTCGGCGAGGTATGGAGAGGCCGTTGGAGGGGCGAAAATGTTGCCGTAAAGATTTTCAGTTCGAGAGAAGAGAGGTCGTGGTTCCGTGAAGCTGAAATTTATCAGACGGTCATGCTTCGACATGATAATATTCTTGGATTCATTGCTGCAGATAATAAAGGTATTTTTATTGTACATAAATTAATTAACTATTTCACTGCAGAAATTTATTCGCCACGGGACTTTCCAAATAAAAACTTTGGTGACTGAAAAGAAAAAGTGTATCTTAGTCAAAATATGGTGGAATATAAGAACATAAGCTTTTCCGGCCGGGGTCATGATTTAAGACAGCCAAATCCGTGCTGATAGGTCGAGGTCGAATGGAACCTGAAGTATCCAAACGTTTCGTTTTCTACTGCGGCAGACATCATCAGTGGTATTGACTGTGAGGACGAAGGTTATATCTCGAAGTATCAGCAAAGACTGGCTGATCGTAAAGGGTGACAGTACTATCAATCAGAGTTCATGATAATAACAGTAATTCATTCAATTTTGAGAGATGAGTCTATTATTTGCCGTCTTGAAATTAGTATATTTATAGTCCATTGAAAATCAACACTTTCCTATGAACATGGATTTTTTGATTAGATACGCAGTACTTAATGTGTCAATTGGCAGCTAACAGTTTGGGATCTTATTTTGCAGATACTAAATGCAAATCTCAACAAAATTTTCGGATTTGTTAAATAATTATTTATGACTTGAATTTTAATGTTTCAGATAATGGCACTTGGACCCAGCTGTGGTTGATAACGGATTATCATGAGCACGGTTCCTTGTTTGATTTCCTGGGAAGAAATACTTTGGACACAAGTGGTATGATACACATGGCGCTATCTATTGCTACAGGCCTAGCTCATTTGCACATGGACATTATGGGCACACAAGGTATTTCTTTTAATAGCGGTTTGTAATAAATCGCTTTTCTTACAACCATTTTTTGAGGTCGTTTTCATATTTATGTTCAGAATGAATGAATGAAAATCGTATATTACAAGTTTTACAGTTATTTACAATTTTTGTGTATGTGTTTGTGTAGGACCCTGCTATAGGCTTATGCCTCTTCAGGGTGGGTAGGTTGTGTGTGTGTTTTATGTTGGTGCTTGTGTTGTTTTTGTGTTCCAGTTTTCTTCATTGTTTTTTATGTTGATACATGTGGTAGCCCGGGTTCGTTGCGGTGGTCGGTGGTCCAGATGTTGGGACTCGGTACGAGTTTTTGGGCCGAGGTTGTGAGTGTTTAGGATTTCGGTTCTTTCCGGGACGCTGCTGTCAGGTATCCGCTATCTGTATCCCACTGGGAAATCCTCTAGGATGTCCTGGATCGGCTCCGGTGGGCCTTCCATCGCTCCCAGGAGTCTGGCTGGGGGAAAGGGGAGCTTTTTCCTGGGTTTCCTTCGGGATCCTCCACGGGGGATCCATGGCGATGTGAGCGTGTCGATGGCATCGGTGTTGTTGCTGCTCATCGTCCTGGTCGCATATCGTCCTCGGAGTTCCTGAAATCTTTGGTTGATTGGTGTAGTATTTATGAGGTTGTATAAGTGTAGGGAAGGGTATCGGTAGTGCAGGTTGTGTATGTTGCGTAGTATTCTTCTTTCGGTCGTAAGGATGCGGTGGGACAGTCTCGGAGGACTGTTCCACCGCATCCATTTTCAGGCTAAATTCTCATTAATGATCTGTAAGTTGAAAAATCTTCTTTTTCATAAATTGGCCTCAGCCACCATGGCTAAATTATCATTAATGATCTGTAAGTTAAAAAATCTTCTTCTTCTTTTTCATAAATTGGCCTCAGCCACCATGGCTATCCGGCCAGGTGGTGACGATGCATGTTGAAATAAATGATGATAGGTGACATTGTATTGTTATTGGTCAAACACTTTTGATTACATTGGCATATTCGAGATGACAGATCCGTGTACAACAATACCATACATTTCAACAATAATCTTGAGTCATAATTTGAAGTGCATTGAATTGTAATCTCTTGTGTTTGGTTTTGGAATATACTTCTATCATACATCTGATAACTCTTTTTTGCATTACGAAATTTTCATTAATGTACTTCATAACATAAGCCCATAACTTAGTATTGATTTCACTGTTGCAAGGTAGGCAGAGAAGATGTAATAGCGATGTTGAAATGTAATAGAATTTTCAGAACAATCTATGAGATTTTTATCGAATTAAATGACGCATCTCTTACAAAGGAAATGATACGATAAATTAGGTTTTCACAAAATTCGAAATAAATACATCTAACACCATAGTCGAATTGTTTTTATTTTTATGTTTCAATAACTGACAATATATCACTTGAATACTTAGCAAAAAAGGTGTTCATGGACAAACAATGTGTATGTATTACGTGTTTGTTTTCAAAGAATGTTAACTTTATTAAATTCCATGTCTCATTTCTTAATTAATTTTAATGTATGCTATTATATTGTATTCATAATGTCCTTCGGATAAAAACAATGAAACGGAGTGTAAGATTTTTCTTTTTTTTTGAAACTTTTTTTCAAAAAATTCAATTTTTTTTTTGGTGAATCTTGAAAAACCTAAAATGAATTATTGAAATGTCGGCACAAGATTCATCATTGCTGTTTTTTATTCCTTTTTGACTTAACCTAGCAATTTCTCCACTACACTTGAGAAGGAAGGTCGTGGAATACTCAAAATACTTATTTTATTGGCAATTCATTCATATCAGGTTTCCATTGTTTGGTGCACACATAGAAATTCAGGGGAATTTACCTGCCCTATCGTTTACTCTTAATAGAGGATTAGTATTACATTTTTTGTAATAAATACCATAAAATGTATCTTTACAAATTCACCAGCAAATCAATGATTAAATATTACTTTTGGAAATTAGTACTCTTATAAATTTTTCTCAGAAATTGAGAATTATTATGAGTATACATAATGATTCTTTGTCTTAGAGCATAATTGTGGAAAGAACTGGTCTCAATATGGAACCTTGAGGGACACCAATATTCACAATGTTTTCTGTAGTTTATGTGTGGGTAGCTGGTTATCAAATTCATCAAATCCTCTACTTAGGTCAAAGTAGAGAGCAATCTGATTATTATTGAGACGGTCATAGATAGTTGTTTTGAGTGAACTTCAGTGTAATATTATTTTTTTTAGCTATCAGTTTAAAACTTGAAAATCTCCGATCTAAACAATTCTTTGAACTATTCGTAGATTCTAATGTTTAAATAGTTCAGTTAAGTCCCGCAGGATAATATTTCTGGCCCGGTAGCATATGATAAATGGAATCTTGAAATAAAAAAATTGAAAACTGTGAAGAAAAGCTGAGAGACCTCTGGAGACCACTTTTGAAAAAAAATTTATAAAAATTTAAGTATTTCTCTGTTCTTGACATGAATATATGAAGAAAAAAATTTTCAAACTGTCCATTTTGAACAATGATAATGGCTCAACATCAATTTTATTACTTACCACATTACAAACTGGAAATGTGAAAAAGATTTGAATAATTTTTTCTATAACGAATCATTTTATGTTATAGTTAGGCCGAGCATTACTAATATATTTTTTGAACTTGATAATATGCCATATTGAAATCACTTGTCTTGACTACAGATTACTCTAAGAACTTCATCAACAAGGTCTCTCTTAAATAATGGAGCATATTTTATGATTATTACTCACGTATTCTCTCCAAAGGAAAACCTGCCATCGCCCACAGGGATCTGAAGTCAAAGAACATTCTGGTGAAGTCAAATGGTACCTGTGCCATTGGCGATTTGGGGTTGGCCGTTCGTCATGATGTAACGACAGACACGGTTGACATTCCATTGAATAATCGCGTAGGAACGAAGAGATACATGGCCCCAGAAGTATTGGATGAAACGATGAACATCGACCAGTTCGATTCCTTCAAGAGAGCCGACGTATACGCATTAGGTCTCATTTTCTGGGAAATTTCCAGACGATGTAACGTCGGGGGTATCTTCGACGAATACCAGTTACCTTTTTATGACGCAGTTCCTTCTGACCCAACAATCGAAGAAATGAGAAGGTTTGTATACATTGTTACATTGTTTGGATATCGAGCTCATAAGAAGATATAAATTAATGTTTCTATTGTCTATTTTTCAATTGTTGTAAGCTTATTTGATATATTCACGGTTTATTGATCTCAGTCAATATCCAATATGGTATCTTCATAACGATGTAAACCGTTTGAGTATTACGACCAAACGCAGTGGACATCTCACTGAATTAAGTGCAGAAAGAGTTCATGACTAGCTGGAATTATATTTGTTTGGTCGTGATACTCAGACGGTTCACACCGTTCTGAAGAGACCATTCCCGGTACTGATGATGGGGCAAGTACCCCGAAACTGGTCTATCGGTTGGACGTATCGACCAAATGAAATTCATTTCTGCTTTTCATAGTGGGAAATAAGTTGTGACGAATCTTCCAAATCGAAGACGTTGCACAGGTGCCTGTTGGTTTTACTTCAACTCTCTACGTGGCATTAGCTGGGTTAGTTGTTGTTTTTTCGTTGCCACACGTACTTACAAAGTCATAGGTTAATCAATCAAATAACATTACTTCTAAAAACGATGAATTTACAAGTTCCTTCAAGCTTTGAAAATAATTCCTTTTGGGCGTGAATAACAATTTCTGCGAGTCTTAGAAATTTCAATAGTTTTAAAATGAGTCTTTGAAAATTTCGAATTAGTGGGAAATTTCTCCTCTAATTTACATTAATGAAAAATCATTCACCTATTTGTCATATACATGAGTAATTGTAAGACAAAATCTTTTTTATGTGAAAAACTTGTTTTGTTGGGACTAGGAATTCAAATCGAACCAGAGCGATGCCGAAACAGCCCAAAAAATTAACCAGGCATTTGGCAATAATAGTGTTAATGAACGCACTCTTCAACGATGGTTTGCGAAATTTCGTTCCGGAGATTTGAGCCCCGAAGTGGTCGACCTACAGTCATGCAGGACGAGGATTTGATAGATAGATATATTTATTTGATCATGTTATCTATAAAATACATTTATGACAAGTCAGAAAAACAAATAGGTGTAAGGTACAAAGTTTTCTATAAAATAAAATAAACCGTAAAAATTAATTTGAGGACCCTGATGGGAACTGACCCATCACAAATGGTGCATGGGATGTTGAAAGAACTGGGCGTCAGATCCCATATGGAAACCTATTGGCAAAATGCTTTGAAAGTGAATGCCCCACAATTTGAATAATCGACAGAAATTGTCAAGTTACAAGGTGACGTGGTTGCGAAATGACTCCTTTTGGATTAATTTGTCACGTGTGCTGAAAAGGAGATGTTCAGGACAGTGGTTAGACACTGATGAGCCACTTAGGCATTTTCCAAACGCGAAAACCCACCCACCAATAAAAAGATCATGGTCAATCAATTCACATATCTCACAGTTTTATCAATTCATATAGCTCAGTTGGAAATTTTAGAATATCGGTGATCGTTCTTTATGTGCATGTACATTTCCAAAAAATAGTCTTGTTTTGAAAAGGGGAATGTTCATGAACCAAGGAGCAGGGCAATTAAATTATGTTGTGGCATGGGGTAAAAAACATGCTATATTTCCGAATCATTGAATTTTGGATCGACAAGTTTTGTAAATGTGGCTCAATATGCTTTAGAGTTTCGTGATTTGTGACTATTACATTGGCTCAGAGTGTTCTTTACCTATTCTAAACACTGAAGAACTGATATTTGAAATGGTTGAAGAAGATGATACTCTCATTTTTGGGAAAGAAAGTTTTTGGCTTTCTACTACTCCATCTTGATACAAAAAAAGATGAGGGAATCTTCCAAAGAAAGGAAGGAAGTAATCAATTTGAAAATAAGTAACTCTATACATGGATGTGTATATCATGGAAAGAAGTAACTTTCAGACACAAACTGAAAGAAAGTCCTCCTGAAACAGCTACTTTCATATAAACATTGAATTACATGAAAGAAAAAAAATTCTTCCGAAACAAATACTTCTATATGAACACTGAATTATACAGAAGATACTTTTCTCTACTCAATTTTTATTTCAAACATTCATTGTGGAATAAAATCAGATATCATTCACATGAGTTCTACTTTAAACGAATGGTAACAAATTGCACTTACATGGAACTTTATCATCCTCACTGGTATACATCGAAGTATACCATACAAATTGAGTAGAGAAAAGTATCTTCTGTTCAATTCAGTGTTCATATAGAAGTAATTGTTTCGAAAGAATTTTTTTCTTTCGTGTAATTCAATGTTTATATGAAAGTAGCTGTTTCAGGAGGACTTTCTTTCAGTTTGTGTCTGAAAGTTACTTCTTTGCATGATCTACACATCCATGTATAGAGTTACTTATTTTCAAATTGATTACTTCCTTCCTATCTTTGGAAGATTCCCTCATCTTTTTTTGTATCAAGATGGAGTAGTAGAAAGCCAAAAACTTTCTTTCTCAAAAATTAATCACTCCTAAAAATATAACCCCTTCAATTCATGAAACTCTCAGTATTTGTTCCATTGTTACTGCAGAAGTTACTAATTAATCTTTTTCTCATCTCATTCTAACAAGTCAATTTGGTAACCAAGTTACATTTGGTTTTCAATGACAATGTTAATTCGGTGAATATCAGCCCCGTAATAACTCTTGACCTTGATGACATACTGAATGGTATTTATCAACTCAAAGATAAACTAAGCTCTGGATGTTCACTGTTTCTGAATTTTTCATGCCTAGTACCTACTTGAATCAAATAGTGAGGTTAGTTGAATTTGTATTTATTGTGTAATGTTTCTGTGAAAAAAGGGATTTTATTTCCTGACTAAATAAATAAGTAAGTAAATAAATAGAAAGTGTTGGTATCCCTGATGTTGTAAATTTAAAGTCAAAGTGATATATAGTGCAATTCCAATACTGAACAAAACAAATGCATATGCATACTGTGATTCTTCTTCAAGTCCTCCAAGTTTTTTCAACTGGAAAAAAACACGTTACCAGTTTGTAGAGTAGGGAGGGTGAGTGTGAGCCCACATCACTTAGGCCACATGTGACCCATTGTACATCCTCCCGAGGAGTTGTCCTCATAGGTCATCGTCCATCCTGTCCTTTCCAGGAAGGTGGACAGATCACTAGGAGACATCTCCTTCATATCGGCAGCTGTAGGCCAAGACTCGCCGAACACACACTTTCTTATTGACGATAACTCCAGGCACTCGTATAGGACATTTATTTATTTATTTATTATTTGTTCAATTACAATGAAGTAAAATGCCCAGATGAGCGTAGAACATGTCAGTGTAATAAATATACAGTTAAAAACATTTAAAAATTAAAATCAATTAAATGTGAGACATTTTAGCAGGTAAAATCTGAAGGGATGGTATCTTTAAAATATTCATCAGTTGAGTAGTATGCTCTATTTAGAAGAAAGTTTTTAAGTTTATTTTTGAGTGTTGTTTTAGAGAGGCTTTTTAGTGCATTTGGAAGTTTGTTATAGATTTTTATTAGAGTATACGGTATATTTTTCTGAATAAAAGTAAAATTAGGAATATTAGTAACCAAATCTGCTTTATTTCTTGTTGGGTAGATGTGTGCTTTATCAAAATCGTTAAAAAGCTTTGGATTGCTTTTAATAAACATTATGCTGTCAAGAATATACTGACTGTATAGAGTCAGTACTTTCTTTTCTATGAATAAAGGTTTACAGCTATCAGTTTGTTTGGATTTATAAATAATTCTAAGGCAACGTTTTTGAAGTGAAAAATTTTTTTTTAACGTTCACAGATCCACCCCAAAAAATTAAGCCGTATTTAAGTCTTGAGTGGACTTGTGCATAATAGACAGACATTGATCTTGAACATTTATTGTTTTAGTGATGACTCTTAGGGCATAGCAATGCCTTGCAACATTTTCTGACAAAGTATCCAGATGAGATTTCCAATCTAGTCTAAAATATAGCTCAATTCCCAGGAATTTTGAACTTTTACTAGTTGTTATTGTTGATTTACCATCCGAAAAAGTATAATTATTTTCAGCTGACTGTGAGAATTTGATTGCCTGTGTTTTATTAGGGTTCAGCTTTAGGTGATTTTGTGCAAACCAAGCTTCCAGGGTACTTAAAGCATCGAACACATTTCTTTCCAAGTCATCTCCATTTTGTTCTTCAAGGATAACGGTTGTGTCATCAGCAAATTGTATAGTGTTTAAGTTGTTGTCCATTTGTAGTTCATTGGTATACAGAATGTACAGCAATGGACCTAGAATTGATCCTTGTGGTACCCCTCTAATTATTGTTAGTTCATCAGACCTTATAACCTCATTTGTGATGTGACATTTTTCGACCACGTACTGTTTTCTATTACATAAGTATGATTCTATCAAGTTAGCTGAGGTTCCCCTGATTCCATAAGCCTCAAGTTTATTTAGCAATGTTTTATGATTGACATTGTCAAAAGCTTTTGAAAGATCTAAGTTAATCATTAAGCTATGTTTCTTGTTGTTTTGACTATTTATGACTGAAAATAAAGCTTGATAAATTGCTCTTGTTGTCGATTTACCTTTTCGAAAACCGTTTTGTGTATCACTTAATAGTTCGAATGTTTCAAGGTAGGATATAAGGCGATTATATATGATTCTTTCAAAAATCTTACTAATATTTGATAGTAATGCTATAGGTCTGTAATTTTTTATTTGTTCCTTGTCACCCTTTTTGAAGATTGCTTTTATATGAGCTATTTTTAATTTGTCAGGAAATATTCCTTTATTAAGCATCATGTTTATAATAATTGTTAGGGGTGTTGATAGTTCACGTGCAACATATTTCAAGAGTTTTACCGGGATTTCGTCATAGCCAACCGATTTTAGATTTTTTAGTGACATTATTGTAGAGATTACTTCATGTTCAGTTGTTGGTGCAAGAAATAGGGTTATATTTATTGGATGTAAACTTGTATGTTCATTTGTTGTCATGACGATAGACTTAGAACATTGATTTATATAGAAGCTATTCACTTTGTTTAAGATTAATTTTTTATCTTTTTTTTCTTTATCAAAATTTCTTAGAATTGAAACGTTCTTCTTTTCTGTTTTCCCTGTGTACTTTTGCACCAATGTCCACACTGCTTTCCCTTTATTGGTAGCGTTATTAATAAACTGGTTGTCACACAATTTTTTTGACTCTCTAATCACTTTTTTAAGTATTTTGCAATATTTATGTAAATAGTCTTGTGGAATTTTTCCTTGGAGTTTCATCTGATAAAGTTTTCTTTTATTTTTGCAGGACATTTTAATGCCACTGGTCATCCAGCTTTAACAGTCTTTAACATTTCTCGAGCATTTTTTCAGCCTGAAAATAATGTCAACTAGATTTTTGAAGATCGCTGTTTGTGTCGTCGGTAGACGGTATTTCTTGCCTGACAGTCTCATCTTCCTGTTCACACATCCTGCTTAGATGTGTGTCCACTAGCCCCATATTATGGAGGTGTTTCCTTAGTTGACAGTGGCCAGTGAGAAATCCTACTGTTAAGCGTAGATTTTTCCAGGTCATTTCCAGATATTTCTTCGGCGCCAGCTTCCCAGGGTCGCCCAAGGTGATCCTGGCAAGAAAGCATCCTTTGATTCCATCCCATCTCTCTAAGGATTGAGCATGGGTGTAACATTTGGCTAGTTTCGCAATTGTTAGCTATATTTTTAACCAAAACTAAGCTTACTCTAACAACTTGCCAGGCTCAGTGGATTTTGATATGATTAATAAATTTTACTAGCAAAATCTGCAATATTTTTATATTGAATCTGTGGAAGGAGATGATCTCTGTGTGACTATTCTGAACACATCCTTATAATGGAGCATTTTCAGTTCCTTAGTATAACATTCACCTTTTACAGGGTTGTTTGCGTGGACAAGCAAAGACCGAGCATACCTAATCGCTGGCAAAGCTGTGAGGCTCTTCACATAATGTCGAAGCTGATGAAAGAATGCTGGTATCACAATGCCACAGCCAGACTGACGGCTTTGAGGATTAAAAAGACACTCTCTAACTTCAGAGCTTCTGAAGAACTAAAAATGTAGGATTAGGTTTAGATGGGTAAGTAATAGAACATGTCTGTTGGTTGCTTTTTCAACATTCCACTCAAGACGTGTTGAAATTTAGGAGTGTGTTTCTGAAAATGATCGGTGAATGTGTACAGAAGATCCTCTCTTTAATTTATCAATATTTCATGGCGTTGAAATAAAAAAAAATGAAAAGCATACTTCTCCTGGACTTCTGAAATATTGTTTATTATTATCGCCTAACGCTGTCACCAATACTATGTCTATGCGTGGTTTCGCGATAAAGTGGTGAACTTATTCAGATTCAATTAGTGATAATTAACATTATTACTGAATAATATGTCTCAATAATAATAATAATTTATTCATCAGTAATGAATGGTTAATAAAGTTGAAACTTATGAAGCGGGTCAACTGCTTGTTTATGAGTAAACAAGTTATAAACATAAAATCTGAATAGAAATATATAAATGGAACCAAATGAAAGGATTATCGTACTTATTTCACTTCTTCATATGAATTCTAAACTAATCAGATCTGCCTCTGTAGCTCGACGCCTTCGAATGTATATCACATGCGAATATTCTTGTTCATTTTTTAGATTCTTCACGTTCGTTAGAGAATAATTCGCGGTACTATGGTGACGATTGACATCGTGATTTGGGAGTCTGATCGAAACATTCAAAATTTACATTGAAGGGTCAGCATAGAGACAGTATTTTTTGGAATATTGAACCAGTTTTCGAAGTAAACCAAAAAACCGTTTCTCGTTAAATGTTTTTTTATACCAGAGTATACAAATAACCTGAGATATTGATAAATTCATGAGTGGAACCTCTTTATCAGAAACACTTTGTATAACAACAAAAAATCTGGAACAAATCCTTTGATAATAATATCTTTGTTTTTCAGGTTGTTGTGTTTGAAAAATATGATGTGAAGTTCTTTTTTTACTTACATAAAATATATGTTTTGTACCCGGGTTAATTTATGTAGTGTTGAAGGAAAAGACTTAGTATTATAATATGTATCCCAACCTTTTAGCTCAATCATACTGTTGGATTGATAAACCAAGGTACTTAATGAAGAAAATCGATGTTTTTTATCTTTGTCGAGTTGTTACATAACGAAATTTAAAACTTGTGGGCAGTATGCCAATACTTTTACAGAACGACATACTTCTAACTCGATTCTGAATCTATGCAATCCAAAACTGAGTGTTATAACACTGGCTAGTAGACTGATACGTTGATGCCAAGGTTATCTCAAACCTGGTGTTTTGTAGTTTTTAGACAGATAAGGTTTTATTAGAAATTTTTTAGAATGACTAGTTTTTAAAACCGATTAGCCACTAAAAAATTCTATAATATTGAGCAACTAAATGAATTTTCTCATTTGAAGGCGACAAATAGTCAGAAACTTGAAGGCAATTTAAGCCAGAACAAAGGGACTATTAACACAGATAAAGTCTAGCTACCTACAATGAACTGTAAACGAATGAGGCCAATTAATGCAACCAACCATCTAGAGCACTGCGTCTTTTGCCTCATCGCCTATCAATGTATACCATAGGAGTGGACGAAACCTCAGGCATAAAAACCTGTTATTATTATCAGGCTCGATCCACACTATGATGCCGTTCTCGGTCCGATCTCGCTCCGGTCTCGGTCCGTTCCCGGTCCGGTAAAGTATTCTCAAACAAGAAAGAATCAGAGTATTCTCACTATCGTATCGCTCTGGTTCCGATCCAGCATCGCGCCGGTACCGGTTGGTCGAAAAAAATATTTGACAGGAGTGAAACTTGAGCGAGATCGGACCTGTCATGACTTGTATCGACAGTGTGAATACGTTTTTTTTTCAACTCCAGTCTTTCTTCGGTCTTGCAAGGAGATGTTACATTTTTCTTCTAGTCATGGCTAGTAATAAATCGTGGGATTCTGAAAAAGGTAAGTACTTTATTTGAGTTATTTATAACATTTGATCATGAATAATAAACTTTTCTTCGTCGTCTATCAAATGACGATATAACGTGTGATATTCGCCTTCTTCTTTCCTCGTTAGTAAACTGGGATGTATCCACATTCTTCTTCTTTTCATTTTATGTTGTAATTTTTTTTTCATTTGTATTTTGTTCGTCCAAACTAATAGCTATTATCGCTAATTCTTTGATTGAAAAATCAAATGCCATTTTTGGCGAGCACAATTTATTGAATCATTTCGAGAAACGTCCTATGTCGACCATGGATTGAGACTGAATGTGGAACTAGTAGTTTAGACACAGCAAGATTTGATCGGACCGAGAACGGCATCATAGTGTGGATCGAGCCTTATTTCTTTGTTTAAGTTTGCGGGTTTCGCAACAATTCATTCAGGCCAGTCGCAACTTGCCTAGTGTGCCCGTTCCAATAATTGAAAATCGATTCCAGCAGTTGTATCGCCAACAGCATATGCAGGAATTGATTCTGTGAAGAATCCTGCACTGAAATGTTCGAATATAATCCAATGCCCTTCATGGTATTAGCCAGGGGGGAATAATTGTTTTCTGATAGATGTCAGTCCGTTAACCTACAGCGCAGGTGAGTTGAGACTGACCTGAACGAATTGTTCTTTTAGATAATTTGATTTACAGCCAGTCTTCAAGTATGTTATCTCTTTTCAGCATCCCCCTTTCAGTAGGAGATTTTTTTTTTACATTTGATCAGTCAAAAGATGTGCACCCCTATAATTTTCGAAATCTTGCCAAACCAAATCACTCGACTATATAATTCAATAAAATCCTATAACTAGTTGGAAACTCCGTAAAAGCTATTAAAAGGTGAAATTGAAACCTCTGGCATAGAATAAATGCAAAACAACCACGTTTTCCAAACACCAGAACTGCAATATACTATTCTCGACGCCTGAAAACTCCAACTTGGTCGGTGAAATATGAAAAACTGCTTTTTGTGACCATTCACCTTTAATAACTTTTTGATTCAGAACGATAAATGACTGAATTATAGGCTTCAGATTTTTTTATTTCAAATAGCAGCTCTGCAAATTAATCTAACAACTCTTCAATGAGAAAACTTCGAATTTTTTCTTCATTAGTTTTCACCAATGTTCTGGACTGTAATATTTTGGGTCTAGAGGAACAGTTTAATGCTATCACTTTTCTAAAAGACAATATGCTATGTCCATATCAACTTAATACTGCCTATTTGTATGGGTTTACCGTTTGGTGATAGTTCAAATTCAGTTGTAAAATATTTTTTGAGCTGCCAGCAGTCGGGGGGTGATTCCGTCAATCAGTTTTTTTTTTGTATTGCCGTTACAAAAACAGATTTTATAACTTCGAAGAATTCCATTTTTATTTTGAAAACTACCAATGAGATTTCTGTAGATAAAATGTACATTTTTTCATTCTAATGTATTTAAGCTGTGTGTAAAAAGTTTGCTTTCTGTGACATTTATTTTATTGTAATTTATGAATAGCCGGCGAGATGAGTATAACCTATATTTTTTTGTAATAGAAGAAATCTATGCTTTGAAATCTACCTGTAATCAGAGAAAGAAAGGTCTATATTTTATATTTTCGGAGTTCAGAGCTTTTATTTTCCTAAATATAGAGGGTTGTTTATTTCAGTAATTGAATAGTGAAATGATGCGAACTATATATTGACAAAAGAAAGATATTTTATGAACAAAAGCTCCTCCTTTCATTTCAGAATAATTTATCCACCACTTTCTATGAAATGTTTCTACAAAACTTACAAAAGACTGACACATTCATAAACAATATACTATTTATATTTTGTCCATAATCGGCAACTATCTGATCCTGACTTGATGGAAAAGTATCAGGTATTATCAGTTAGTTATGCCCACTTTTTTTAGCCTCAGATTCAATTTCAAACAAAATTACAATTTTTCAATTTTGTATTCATATTTTTTTATAATAATTGACATTTGAGATATATTTTTCATCCAAAGTATAAGTATTCAGTGAATTATTTGAAGGAGGTTGATATAAACCATAAATCCTTCTCTACTTCTGTCTATTTTAACTAGGACTTCAGGATATTAAAATGTATACACCATTTCAAATATTCATTAATATAACGAAAAATTCTGCTATAGGTACATGAAGACATTCAAACAAATCAGCAATATTTCAATTTCAATTCTTTATTTATCCATTCGAGCAAATACAGCTATAGGACAAGTCAAAAAACATATAGACATACAACAAAGTACAGTGAGTAAAATGATAAAATACTCTATTTGTAACATATTTACAAATTTCTGTCAGCTTTGTTATAATGGAAAAAACTTATACACATCTACTCTATGGATATCAACTTCATCAGATCTGTCGCGAATTGATAAAGTTGATATCCATGATAATAATCTTGATTACTACATAGCTACATGGTAGCTTCGTCAACTGGCGAAGTTGCAAACCACATTTTGAATAAAATTTATTGTGAAAATTCTTTAATTATTATCTTGGGTAGTGTTATTTATTTTCATCAAGTAAAGGGTCAGATTAATGACAATTTTAAAGTAACCTAATGATGTTTGATTAAATGGTCGAAAAATTGCATTGGTTGCACAAACTAAACCATTTTTCTTATTTATTCATCTGTATTCAAAAGAACTTATATTTAATAAAATTAGATAAAATAAGATTCGGATCAATTTTGATAGTAAACTCCAAATTGCAGAGAAATAAATCATTCCACTCGATATTATAAGATTTTTCTTCTTTTAATACTTGATACTTTTTTATCTTGCCACCAGAAGCATGTAAAAGCAAAGTTTTAGGTTAGTTCAGTATTTTCAATTTATTCATTCCATTCCTAGTTGATATTTTAATAAAACCCGTGCCCTTATTGAATATTTCTAGTTCAAACGTCCTGGGTTTTTTCTTTCAACTTGATATCTACATTATTGATTTTGGACAAAATGTAAACACGTGAAATTTAATTTAGATTTTCATTTTGCTCAAACAACTTTCAATAGACTGCAGGTTCGTTTTGTGTTCAACCCTTAACTACCATTTAACTCGTAATAGAATAATAAACCTCCGATATTGTCGATATGTACATAAAGATTTAGCCCTCAGAAGATATGTGGTAAAATATTTTTTAAATAGTTAACATAATGCTATTCGCAAGGTACAAATTCATGTCAGATTTTATACAAAAGTGAGTTTGTTATGGAATTTTTCTGAAGAAAACATATGATCATAATGTGTCGTACAGTTACGAAATACGTCCTCTTCATACATTTTCCAATTTTTGAATATACAATTGATGTGGGGCAGTGGCAGAAATGTTTTCATGAGTGTAGAATGTCGGGTGCCTTCTCACCCATACCTGTTATGTTTTTATTGAAAATATTTTGTTTCCAATCTTGAATTATTCGATGTAATCCAGAACTTTGTGATGGCGAGGTAATCAAAAACCAATCAAAGTAAAAATATTACTGCTGAAAATGTTTATTAATTAAAAAAACGCCTCTATCAACTCCTTAAGCCCAATTTCAATTGATAATAATAAATTACAATGATTTCATCATGCCTTTATGGCTGATTTGGTATTCGGAGAATGCGATGTCTCTTTTTGTATAATATAATTATTAGATAATTGAGTTGAAGGTTAATTGAAAAAATTAACATATTTTAAAAAACGCCATTTCAATGTGAGAGTTTCATTTAACAGTTTACCAAACTGTGACTTGTATTTCGCTATACAATAGCATCTTCAGGAGTTTTCATTGAACAAGTACGTGTCACTCCTTATAATTTTAATGAAGTGATATTATGATCATATGTTTTTGACATAATGTGTAGAATAGAGTATAAAAGTATAAATATTTGTTCAAATATAAGTAATCGATAAGAACCTAATATAATCTCCATTTCTAGAATAAAATTTCCTCAGGATGAACGAACACAAATGCATCAGATATAATTACATTTATTCATGTATTGTCATTTTTTCTTCGAGTTTCTTTACTTCATTATAGAAGTTTTGGTTGCTTTAATAAATTTGAAATAACATAATGTATGATTTCGAAAAAAAAATTTTGAATTTGTGTTCAATGTTTTTAGGTTAGACACGAGTATATTATTATATACTGTTGTAAACAAAAATGAAAATATATTACTACTTTAAAAATTTTTGTTTTTTTTTTATCGAGGACCTAATTTTTGTTGGTAGTCCTGAATAAATACTTTGATATGTTAGCCTGAAATGATCGACAGCAATATATACAGTAGAATCCGGACATAAAGACCTTCAAGGGACCGGATGTACTGTGTCGTACTAACCGGACGACGTACAAAACGGAATAATTTTGTAGTAGTTAAGTGTACATTGGTTCATTAGTCTTTCATTTAGCTGTTCGAATTGCTGATCGATAGGTGAATGAAACATTTTATAGGAATCACATATGCTTCATTTCAATAGTTCTTAAATATCCTAATGTAGAAACATATATACTTACATTATGTACTGTAATACAAAGAGATAAAATACACACGCAATGCACGAAAAAACTGTATTACTAACGTAGAAAGTCTGTTATTTCAGATTGTTTTTGACAAACTTTTGTTCGGTAGTAAGAATTTTGTACAGCATTATGAATTCGCGACATCATCGTTTTTTCAACATCATCATCCAGGTTAGTCTGAAAAAACACGTTGAGCGTTTCCGCAGCCTTTAGAGCTACAGACAAACTCAAGGTTGGATAAATCTCTTCTGCTCGTGAGTAGAAGTCCTTACACGTTTGCATTTCAAAACATTGGCATTGAACAGCGACTCGATCATATCTTTATTCTTTTTAATTATGGATATTGTAGAATGGGATACGCCAAACTCCTTTGCGAGGGCTGCATTTGATTCACCAGCTTCTAATCGGTGTAATATTACACTTTTTTATTCAATTGTCGAACTTTATGAACTTTACACCAAGTGACAAAGACTTCATACTGGAACCTCCTGCGTAAAATCAATCTATTAGTACCTATCAATAGAGGTACCTAAGAATACTACCTGTTAGTAGTACCTATCAGTAGAGGTACCTAAGAGGAGGGAGTGCGCCGAAGTATTGGTGCATAGATTGTGTATACAGCTGTTTCAGCCTATTGGGCATCGTCAGTACCGGGCAGGCGGTCCTCGATTGAAGACAAAATGAGAAAAACCAAGATATTACTTGATAATAATAGCTGCGTGAACGCAAGCGAAACAAGGTGATTCCGCTTATGTTATGGGAATGATAAAAAAGTACTTATCTATTTATTTTATATATATCAATTTGTCGAGCTTTCGTCCCAGAATAGACTTCTTCAGGACAAAGTTGAAGATTTTAGAATCAATAATTATGTTCAAAACTATAAAATTGGAACATGGTGTTAATCTTTCGAATATGTGACATTAGTAACGTTCTATATTGTACTATACATATATTATATAATTCATTTATATATATATATATATATATATATATATATATATATATATATATATATATATATATATATATATATATATTCTTAGACAATTAGGATCACTTATAGTGTCATTAATTTCATGTCATGGCTTCCTTTAGGAAAAGATGCATAGAAACCCTGGTATTTTCAACAGATTCGCTTTTGTTTTTTTCAAAAACTCTTGAAGGCAGAAATGAGATTCGCCCAACTTTTTACACATGTTGATAGACAGAACAAGAATTGAAATATTTTGCTCGTATTTTATTCAGATCTTCAATTTATTGATCTTACACTTAGATATAAATTTTTTCCCGAATGTAAATACCATTGAAGTAATTACAAGAATTCATTTAGGAAGCTGAACAGTTTGTGAGAAAACAGAATCAAGATTGGCAAACCTTTTTTGAAAAAGTTCAAGTGCTGTTTGCGAAAATTGCAAAAGTTGTGAACAATTAACTGAAAAAAATGGGGTTTGGTTTTTTTGTAATAATCTTGAAAACTACTTGACCTTTTTCAAATTTGAAAAAATATCCAAAAAGAGGAGGAATTTGACAAGAAAAGTCCTGCCTCCTGAAATTGTGGTACAAATATTTATAATTTTCCCAGAGGATTGAAAATACTTTCTAAAACGGATACTCTGATATGCGTAACACACCTCCTTCGGAACTTTAATAAAAAAATATTATTTCAACTTATTGAATATCAAAATTGGGAATTGATAAAATTCAAACACCTATTGGATAAATGAATGAACAGTAATCCGCAGTTCAAACATTTTCATCATGATTTTACAATCGGTCGCGACAGATGACGGTTGTGTCGATAACGACCGCCCTAAAAGATGGCACGTGGATATCGTGGTCGGAATGGAGTCCAAAAGGTGTAATCTAAAATGAAGTTACCTTTGAATAAATACTAAAGTGAAAGATAGAGGACTAGTGACCTCCTACGTCAGTAACCAGGCTGGATGTCGACGACGTCGTCACTTCTTAAAATAAATGAATATATGCATTTGTGTTATTTTTATATGGAGGCATCCCGAAAAGAAGGTGACCGGACAAAACTGAAGTGTTTTTGTTGAAAAAAAAAAAGTGAAAGAAAAAACTTAGGGTGGCAGCATTGTTTCGATAAAGATCGATACACTCCCGAACGAAGCTTTTGTTCACTCTAAATAGGAGGAGCCTGGCCAAATGCCCTTGAGTGAGAAGACATGGTCATAGAAATTAAAGAATGAGAAGAAGAGAAATTAGAGAGAGGGAGAGATATTTATGCTAAAGCCCTAGAGCTAGATGACATAAGCCAGTTGTCTTCTGTCAACGGAGTTTTTCAGAATTACAAAGTTTGTTTATTTTTGTGGATGTGTTGATTGTGTATTTGTGTGTCGTCGTTGAGTTATATTTCAATATTTCAGATTCAACTTATTTTATGAAATTTATCAGATAAATATCCATTTCTAAATCTGAAATATGGCAGATAAGCCTATGTTGTGGAATAGAAAACCAGACCAGGTTCAATCAAGTTTAAGGCCACCAAAAGTTGCCCCAAACAAAGTTTTAAACAGTTCTTCACATTCGAATCCTCACTCAGAAACAAAAGTGGATATCAATGAAACTGTTACAGAGGATAATTCGAATTTTTCATTAGAGAAAAACGTCACTGTTGAAGAATTGGTTGCGAATTCAAAATTAAAAGTAGAAGCTCCAGAATGGTTCCCTTCCGGACATACTTATGTACCAAACAACAGAATCGAGAAGCTTGCTAGCAGCGTACAAAATCGATTGAAAATAAATAAAACGAATGAGAGCAATGATTTCGAATATGCCACTGTTTTGCAAAACATGGAAGCAATTGAAAACTCATCAGATTTCTGGAGATTGAAACAACTAATAAACACGCTAACGAAGGACCCGGGTCAGTTCGACGATTTGTTAGAATTATTCCTGGAAACTCTTGCACCATATTTTGACGATATCATAGCTTTATCAACGATAGTAAAAATTTTACTTGAACAGGTAAGTTCTGGGAAATATTGAAATGACTAGGGGTATAGTTGGTAGAAGTCAGTGTAAACCATTTACTCAAAAATACAGTTTGTCTCATATCGTAAATGTAGCAAGCCAGAAACTTGCAGACTTTTCAAAAATCTACATACTTTAATATTCATGTCTGTCTTTATATCTATCGAAGAACATAATGAATGAATGAATGTACTACTCCTTTATTTTTTTTGAAATATATAAAAGTTTCCATTCATATATTCATTTGTGTCATGTGAATGATTAACTGAACTGCCAAAATGTTCATGTTGCCGGAATTCAGTTTCTAGTTTATATTGTTCTTTATCAATTGAAACAATGTCTAACAAATCTCAATGAAATCCTAATTCTTTCCAATGAATTTCAGGCAATCAACGATGCCAACTTCAGGTACACGGGAGCCCGGTTATGTTGGTATATAGAACAGAATTGTCCACAATTTAGAGCGGAACTACATATGGGCTGCAAGAAGCAACTCGAAATCAACAGTAATACCCAGAACGTTCTCTTATTCATTGCAGAACTTTTTACTCAGCTACCCCATCACAATGTGTATGGAGCATTACTTATAGATTCTTTCAGAAATTTATTCGCCAATGGAGGCGATGACAACATAAAGTGCATTTGTCAAGCACTAAAGGTATGTACTTTTTACATTTATAAATAATTTGCTCATACAGAATTCCATATATTTTATTACAAATATAAAACTTAAATCCATGAAAAATGATTCACATGATTAAGTAATTTTCATATAACTTTCAAGTATTCTTATAAAAAAATTAAGATATTAAATGCGGATTCAATTTGTCTTTACTATTTTTTTGTTCTGAAGTGACTTATTCCCAAAAATTCAACTCCAGGTCTTTTGGTTCTGAACATATATGAAGAAATTAGATTATACTTCAATGGTAACCCTCAGTGGGATATCAGAATATGTTCATTGAATTTTTAAACAAGGAGCCATTCTTAACTTTAATATTTATTCACAAATTTAGTTTAAATGCATTTCACATCTCTTCTATTCTCCTATTGTTTATAATCGCCCAATTTGAGCATCTTCATATCAATTCTTGTTGTTCAATTTTGCTAAGGGGAATTTTTCTATCAATGCCACTACAATGTCTCATGTTATCCTATCATCTTGTGGCAAAACAGTTAAACACGGCGATGACATCTCCCCTTATCAAGACACCATCCATGAGACCGACAGAGAACTTTGAGGCAGTTGAGTCCGGCAATGCATTTGTGGTTCAGCCTAGCACCACTGATGAGACTTATGGTGTGTCAAAACAGCGCCGCCTGATGTTGAATTGTAGATGCATTGTGTTTGGGCTATAGTTTCCAACTAGTTGCTTTTCAATGAATGACAGGACAAATATCGTTGGTAGTCGATGTTGAAGCTTGGCTTTGCAACTGGTGGTCTTTGGGGGGGCTCTCTTATCTTTAATAACCAAGGATATAGTTCTCTGTCGGTCCCATAGGTGGCGTCTTTGTAATGGGAGATGTCATCGCCCCTTGTCTCTTAGGCGTGTTCTTTGAGAACAACCAGTTGAAGATTTCAACATTTGGTTTATTTTTCACTAACCTTTTAATGACTTTTCCTAACACGATTTTTGTCTCCACAGTCAGTCAGCATTCCAGTATGGATTCAACATATTATTAGTAGAAAATATTTTGGTTCATGCATTTTATTGTACGAGGGATATCAATTGTTGTGAAGTTTACTCAATCTAACAGTGTTCATTCAAACAGCTGTTCAAATGAACACTTTACGCTTTTTCAGCAGGGAATGTGTTAACAATTGCTGTTTTGGTGATTTTTTTATTTTAATGAATATTTTTTCTGTGTTTCAGTTAACAGGGTATACTTTAGAACAAAGTAATAAGCCTGATTTGGATGCAGTTTTTGACAAGCTGAAGTCTCTAAAAGGCACTGTAAGAGGCTCAGCATCCACACTTCTAGATACTGTTTTTAATTTAAGATCATCCAATTGGGGACATTCGAGTGATGTATCTGAGTGAGTAATAATTTTATTTTATTTGAATTTCACAGGTAATAATATTCTGTGTTTTGTAGAAACGATCAAGAATTTGACGGTTTTGTTTATGATGGGGACCAAACTACAGTATTTTTCAATGCAGAGGGTGAAGCACTTACACATGAAGAAAGTGAGTTCATAGCAGCTCATATGCAATCTAATGATGACATTTTGAGGTAAGTATTCTTTTTTATTTGATTTGTTAAATTTTTATCTCTCAATTGAGATTTTGAAAAATTAATTTTTGTTCTTCCACTTCCAAAACCTGGTTTTCCATTGATATTGTGTCGATATGATTGAAAGGCAGTGACCAGCACTTTTGCTCTCATATTGTTTTTGACCAGAGAAAAATACATAGAGCAAATCACATTGAAACATCAAGTTTTGCTCAAGTTGATCATGTTATTATACAGATCTCCACGAATCAAAATTTTTTGTTGCACTGGAATATTTAGAAGATGTTTTTGCTCCATATTGACATCCATCATTTCAGCTCTGTTTTCTTATGAGTCATTCTCAAAAATGTTTTCTATAATAGGTTCATTAGATAGTTTCTTGCATCTTTACTTGCTTTTGTCTTTCTTTTCCTCTTAGACAGACGATCGTGATCTGTAAGTTGGTCAGTTAGGCCAACGTAGGTTATTTCTGTCGGGTATTCGGTAACATTCTTTGAAGGGCAATATTGGATTGAGTCAATCCTAGTATATTTTGGGAGGAGTCTGAAACTTTTCTTGCAACCCTGTGTTTGCTTGTCAAAACCTAAAGCAATGACAATGACAGTTTCTGGTCCGGTGAAACCACTTGAAATGCTCTCCTTTGCAAGGAAGTCAACAGCTTTCCTATCCTCCAGGCCTAGAATCCAAACCAGGAAATCTTTCTATTGAGCATTGGTTTTTGGCAGTTCCATACCAATATAGACATTGATTGGTGAGAACCAAATGCCTAAGAAATTATGTCTTTTAACAAACATTTTGCTGAATAGAATTGAATTTGCTTTTCATCTTTCCGAAAATTTAATAGACAGGAAGACTAAAATTCTTGAACTTTTCAGCGACCCTTCTGATCTGGATGAACTGTACGATCCCGAAGATGAAATGGACGAGGAGATTCAAGAAGCTTTTAGAGAGTTTGTCAAATTTAGTAGTAGTAAAAACTAATTTAAGAACTTGTGTTGGTTGAATCATTTCTTGTAGTAGGTACAATGTTCAGGATTTTCAGTAGACTAACTGAGATTTTGGTTTAAAATCAATGAGCGTCTAGTGTAAAATGCAAATGAGCTTCAAGGATTGATTTATTGGAATGTTGACTAGTCCATAGAGTGTTGAAAGTTTTATAAATCAATGTAAAATTAAGTAGTTATAGATCGAAATTATAATAGTTTTGAAACAAATTCATTAATGATTTCAATTTCTCTCAATATTTTATTCAAAGGATAGAAGCACATTTCACATTGATAAAATGGAAGGATATTCAACAGAAAAGATCTCATGAATTTATTTATTTATTTATAGAATATATTTTCCAAAATGTTGCAATGCGATGTTGTGGTTGGAAGCAGAGCATAAGTTATACTTTAACTTTGCTCAGTCATCACTAGTATGGATAAAATTCATTTCCAGTGTGAGAAAATCATGTGCTTGAAAATTAAATTTTTTACGAAAATATCAATAGAGTTTCTAGTATTTATGAAAAATATTGAGCACAAATATTTTCAATGGTGAAATGTATCTATGTTATATAATTTGTAATATTTTTTTTGAAAGTTTTCCATGTTTGTTGTCATTTTATATATCTGATGTTTTTAATTTATTCGTAACGCGAGATGGTGAAAAAGAACCAGTTAGTAAATTGTTATGAATCATGTAAGCGCAAGTGAATATATTCATATGTAGATTTATTTTATTTTTATTTTTTAAATTAAGGACCAGTGGGCAACATCTAGGTTTTACAACTCTAACATTGTTGTTCATTGGAATCATTGAATATTGATTGCCATATTATGAAACTAGACACAAATAATCCAGAATTGGTTATTTTGAATAATGTTAACATTCATGGATAGAGATAACTCCGGAGTTTCGGGAGTTTTTTGGCCGTGATTTTCTTGTTTTGATGCCTTACGTTTTGTCTATACCTGCGGGATATATCAAAGGCTACAAGGTAACGGTCACTTCTATCGTATATTACCGAGACCGGCACCCTCAACCATGTAGTGTGCGCTGTGGATCGACTAGAGCACTGTGTCCATTGCTTCGCCTTTAATATCTGCCGCAGTTCTAGATAAAACGTTGAGCATGAAAAATCTGCAGGCAACAGATAACATACCTGTAAAATAGATGATGTTCAATGAACGTAACTAATAGTTTATATTCCGGAAAATGCAGAGCTTTCCAAAAGATCCGAAAATTGCAAACAAATGCAATGCAGAAACAGTGAACCAACAAACATATTTATATGTTAGTGACATCAAATATCCAACTTATTTCTTGGTTTTCTCTTGGTTTTGCTGTGATCTTAGCATCAGCTTGCAACTAAGGTCCATCCTGTTTGAACTTGATTCAATGAAGGTGCATATGAATCACCTTCTTAAGAAGTGCATATGAGGTGCCCAAGATCTGGTAAAAATGCCAATCTCCTGCCCTCGTATGCCCCTCTCCGTAATATATTTATTATTCTGAATCCCACCGAGAAGTATGTGTTTGTGGAGTTGCTTCCGGACTTTGTCAACGTGGCAACGTTGGCAACGTGGCCAGTCTACTTTGTCAACTGCAGGCAAACTTCATGATTAGTTGGAAAGAAATTTGTTTGTTGTGGATATTTAGGTAGTTCGTTCCATCTGAATTGACACACTTGGTACTGATGAGGAGCTAGTACTCCGGAACTGATCTGTCGGTGGTCATCCCAACCAAATAAAATTAATTTTAAAATGTAGGAAGTCATTTGCAATGAATCTTCTAAACGGAAGATGTTGCACACGTGTCTGATGGTTTCACTTCAACTTTCTGCTCGGTGTTAGCTGGATTAGTTGTTGCAAAGCTAAGCTTGACATTGAATGTCAACCAAATTTGTCCTGTCTTTTACTGCAATTTTCATTGCAACTAGATGAAAACCAGAATCCAAATACAACGCATTTATGATTCAATACCAGACAGTACTGTTTCAACCTGTCATAGGTATCATCAGTGGTGCTAGGCTGAACCACAAATGGCTTCTTCGCCATCAAAATAGCGCTGCCTGTTGTTGATTCATAAATGTGTTGTGTTTGGGGTCTGGTTATTATTGTGAAATTTGGTAACAGGATATGTAAATAAATCAAAAGTCGCATGGTTTCAACTCTTACAAATCTACTAATATTATGGTATATTTTACATCGCAACATAATTCAGGAGGATTGAATTGGAAAAAATATTTTGAAAGATTGTGGTTAACACCCTTAACGTTAAAGATTTTTGTAAATAGTCTTGATTCAAAGAATAAATGTGAAAGTATCTTAATCGACGGTAATAAATTATTTATTTCAATAAAACGGTATTCTTGTAAGGGCCGGTACTTTGTGTCTTTTGAAACCTTTATTAGTAAATCAGAGCCACTAAATTGTGTTTGAAGTAATCATGATTTTCGAAAGTCCGAACTTTGTGACTTATTAATAATCATTGGTAACATAAGATCAAACTATTGTATGGTTATAATTTGGTTCTCTCTAAGTATTGTTGTATGACAATAGATTTTATAAAATTGCAAAGAACGGGTACAATTAAAGTTCTAGTTGATCACTTCAATAATTTGTATGACTCGGAGTTTTTCATATCCCACTAATAGAAATTTTCTGCACTGAACTACTCCTAGTCTGTGAACTGGTTAGGCAAATCAGACAAAATACTGGTTGACAACCGAATATATTTGCTTGACAATCATTATATCAGTCTGTTATATCGTTAAATTAGACAGATTCACCCCTACTCGTGAATATTAAATCATTTTTGATCAAGCATCGAAGTTCTTGAATTCTTGATGGAAAAATAATCATTGATAAATTTGATTTTCTGATTTAATTGAATCGTAAAGTATAGGCCCCAAAACTATTGAAATCAAAATCTGGCTAGTCTGCTTGATGAAATGAGTTGTATATAGAATTGAATTTGCTGTCAATATTGTTTTGTATGCTGTGACTTTTTTTTACCGAATAAATAGAAATTTGAGAGTAAACTTTGTGTTTAATTTTTTCACTTGGAATTAAATGGTTGAAATTTATTTGGGTTAGTGACATCTCTAAAAAAGTATATCGGTACCCGATTCATCTGTGGGATATATTGAAAAAAGGCGAAAATTGTCAAATCCATAGATTCATGTCCTGTACAAACATTGAAATTTTTTTCAAATGAATGCAGTCTGCCCCATTTTTGTAACCAATGAAGAATGCATTGCCGTATTATTGTCGTTGTAATCAATAGAGATTCCAATGTGTAGTCATATTTTCTGTTATTAATGATCACTGAAAAATAAATGATAACGACATGGTTATTATTGGAAAAATTTTATTAAAAGGTTAACAAGAATTATTTAACAATTATGGGTTACAAACGTATCAGTTTTAATAATCACTAAATCTTTCTAGTCAAATGTATAATCATTCTATAGAACCCATTTAACTCAATTTCTTCCGGCTTCACCTTATTTCTAATATTTGAAAAATAAACAAAGAAAATTATAATGGAATATATTTGGGTAATTCTGAATCTAAAAAAGTTCTAAAATATCAACCTTGTTGAATGTTATCCTTAATGACTACCATCTACGATACAATGTTCAGATGATCATGTAGACTTTTTGTAAAGAATATATCAAAAATTCACATGAAATTAGTTATTAAATTGATGAATTTGCAAGAGATCTTCAGATTGTATCAATTAATTATTTTATTCTGAATGGAATCTCATGATTCTCATTACCAAATTTGTTGTGCAGATTTCATACCAACACTTGTTCCACAGTCAAAACTACCAAATAATACAGGCAAAGGAATATTTCTAGGAGTAATTATAGGTGTGTACTTGTTCTGGTTTTACTTTAATCCTCTTTAGAGTGAAAATGTGGAAATTGTATTCATCCGTTCTGTATATCTGATTTTGATGCCTATAAATATACAGTTATTGCATAGCCATTACACAGTATTTATATAGTATACTGTGGCCATTAATGAATTCAGTATGGAAAAAACTACTGCGGTGAATAGTTTCTGATTTTGAATCATGGTAACGTCACGCATAATAGTATGTTTAATTGTTCAGATGAGGAAGTCAATGACGAAAACATAGTCGGTTTTAATGTGATTGATAATATTTTTTTTATAATGAGGGGGTTCCAACTTGTCTAAAAATATTAACAGACACCTGAAAGCAATAAATAAAGTAAATAGGTTATGTAACAAAATATGTCTTTCACTTTTATCACAGTATTTTGTATACAGTAATTTCATAAAGGCTGATTTGTGGTTTGAATTTTCCTACGCGCAGACCCACGCGTCGATGTCTTAGGTCTGCGCAAACGACGAATTTAAGACAGGCATGCAATCAAAGCGTTTAAACACTGCTCAACATAACAAATATTCATATAAACTGCTCAAAAAAATACAGTCGATGAAAACCATGTTGGGCACCTAAGAAAATTGTACAAATGATAATTTTGCATTTGTGTAATATTCAAGTAACCCAGATCATTTCGACAATGATGAACTATGTTTCAAGTAGATTTTAAAAATTCATGGGATCGGATGTGACAAAATATACTTTAATTTCAACAAGAAAAAAGACAAGATGAAGACGAGTTTTGTTATTCATGAACCATGGTACTGTGCAAGAGCTCTCTAGGAGGAATAACGAGTCCCTGTGTGTATACAACCGTGATAGCATGGTCTGCACTGATGAGGAACACTTCAAAACGGTTCGCAGTTGGTTCCTTGTTCGAATCAGGCGAAGTCCCACTATTTGTCCTAGAGAGCTCCTGCAAAGTTGTTTCTTCAAAGTGAGAATCTTTGCAATTATGTCTGAGGCGACTTGGATTCCGAAAGGTTAACAGTCGTAAGGTATTTTTGATAGTCAAATTTACATTATATAAGAAGTTGCTGACTAATAGGACATGTTTCATTTAGAATAACTGTTTTTAATCTACGCAGCAACTTTTCGGGGTTGATTAGACATCTAGACTTGTATAGATTCAAATATCAACATTTGTCAATATATGTCGAGTTATTAGCTGAAGAAGTAGTTGTTTTCTGTCGGAAAACATATATAATGGTATAGTCAAAATGCATTTGGACTTGTCAGTGATTTTATTATCAATTTTTACTTGGATAAAAGCTGGAAGCAGCAAAACAACCTATTATCTTACAGTGTAAATAATTCATAACTTCCGACTCCGAAAACTCTCACATACATTTATAGTTAGTACATACATACAAAAAAATTATTTTTGTATGATTGAACACTACATACTTAATTACTTTTTTACTTCTTCAAGTCCTGAATAGTAACTACATAATTCAGAAAGAATAGGCTCTACAGATTCCTTAATCTTGAGTGATGAATTCGATTAGGAATATTTTTAATAATTGGTCCTTAATATAATCGAATCGGCAAACTCGTCCGCCATCTTGAATTCTCCAATCAATAAATGAATATGCTATATTTGGCCCCAAAAATCACTACAAAGAAATTTCGCATGGATTCGTACCATGGTTCATGAATAACAAAACACGTTCTTTATCTTGTCTTTTTTCTTGTTGAAATGAAAATATATTTTGTCACATTCGAATATGAACATCTGCCGATTCCATGAATTTTTAAAATCTACTTGAAACTTAGTTCATCATTTCCCAAATGATCTGGGTTACTTCAATATTACACAAATGCAAAATTATCATTTGTACAATTTTCTCAGGTGCCCAACATGGTTTTCATAGACTGTTTTTTTTTGAGCAGTTTATATGAATAGTTGTTATGTTTGAAGGTGATTGACAATGTTTCGTGATGAATTTCACTAGTTCGGACTTCCATTGTCTACTATATAAAATGATTTGAAATCCCTGAAACAAGTAAAAAAGAATAATTAAAAAAGAGTAGTTGAAAATAACAATTATATTAAGTAACAATAAACCTGAAATGCAATGATAGTGAAATAACCTACAAGTAAAAATATAATAATTGAATAAATAAAAATTAAAGGAATGCAAAAAGAAAATAATAAAAAAATAATAAAAAAGTGTAGAGATTCCAAGTCACGTTAGTTCACGACGTTTCGATTGTTGGTATCTACAATCGTCTTCGGGTGATGACTGTCATAACCTACTTGTAGGTTATTTCACTATCATTGCATTTCAGGTTTATTGTTGCTTAATATAATTGTTATTTTCAACTACTCTTTTTTAATTATTCTTTTTTACTTGTTTCAGGGATTTCAAATCATTTTATATAGTAGACAATGGAAGTCCGAACTAGTGAAATTCAATAGTTGTTATGTTGAGCAGTGTATACACGTTTTGGTTGAGATTGTAGTAGGGAGAAATGTCATTAGTGTCAAATACGTCATCATTATAAAAAATGAAACTCCTGGACACCGACATCAAAGGGACCGACGCTGAGTGAAACTACTGTATACAGAAATACTGTGCTTTTATGTTTTTTACTGTCAATCAGTGTTACCAACAAAGATAAGCCAAATATCTCAACGCCATGTGTCAAATTATATTTTTTTTTCACCCAAAGACCCATATATTTGAGATGACACCACCTCGGGAAACCACCACTGAAAATGAAAAGTGACGTGAAGTGAAGTCTAGAAAATTAGATAGTATGTGAAATAAAAAGAACATGGCGAGTAAGTTTTTCTCATGATAAATTTCTAATCATAAGATTACTGATTTGACAAACATTTTCTTCATCTATATCTATAGTATAATATAAACACAATGTGTTTCCTAATTGCGGTTAAAACGTGAGGGCGTGTTCAGGAGCTGATTTTTTGAAAAAAATTCATATGAACGTCGTAGCTCGGGAAATAAATTGTTTCCAAGATGCGGTACTTTTCTAAAAAAATCCCTTTCTGTATTACTATTTTAAATGTCCCTCATCTGATCTTGATGAAGTTTGGCTATTTTCAGTGATTGACTAGGTATTGACCAAAAAATGTACGCCACTGACGTTTCCTGTAACAATTAATTTTACAGTAATCTTATGACTGAAAGTAAAACTTTGTTTTCCAGAAAAACAACGAAAAGGGGATGAAAACAAGTAGGGTGCTACGCATTGAAACAGTTATTATTCTTTTATAAATATTTTTTGTTGAGGAATCAATGTTTTTTATTATTATTTGGCTGATCAAATCTAGAAAATCTGCTGAAGTGTAATAAAAAAGGGCAAACTGAAAAGTTCACCGCGAAAATGTTATTGCGTAATATAAACCACTGGATTCCAATTATTCAGTAACTTGCCGTATTTATTTGCCTACATATTGAATAATCAATAGAAAAATGAAATTTCTATACTTAGCTTTCTTCAGATGGTTGACATTTCGAAAAATAACTATTTTTCATTTTCAAAATCCAATAAACTCGTTCATAAAAATCTTAGATAAAAACATACATATTTCCTTTGACAAACGTCATAAGGATGAAATGTGTAGATGTCTATATGTAAGATGTAAAAATTCAGTTTCCGTTTTGAACTTCACGTCTTAACAATTTTCCGAAACATAAACCATCTGAAGAAAGTTGAGCATAGAAATAGTATGAATAGGGAGCTATTATATAATGAAACACGTGTTACAGATTTGTAAACCGTTCAGTAAAAACTCCACACTAAAGTGTTACTTGAATATAGAAATTTAATGTTTTCCACTGATTATTAATTTTGTTGACAAATTAATGAATACGGTGTTACACTGAACTCTTCAGTTGTTTATATGTATCATCTGGTATTTTCGGTAGTTGATGTTGCTTTGGCAAAACTGAGAGTGATAATCTATTTATATATAGGTTATGTTGGTGCAAGCAGGTAAGCCCGACGACCATTTTCCGTCCGGTAAACACTTCAAGTTGGACTCGACAGTTGTTTCAAATCCAGTATTGCAGATTATTTTCAGTTCGTCTCCTGGGTCGTAGGCGAATTTTGTCGGAGAAATTAAACCATTTTCAGGTTCTCCGATATAGGAACATCTTGGTCTACCTGTAAAAAAAATAGACACCTAATAATTCATCAAATACGGTTCATTTGCCGCTGAAGAACTTGTTTGTGAACATCTGGAATTTTTTTGCCGAGTATTTGACAAAACACGTTATTGAAGACCTGTCATACTAAGTTTATTTGAAAAGTGCACATACGTTTTTCATCCATTTTCGTAAAATCACTTCAAATTTTTGGATTAATAATGGTTCAAGATAATAGCACTTACAAAATGGCGGAGGATGAGACCAAAATCCAGTTTCGGTGCATATTATGCTAGCTTCCCCTTCCAGATGATGAGCCCCTGTACAAGCGAACTGCACTAGGCTTCCAACAGCGTATCTACCTCCGTCCATACCTGGGGCTTCTGACTGAATCAAATGTCCGTTCAAAGGTAACACTGGTGGTTGACATTGGATTGCTGAAAAGAGGTATGTAGGTAATATGCAGAATAGATATAAGAATTAAAGAGATGATAATGTAGTTATATTTTTTGATTATGTTAAAGAAGTTTTTTTCGTATGGAACTTGTTAAACAACTAAGTACCAAAGAAATTTTAAGTCTTATATTTTACATAGTCACTGTACAATTTTGAGGAGATCAGTAATGAAATTTCGTAGAATTACATTTGAAAAGTTGCTAAGCTAAGAAAACAACATCAAATTAGCAACTTGTCGTACTCTGAATGGCTAATCATGACCCTTGCTAAGAAAGCTAAGCTAAGTTAGCAACATCAAATTAGCAACTTGTCGTACTCTCAATGGCTAGTTATGACTCTTGCCTATTAGATCCATTTAAAACAGTGCTGAAAAATGAATCGAACCATTTGGCCCTATCAGGTATTTCAAACGGGACCTTTGGAATGCCAGTCGACTTCCCAGAGTACTCAGTAGACCAGGAAAGTAACTAAGAACACTAGTGGTGAAGTGATATCTGTGGAAAATTCAAAAAAGTGATCCAGGGAAGAGACAAAAACTCTCCCAAAGAGAAAACTGAAAAAATTAAGGAATTTCCAACTGGAGACTGAAACTCAACAGTGAGGATGCTATAGTAGCCTTAGATTATTGATATACGCAACACCCTGTAATTACTATAACTACAAGTAGATCTGATTCAGGATATGATAGAATAAGAAACGATAGGAAGAATATAGGAAATCGTTGAGATAGTGTGGAACTTTAGAAAAAGGCACATTGGACCGAGGTCGAGACCAAAGAACTCCGGTGTTCATACTATGCCCGAAAGATGAAGACGAGATCCGAAAATAACCGTCAAAAGCTTCAGTAGAAAGAAAACCTAGTTACTGACTGCATTTGTTTTGACGCTTTTGATCTGCCCAAAAAAAGAACTGAAAATAAATCTGCCTTTTTTCAACGTATTCATTAAAAAATAAAATATACGACCTAAGCATCCGTGTGCTTGGTACTTTGTTCACGAGATGGAGTTGTTACTAGTTGACAAATCTTTCTCTAAGATGAATGTTTCTTACATGCAGTCGAGCCACATTTGAAATCATTCAAGTCCCAGACGAATTGCTGAGTCGGATCTATTCTGCACTGAAGAACCGTAGTATCTCGAAACCGGTCTGTATAGGTGGTCTACTCGTGATCCTGATGAACGAACGACAAGCGTCGTGGAGTTTTATACAAAAGTACAAGACTAATCAGACTAGTCAAGATTCATTATCTCTCTCTCCCAACAACGAACGAAACAGCTCTATGTTGAGGTTGTAGTTGATTTTTTGCACATGAAAATGTGACTTTTTATTTTTTTTTAAATACAAATACCTAGTAATTGTTGATTAAGAAATCTACTTACGAACACACTTCGGCAGTGGACCCGACCAATTACCGGAGAGCTCGCATTCAATTCCGGGGGGCCCCAACAACTTGTAGCCCCACGCACAGCTGAAGATCGATCTTCCTCCGTAGCTATTATTGTGCTCTTCTATCTGTAAATGGGGTTCTTCTAAGCCTTCGGCGGAGTCCAGTGGAGGACATTTGACCAACTCGCATTTTGGGACGGGCGCAGACCATTTACCTTTGAACAATGTGTAAATAGTCCGATTTAATAGTTTGTACATTAGTTTTCATTAAGGATTTACAAATGTGGTGGAATCTTGTTACGAAATTTCAACAAATATATTCTTGGAGAAGGCTTTTAAATGGGTTAGTAATAGTTGAGTTGTTATAAATGCTCCTTTCTGATTTATTTTGGCAGCTGCTGTCACCAGATGCAGATTTCTCCACATCAAAATTTGGATGTTAGGCAGTTCCGAAAAGGCTGTAGAGCTCGTGCCGATCGCACGAAGGCCGGTTTTTTTGAAATCTGGTCATTTGGTATACCTACTTATATTCTCTCTCATTATGTGGTTCCAGGACAGAATTTTAATCTTAGTTAAAATGCTTTTCACTTAGTATTCTCTTCTCGATACATTGACAAAAAGTCTCTAATTTGTTTTTGTTCTCTTAACTTCATCTTACTCTACGAGGATGGTATTTTTCTCAGTACAAGAGAAAATGAAAGTCCAAGGTTTCAAATATGAAGTATAATAAGTAGAAAAACGACTCCATGGACAAAATAATAAAAAAAACAACGTGTAAAATCTTATATAAAAGGAAAATGTTGAATTCTATAAAAGTAAACGAAAATAGAACAAAGGAAACGCCGCCAATTTTACCATGCTATTTACTATTAATTCAACCTGTTGAATAACTACAAACGCACCAACTTGGTTTTACTTTTACTTCAGGGAGAGTGGTGTATAACTTTACATTTGCGCCCTTTTTTTGTAATTTTAATGTGAACTCTAGCTAACAACCCGCACTAGGAATATGTAACCTCTTTGCAAATAAGAAGTGGACTCAGACAAAATAAATATGTGAACTCTCTCTCAATATCAACTGGTTAGTAAAACAACATACACTCACGCCTCTTTGGGTGGTTCATAGTCAACCATAGGTTCCGTTGACCCAGTGTGTCTTCAACACCAACACTTTAATTTCAAACTCCCCTGTACCCATTACCGGTTTATGATTTCACTACCGATTTTCCTTAAATTTCGCACCACGCGCTTACAAACAAAATAACTCCCCTATTTAGGCCACTTCCTTCAGCCTCGAAGGCTGAGGGACGAGACCCCCGATCTCGTCTCGACGGGATCCGGATCCGGTGCAGGAGAATCCAAAGCAGTCGATTTCGCGTCGCTACAAGAACTCAGTCTTTAGGCCATAACTTGGCGAGTTTTACGTCGGGACTTGGGCCTGCATCCGTACAAAATTCAAGAGAGCCAGGAACTGAATGTAAACAACCATAGCCATCGACATGTGTTCGCTGAATGGGATCTGGAGCAATTGGCTACTGACCCTAATTTTCATCGAAAATAATCTTCAGGGAGGAGGCCCATTTCTGGATGAATGGGTATAAGAAGAAACAAAATTGTCGAATTTGAAACGATACCAATCCACATGATATCTAAGAGCGTCCAATGGATCCAGAAAAAGTCACTGTTTGGTGTGGATTTTGGGTTGGCGGTGTCATTGGTCCAAAGTTCTTTGAGAACAACGTTGGCGAGGCTATCACTATCAAATGCGAGCCCTATGGATCGATTATTACAACTTCTTTTGAACTGAATTGAATAATATGGACACCAACGACACATGGTTTCAACAGGACGGCGCTACGTGCCACACAGCTCATGTCACTTTGGATATTCTGCACGTGGAGGTGATGTGAACTGGCCACCGAGATCATGCGATTTGACCCAGTTCGACTTTTTCTTGTGGGGGTTTCTTAAGTCGCAGGTGTATGCGCATAAACCACAAACCATAGTGCTCCTCAAAGCCAACATAACACATGCCATCAATCAAACTCAGCCTGATTTATGCGCCAGAATCATGGAAAATTAGACGTTTCGGATGCGTTCTACCCAGAGAAGCCGTGGCGGACATTTGAACGATGTTATATTCCACACATAATGGCATCAATATGTCTGTTGAGAATATAAATAAAATTTAAATAGAGTTTCCTAAACACTGTTACACCACTGTGTAATTGTCTGTCTGGTTGTTAAGGGATACCTACCCTCGGGAACCAATAGCGTGGGTCCTCGCTGGAAGAGTACCTTCGTTCACACAGTACGGTTTAAGCATAACGTAAGAAAGGTCTAGTTAGTTTATTGTGGAGAATATCAAAGGTTCTCATTTGTATAAGCTTAGTGATAGTGTTTCTCACATCAAATGAAACCGATCAAATCAATTGTCGTATTCGACATTCTGTGAAATCTGTAAACTAGGTGTGACAGAATAAAGTGTGTTACCTACGTCGTTATTTAATAGTATAAGTCCACTAGAAGGGGGCCAGCAAGCCCAAAAACCAAAATTGGGACCCAACAATGTCTTTCAAACGAATAACAAAACTCGATGATATCTCACCCTTTGTTTTATTTGAATTCAAAGATAGAAAACGTTTAATGAAAATTCATATATTTATAAAAATGTACTCACCAGACGCCTGGCAAGTCAGGGTAGGCTCGCCGGAAATTTTGAAGCCCACCGGACATTGAAATTTAGCCGTGTTTCCCAAACGAGTTCCACCAACGCTAACACTGATATGCATTCCAGAGACAGACACAGGCTCACAATGGATAGCTGTATAACCAAGAAACAATTTTTATATAAATGCAAAATGTTCAAAAACATGAAAACAGAAAAATACAGGAGTGTTCGGGTGGGACGATACTTCATTTTGATAAATGGCCGTAGCAGGAATTTTCAAAACACCATAAGAAAATGTTGACACGAAACAGGGTCTTTTGGTATGCTATATTTGTCAGCTATCAAATTTCGAGATTGTACTGAATGCTATGATGAATTATTATGTTAAGGAATGGAGGACAAATGGCACTAAAATCGATTGGGAAAGTGAAGAAAAGGAAAGGGTAGAGAAAACTTTGCTCTGGTAATTTAAGGAGTTGGCAACTTGAGTTAGGCTCAAAAGTGATTGCATGATTATAGGCGTGTAATAGTCAGGTAGTGTTATTAAAGTAGGTAATGAAGTAGTTAGGTATTGAAGTAAGGCAATTCAATAGAGTTGCATTTATTTAAGAGCCCACATTCATAAATAATGGTTTAGGAGTTTAGGTAATCAAATTTATCGATGAAGAATTCCATCACATACATTTTCCAAGAAACGTGACTGATTAATATATCTGCCACTGGTTTTCGTTTAATTTCAAACAATATTTATTTTCAATGAGTAACGGAATACCTGCAACATGGAGAGTGATGCTGTTGGTGATTCCTCTTGGCGTCGCACACGTGAATGTACCAGAATCCTGGGATTTGGCGTAATAAATTGACAGTCTGTATTTTGTATCTCGTTCTTCGGCAGCAATTGCCCATCCTAGAAATATAGAGGTTGAATTAGGTGAAGGAAATGCATTGAAAATATATTGAAATTTTCTGAGAGTAAGAATTCTCAAAGTTGGGATCTCACACGTATGGAGAGCTTGTAGCAACTTTATTGGATGAAAATAATTTGAGAAAAATTCATCTTACAAGATATCTTCACTGCAGTTGCGCATAAATTATAAGATGATAAAAGAATACAACGCATGAGTTGAAAGTAATTACCGTTTTCAAATTACGCCGCCGCAGCGCTCGGGTCGGCGTAATTTGTCACGAACACGAACACCATTACGGAGCCAGTCGACTGTGTTTAGATTTGTTTGTGGATGTTTAAAATGTTACTTGTTTTTTGAGTGCTATAAGCTTGAAACAACTGAAATGCATCACCAAATCAGTGATGTTTAAGGTGGAAACACGGTGAACAAAGTTAGTCATTTGGCTGGGAACAATCGGACCACTCTGACCACCCATTCCCGATCTAGTGCCGAGTGTCTACCACTTGAAGACGAATCTGAATGGGCAACGCCGCAACGATGACGACGAAGTAAAGCGACCATGCTGTAATGATTGTCTAATCACGCGGCAACCTTTTTTATTGATGGCAAACAAATGCCCTGGTCCTGCGATACGATAAATGTCTCAATAATAATGGGCATTATATTTAATATAGAGGCTTTCATATGAAACTCTCGCGATTTTATTGTGGCCTATATCTACCTATCACCTAATTTGAAAAATGTTAAACCAATTTTTTGAATTGTTACGCTCTTTTCAGATTTTGGGACCTTACGAAGGAACCGCCACTGAAACAGTGGACCGAGGAACACCAAGTGTTATATCAATAAAGTGTTATATCAGTTGTCAGTGCCTCCTAAATAATTATTAACTACCAACTCTGTGGAAAAATCAACAAAACTAGAAAAGGTTTATCTTTGATGTATAAATATTGTTTTTTTCTGTTGCTACAATCTAGAAATGAATAGAGATTGTGGAACAGAAGGGCGACACTCAAAAGTGATCATTTTTACATAATGTTTGTCTTACCTGTGAGATATTGACCCAACGGAGAAGTCCACGTCCAATCAGGAGAACCGATTCTTCTAGAGAATAAACATTCGAAATGAAGAGTTGTTCCTGGGTAAACCGCAAGTTCTCCTCCTGGTTCGACAGATGCTGAACCGGAGGGTATTTTGATGAGTATAGTTGGTGGCGAGTCCTCTGAAAAACGATAGTGTGATTTGAATCTTCAATTTCGTCATTTTCTCAATGAATTGAAAGAAGCATGCATTTCTAATGTATCCTATAAAAGTTATGTGATCATGATATTTCAAGGAGCGACCAACCAATACAAACACTGAGTTTTTCACCAACCGTCTTCAGGAAATGGATGAATGAATTTTAAAATAGTTACGTTCAACCGAGTGAGCTGAAATTTTGCTAATTGACGTCATTCTAAATCCAATATGGTGGACTGTTTTAGATGTCGTACTAGTTATTTGTTACTGACTCCTATGATATGGGTATCAAATGGAAAGGTTTGCTGAAAAGAATAAAAAAATGACAATCTAAATCCAATATGGCGGACCTCCCAAGATAGCAGACTTGTTATTTTATTGCATTTCCATGATATGGGTATCAAATAAGAGGGTTTGCCAAAAAGATTACGAAAAATGAAAATATGTCTCTCTGAATTCAATATGGCGAGACCTCAAAGTACCAAGAAGTGCTTTTTTGAATGTGAAGATCAATTTCACGTTTGTTGCGAACCGTCTTTTGGCAGAGGGGTGGGTATTAGTTCAATCACGACTATGACGTTTTGAAAAGAAAGGTTTGGAATGCTTAGAAATCAATAGTTTTGTTATTTCCGAAGAAATTAGTTTGTCCCTAGAACGAAAAATTATCAGCCATTGAGTTGGTAGCAAAAGTCGAATCAAATTATAAATGTACGAGAATATAAGAAGCACTTAATGGGTAGAATTTGGGTTAGTTAATATTGAACATGCCTGAAGAAGCTGTTGTATAGTGAAACGCGTGTTGCGGTTTTGTGAACTGTTTAGCAAAACTCTAACAGTGAAGTTTCACTTAAATACCATATATTTTCATTTTTTGTTTCCTTTACTGTATTCATTGTCGACAAAGTATTTGAAATAATATTCAAAAAGAAATAAAGAGCCAGGAACTTTTTCGCGAAAACGGATCGTTAATGTTTCAGGACTTAATTACAAACCTGAAATTTATTTTTCATTTCCCTTCCCCAGTAGTTTCGAAACTCCTGCAGTAACTGACTTTCCTTCATTAAAACGCAATCTTAGTTTAATGGAAGTTATTTAATTTTCCCAAAGTTGAAATTTCTTTACAGTCCTTGCTTGCTTCTGTTAATAGTTTTATTTACGTATTAATCGGATTGATGAACTTGTTTGATTCTAGTTTTGAACGTTCGGTTAGAAAACATATTTTGAAAAATATAATGATTTTCTAGAGTTTGAAAAATCACGAAATATTCCAGTTGAGCTAATTTATTCGTTTATACCACAAAGACTGCGTTCCGTATAAAAAAACATTGTTGAGAAATCTAGTCCATGGTCTATCGAGTTGAATCACTATAATTTTGGACATATAACTTCTAACATAAGATTGTTATCATGGGTTAGGATATATGGCAATTTTGGGCTGAGAGGAAGAAATGGAACTTCTGGTGAAGAATAAATCAAAAAGGAACACTGCTTCTGCCACTATGATTTTGTACGTGTAACTTCTGAGATAAGATCGATATCATGGGTTAGTTAGCGTTATCAACAGGATCTATGGTGATTTTGGGTTGACAGGAAGAAGTGGAACCTCTGGTGAATAATAAATCCAAAAGAAGCCCTGCTTCTAAACACCACCACTATGATTTTGTACGTGTAACTTCTGAGATAAGATCGATTTTATGGGTTAGCCAGCGGATATCAACAGGATCTATGGTAATTTTAGGTTGACAGCAAGAAGTGAAACCTCTGGTGAAGAATAAATCCAAAAGAAGCACTGCTTCCAAACACCATCACTATGATTTTGTACTTGTAACTTCTGAGATAAGATCGATATCATGGGTTAGTCAGCGGATATCAACAAGATCTATGGCAATTTTGGGTTGAGAGCGTTTTACCAACCAAGTGAGTTTCCTAAGGAGCCATAGAATAGTTCATCTTCTGATGACTCCAACTTGATTGGTGAAAGAGTTCCTCGAGAAGAATGTTACAGTTCTGCTCTTTGTTTCGAATCTTTGGCTATCTAGTTGGTTCTTCAATGTGTGCCTCATTTTAGAGTATTTATTGAGTTAGTTATATCATTTATAAAAAAAATTACCTGTGAAATTCGTCAAAAGCGTGGTGGGTACACAAGATGGCAGTCTTGACGACCAGGCTCCGTTTTGGCATTGGGGAGTGGCAGTGCCCAAGAGTTTGTATAGACCTAACTCCGTACATCTGGTGTGCAGTTTTGCTCCATGGGGAAAGGTCCATCCAGGAGACTTGAAAGAAAAACTTGAAAGAGTTGAAGACAATTCATAATAAAACTATTGATTTATTGGGAGTGATGAGGAAACAGAATTTATATAACCATATCTGAAGTTATATACTTTCAGTAATAACCTGCACAAAAAACGCGAGACCTCAATTTGGAAGTACCAGAAAATGTTCCAAAAAAATTTGCTATCAGTAATAAATTGAATTCAATTACCAAACTGTTATACAACCCGGATATTATTATTGATTTTATTGTTATTGACAATGACACTCGAGATTGTTCATTGAGACGCAAGTTAATGTTTTTATTTTATTTTTCGGTACTGGATATTGTTTCGTTTTCCCCGTGGGTTCGCCAATAATTGACTACACTGAATAATGAAACTTTACTTCACTTTAAATACAATAAACACTTCAACTATTATTTCAATGTCTATCGCCTTACTGGATCACTTTGCGTACCACACTGTAGCTTCCACTTGACTGTGTCGATATGCTCACAGCTAGTGTTTAAATATCGTAATCGAATGCCGTAGAAATTTCGCCGAAGTTCTGTCGAAGTCAGTAGCATTATTCTCGCTGCTTCTCGAGTGGCGGGAAATCATCGTACATTCGCGCGCTCTTAGCTACGTCACCATTGGTACAGATAATCTGTGCCATTGGTTTATGGCTACCAGTGGCGGCCGGCGTTATTTTCTTTCGGGCATGATTTACAAAAATATAATCTGTTTATTACTGCATGAAAATAATAAGAAAATAATTCCTACAGTTCATTCACAACATTTAAATGAATCAATTAATGCATAGATAAATCATTGATTTTCCAATAACCAATACTAAGTATTCATATTTCCAGAAAACCAACCAAACTCGAACGTGAATTGCTATCAGCAAAAATTTTTTGTAACACCTTGAGTTTCAATCGGGTATAGATCTGGATGACAAGTAGTTGTAATAATCGAATTTTTAATATTTCGACGCCTGATTGCTTTGAACAGTGTGCATATTTTCGACAGTTTCAATAATTTTTCATCTTATTACTTTTTTTCCCGACAAATTTTTTCCTACGCTTACAGGTTTTCCATAAGTCCTTATTGCTACAAACTTCGTTTGACTTCTTTCGACAATATCGTATTTTTTTTTCAATTTCAATGTCTATCTTCTGAGGGCAAGAGTTGCATTAATAAAATGTTGACAAATTCGTGATAAAAAATCTCCTGAATGAGTTTGTCAGCGAATTTGAAAAAACAATATATAAGTTTTTTATCGACCTTTTTTTATCCATATTTGAAAAATATAAAAATTATAATTGAGAACTTTATACAAGTGTAGAAGGGCAAATTTTTTAGTTTACCCCGATAAGTTACTGCGTAACAATCAAAGTTTTTTCACAAAGAAAAATCTTCTATTCATCAGTAACTTGTATTTAACAATTTTGCCTATCAAAAAAATTGTTAAGAAATAATACAATACTTATCTCAACGTTTCGGGGGTCAAAATCTGCCCCCGTCTTCAGAAATGGACAAAAAAAATTCTAATATATTGGATATAATATAATATATATTAGATTTTTGTTTTGTCCAATTCTGAAGACGGGGGCAGATTTTGGCCTCCGTAACGTTAAGATGAGTATGTATTATTTCTTAACAATTTTTCTGATAGGCAAAATTGTTTAATACTACAAGTTACTGATAAATAGAAGATTTTTCTTTGTGAAAAATACTTTGATTTTCACGCAGTAACTTATCGGGGTAAACTAAAAAGTTTGCCCTTCTACACTTGTATAAAGTTCTCCATTATAATTTTTATATTTTTCATATTGTGGAAGGTAACAAATACCCAAAGAAGGTCGATAAAAAACTGATTTTCCTCCACAAAAAAGTAACTTTTGTTGAATATATAAGTGTTTATAATTGATCTATACTTACATGAAGTGTCACATTTCGAAAATTGACAATGAGATGGGGGTTTATATATTCAAGTTTGCAGTTCCTGAACAATGGTTGAAAACGACCATTATCTGAAATATAAGAAATTAATTTATGAATTCAGTCGTATTAACAGAGATTCTGGCAAATAATTTCACGATTATTATATTGTTCTATTTTTTTATAATGAAAGCTTTGTAACCATGATACATATCATGTAATAGCATATTTTCTCTAGCCCTCGTTCTATGTATGTATGATATTTTAACTTTATTTGTTCTACCATTGACCTTCATCAAACAATAATTTTATTATAAACGATGTCAAATAAATTATATATATCTGATGGCGAACGATCGCACAAGTATAATCTCTCCCAACTAAATTACTATTGGATTACGATAAGTCCCTTGCCGGCCAGTGTCGTACCTATAATTAGATTAAATTAGGGTAGCAAATGGAACATAACTTCTTTGTAATTTCTTTTCATATTTTATTAAATATTATAGGTAGTAGTAGTACAGTTAATTAAAATGTTATATAATGATACACTTATCCAAAAATGAACTTTAATCAATCACAATCTGAATACAAATTTTCATCTTCACTGCTGCTTGTGCTGCTTTCTCAGTTGTGTTCAGTAGACAATCAAACTCACAAGAGAGTACTTTACGTTATGGATTTTCACCAAATATCGGTCAATTCCATCATATATAGGAGACAGTTTAACTATACAATATCTTCCTCAGGTGTGTTCAGTATAAAAAGTGTGATTTTTTCACTGAACAATTTATAAAACCGCAACACGTGTTGATTCTATACAATAGCGTCCTCAGGCGTGTTGAACACGCCTAAGGAAGCTATTGTATAGTTAAAGACGTGAAAGTACTTGAATACGTTACGGATTATCACCAACTATCGGTCAATTTAATCACTTATAGGGCTATTCGAATGTACAATAGCTTCCTCAGACGTGTTCAGTGATATTTCTACTGAATAGTTTATAAAACCGCAGCACATGTTAACATCATACAATAGCTTCCTCAAGTGTGTTCAGTAGAAGACACCTGAGAAAGTTATTTTATTAAACACGTACTTGAATACGTTATGAATTTTCACCAAATATTGGTCAATTCTATCACAAATAGTTTAACTATACAATAGCTTCCTCAAGCGTATTCAGTGTGAACACGTGTGAGATTTTCACTGAACATTTTATGAAACCGCAACTCATGTTTACATAAGTTTACACGCCTGAGGAAGCTATTGTATAGTTGAATACGTGTTTAGTATGGAATCTCACAAGTAAGTACTTGAATACGTTATGGCTGTTTAACTATACAATAGCTTTCTCGAGCATGTTTAGTTGAACACGACTGAGAAAGCTATTTTATTGAACACGTACTTGAAAACATTATGAATTCTCACCAAATATTGGTCAATTCTATCACATATAGTTTAACTATGCAATAGTTTTCTCAAGCGCGTCCAGTGTGAACACGTGTGAGATTTTCACTGAACAGTTTATGAAACCGCAACTCGTGTTTACACTATAGCGTGGCTTCCTCAGGCGTGTTTATTTTAAAATGCCTGAGGGAGCTATTTTATAGTTGAATACGTGTTTAGTATGGAATCTCACAAGAAAGTACTTGAATACATTATGGATTTTCATCAAATATCGGTTAATTCCATCACATATAGGGCTGTTTACCTATACAATAGCTTTCTCGAGCATGTTTAGTTGAACACGACTGAGAAAGCTATTTTATTGAACATGTACTTGAAAACATTATGAATTCTCACCAAATATTGGTCAATTCTATCACATATAGTTTAACTATGCAATAGTTTTCTCAAGCGTGTTCAGTGTGAACACGTGAGATTTTCACTGAACAGTTTATGAAACCGCAACTCGTGTTTACACTATAGCGTGGCTTCCTCAGGCGTGTTTATTTTAAAACGCCTGAGGGAGCTATTGTATAGTTGAATACGTGTTTAGTATAGAATTTCACAAGAAAGTACTTGAATACATTATGGATTTTCATCAAATATCGGTTAATACCATCACATATAGGTCTGTTAATCTATACAATAGCTTCCTCAGGCCTGTTCAGTATAAAAACGTGTGATATTTCTACTTAACAGTTTATGAAACCGCAACACGTGTTTACATTATACAATAGCTTCCTCAGGTGTGTTTAGTTGAACACGCCTCAGGAAGCTATTTTATAGTTATACACGTGTTCAGTATGGAATCTTACAAGTACTTTACGTTATGGAGTATCACCAAATCTATCACATATAGACTTGTTTACATGTATAGCTTCCTCAGGCGTGTTCAGAATAAACACGTATGAGATTTTTACATACAATATGTATGTACATGCCAGAAGAAGTTATTGTATAGCGAAATACGTGTTGCCGTTTTGTAAATTATTCTGTGTTCTGCAAATTCAATCACATATATGAGTGTATAGAGTTATCAAACTCACCCTGCTGGTCGATGCAAAGAGGTCCGACCCATTGGCCGGCGATACATTTAATTTTGCAAAGTCTTTGTTCGCCCAAAGGACCTATGGATCCGGAGAATTTCACCTCTCGAACGTGCGTGTAGTCCTTTCGGATCCGGTTCTCGCCTACTTCCGTTTCCGATCCATTTAGCGCCAATTGCGGAGGCGTGCAGGAATCAAACGAAAGTTCTGAAAATGAGAATTCTTTCCCGTTTACAAGTCTGAAGGCAATTTAAATATCATCTTTTATTTGCTTCGGTGAATCTGAAATATTTCATTTGAAACTTGCTAGCTCATTTTATAAGGGGTTTCTGCTTTTAAAGACGTGGCAGTTTTAATTGACAAAGTTTCAACTGAAACACTTGTTAGAGACATATATAATGCTGAATGGCAGGATAAAATTGATTTTGTGGGTCGATTACAGACGGTTGCAGAAACAGGTGAAGAAATTTAAGTTGAAAACTTTTTTTTTATATTTTCGGTTCATTTAAATCCATTCATTTTACATGCCTCGCTATTTACGCTCAAATACCAATAATACGCACTTCTATATCAATCATTTTCATGAGATGTTTTCGAAACAAAAAATTATACATTGTAAAATGCTTTCTGAAATATATATCTTTAAATTTAACGTCATAATAAAAGCTTTCTGATTGGTTGACGCCACAATTCTTCTTGGAAGAATCTTTTCAGAAAAATAATTGAATACTAGTTGAATGGGGAATCAAGTAGTTTTCATAAAAGAGCATTTTAAACTTATCATTTCAACCTTTGTCTTCAAAAAATTATTTAAATACTTAAAAAGGAGAAATGAAATAACGAATTCAACATTTAAAGGAATTCGTTTCTATTTCACCATTTGGCAACTGTTCTAGCTAATAAAGGACAATGAATCTGTTACCTGTATGAGACAAACAAAGATGACATATTTCAGAGGCGTGCTGTTCTGTTTACTTATGTTCCGAGTTCCGAGACATTCTGTGACATATGACATTTTGTGCACCTAACCTATCTTCCTCTATATAAATAAATAACAAAACAACTGTTGTTTACGTGGCTTGTGGAGGTGGTATTGAACTATAATTTATATTTTGCCTTAATTGTTGATTTATAAAGTAGAATATGTAGGTACGTATAAATTATTTTAACTTGATATATATAGGCGCTGTTGCCAATATGTGAATTAGAAACAAACCCCTTTAAAAATTAAAACCCAACATTTGAAACATCAATTTGAATACTTTTCGAAGTGAATTTGAAAAACTCATGAATTAAACTCAATTTTATTTTGTTCAAACTTGCATTTGCTGTAATAACCCAAGTTGAGGAACATTCCCCATTGTATTCAATATAGAATCACTCAAAACTGAAACGTACGTCAATGCAAGCATAATAACCAAACTCTTTATAAAGATGTATAGATCATGCAAAGGAGTATCTAACTTTCGGACACAAACTGAAAGAAAAATCCCTCTCAAAACAAGTACTATCTTATTATAAACATATGAAGATTGAATTAGAAAAGAAAAAAAAATTCGAAACAACTACTTTTATATAAACATGAAATTATACAATAAACACTTTTTCTACTGTTAGTACTGTAAATATTCGTTATGAAATTGAATCAGATATCATTTACAGGATTGCTACACAATGTAGTATATGAAAGAGGTAGAATTTCACTTACAGGAAACACTGTTATCCTCAATGACGGACATCAATGTTTCGGAATACGGCATATACCTCATTGCCTTTTCATTACCACTCTGGATAACATTACAAGATGCAGCACTCAATTCCTTCATAAAATTACAACGTTATGTCATGAATGAGTTAAATCTACTCATGTCATCAAAACTATTTTATGACGTTTCAAAAAGTCAACGAATCATCTGAAGGAACAATTTGTTCAGGCCAGTCTAAATTCCCTACACTGTAGCCTGCATATGATGTTAACAATACAACTGCCGCAATGGAACACACTTGGAACACACTTACAGACCGGTTTCGGGCTGTTTGGCCACTCGTCAGTGCAAGGTAGTGTCTATCATCAACATACAGTCGATGCTTTCCGATAATTGAAAATGGAATTCCTTTAGAGTATCATTCTTCGAACTAGGCTGAAGCAAACAACAAACAACAGGTTTGTCATCGCCCCATCTGCCTGTGAACGAGGTAATTAACCGCATATCCGAAATTTGGCCTGAACAAATTGTTCCTTCAAGTATGCTCACTGACTATATGTGAAAAGAAAAACTTGTCATATTATATCCTTGTGCTACCATTACAATTTCAATAACTTTATAAAGGAGGGGCAAGTATTATTGCTAAAACCTAATTAACCAAAAATGTTTTCGTTTTCGTTTTATGGCGCACTTGGGATTGTTAATGACTAATTATTTTCTATTCAGCTTCACCTCTAAGGAAAATGCACTAATAATAACTTTCGAATAAAAAGTATTTTATTAAAGTCGTCATATGTTGTTAGGTATATAAATATTATAATTCAGGAATATCAAATGCAGAATTGGCCACTTGTTGATTTAATTGCAGCCGGATAGACATTCACTTCATTGTGGAGACCAATCCTGGAAAGTCTCAGAAAATCCAGCTAATCTGAAACTGGTTTCGAAAAAATGGTTTTCCGTACATTACCCGTTCTATCGAAAGTACAATAAAATGAGTTATTGTTTTTTTGTTTATTTCTCTACGTTTATTATATACCGGGTGACAATGAATTCATTGTACAAAGCGCTGGTAGGGTAAGACATTCTCAATTCGAAAGAAAGTTATAATTCATTGAAGTCGATATTACTACAGATAAAACAATAAACAATTGGAAGTCTATATCGAAAATGAACCCTTGGTGATCATCTTCCTCTAGAAAATGATCCCTTGGTGATCGAAAGACGTGTCGAGGTGTTAAAATAACGGTTTGGTGTTGGAAGAAAACTCCAGTAATATTCATTACTACACCAAGGGTTCCAAACAGTGCATCACAAGTATGAAACATATGTTTCAAGTTTGAAGACGCTGTGTTGTTCAGTATTTGTTTGGTAGCCATCAATAGCGAACGCTTTCGGTGAATTTGTGAAAATAGACAAAATTGGTCATCGTTAGGTATGTAGTACAATACTTTTATTTGAAAGGCTTCAGCCCAACCAATATAAAAGCTGAACTGGATTCTACTCTGGGTGAGTCTGCTCCTTCGTTTACAATAGTAAAATATTGGGTAGAAGAGTTTAAACGTGGTCGTACGAGCTGCTAAAACGAGCATCGTAGTGGTCGACCAAATGATGTGACGACTTCGGAAACGGTGAAGAAAATCCACAAAGCGGTACTGAATGATCGTCGACTGAAAGTGCGCGAGCTAGCAGACTTAGTGGGCATTTTGAAATTTAAATATGAGAAAGCTGTTAGGAATCACACGGTAAAAGGTAAGACCTCGTACAAGTCTCGGGTTGTCGTTCGTAGGGGTACGATAGCTGGTTAACGGAAAAACCTATTTTAAACCTAACCTATTTTAAACAATTCAAACTAGTGTACAAGGTGGGTGCCGCGTTTGCTCACACTCAAGCAAAAACATTGTCGTAAAGATATTTCAATTGAGTGTTTAGCGAAGTTTCACAGCAGCAAAGCAGATTTCTTGTGTTGTTTCATAACCCTCACTTCGCGCTCCAAAAAAGGAGAAGACCGTTTCAACTGCAGGCAAGGTCATGGCATCGGTTTTTTTTATGCGCGTTGACATTGAAAGGTAAAACTATCAAAGGTGAGTATTATGCGAGCAAAAACGGCTAAAAAAAACTTAGCCAACGCAGTTGGCTAAAACTGAACGTTTTATCCTCTTGTGTGTTCTTTTATGTGGTCAGAACGCCTTAGTGCAGGTACTTCAGGTACTGTAGGTAAATTTACCTATATTGGGGTTACATGTGTTGGATTTTCTTTAGGTTCACTGTTACTAGGAATGTGTATGTTTAAGTTTTCCCAGATGTCCATACGGTTTCCTTTATTGACTTGTTTTATGAATTTTATGTTCTCTGGTGGGGAAAAGTTATGTTTGTTTTGTATTGCGTGTGTTGCGAGGTTTGATTTATATATTATTGGGTTTATGTATGCCTTTTTGTGCTCGTCGTGCCTTTGGATCAGTGAACCTAAAGAAAACCCAACACATGTAACCCAAATACAGATAAATTTACCTACATTACTTGAAGTACCTGAACTAAGGCGTTCTGACCGCATAAAAGAACAAACAATAGGATGAGACGTTCAGTTTGAGTAGAGCTTTGAAGATGAGGGCACAACCAGCTATCGAAAGCGCTCGCATATAATAAATAGAAGTTGTAAAGTTATATACTGAAAATAAAGGAAAATTAGTTGCATCATTTAAATGCAGCAAATGAAAGAGTACTCTTTAAAGTTTGTCCAAGCTTCGGAAATTAAATAAATTGTTTTCATCATCAGGGATGCTTCAAAATTGTGCGTATGAGTAATATTAAGATATAAATGGATATCTTAATATTACTTACACGCACAACTTTGTAGCATCCCTGATGATGGACACAATTTATTAAATTTCCGAAAGCTTGGACAAACTTTAAAGAGTACTCTTTCATTTACTGCAAAGCCCCACTAATTACTAGTTCAATTCCTAACTAGAGACCTATTTTGGTTTAAAAATACACCATTTTTGCAAATTACTGCATCAAAATGCATATCATGACAGAATTATATGCTTTTACCCAATACCAATTTCCTCGAATGCAATTCATTTGCTTAAAACCAAAATTTTACCGGAAACACGAACGGATTTTTTATATCATTTACCTTCCTGTGCAAATTTGGTCGAAATTGGCGGAAGACTGGATTTCAACACGACGAAAACAATAAAAGTCCTCGTCGCCAGCCGCATCCCAATTCGATCCCGAGTTTTGTCTTTCCGCAACCGGGAACCCAATTTGCAAACACATCACAGAACTGAACAGCCCAAACACACTCCAGCGCGATCCGAAAGCAAATATCACCCCCGCGGATCGCGACACGTCAGACCCCAATTGCCTGATTATACATCAAACAGCTGATGGAAACTGACGCAAGCGTTAAAAGGTGCTCAGGAGTGCCTTTTCCAGCTTTTCCTGCGGGAAATGTAGAGGAGTGACTTTAATCAGGGTGCCACGGTGTTTGGATAAATAGGTCACAACTCCTTGAGACATGCTAGATGGGATTATTGGAATGGAATGAGATAACAGAAGGGGTGATAATTGCTAAATGGAACCGGTGTTTAGGGTTCTGATTTATATTTCGATACTAGTAATGATAATTATGTACTTTAGCGAGTATACAGAAGTATAAAAACAAATCATAACACATGGGCTGAAATTTTCCGGGCCTAAGAAAGAAATAGCATTTTTTTGGTTCAGCCGGAACAAAAATACTGTCTCTCGATGTTTTGCCAACCAAGTTGAAATCATCAGGAGATGATGCTGAGAGCTTTTACATAAATATGGACGCACAATCGTCTTCGATTATCATGGGCATCAAATGTAGGTTATCAGATGAGTATCTAAGTAATAATTATTGTGTTTTACTTCTATTTAAACATTAATGACTACGTATTATGATACCTACTATTTATGTATTCTCCACTTGTAATTGATAATTAGAATAGTAAACCATGTGCTGTTTAGAATGTAAATTTTCTGATTCTACTTTTCCAATTTCTAAACTTTCGAAGGTATCTGAAATCTTCTGGTCATTTACCGGCCACAACAATTTCAAACAATACTCACTTATTCTGTGACAGTTTTATAATGGCATGTTGAGGGACAGTTAACTACACTGGGTCTATGTTGCAGAAACAATTATTTTATAGATTCAGTATCTGCAGTTTGGTATTACTATGGTCGTTAAATCCTAAGCCGCTCTAGGATTGTTAGAAGAATCTGACTGAACGCTCCAGATCACAGGGCGATCAGAGTACCAATACGTGAACTTCTCCCGACGAGTAAGCACCGCAAAATAACGCCAAATTGTGGCATATTTATTAATGTTACTACCTCTTCGATATGTTACGCAATAACTTAGTTGGGAATAGTTCTAGACAACATAGATGCTGTTTTGCCTGTCTATGATAATAAATACACAATTTTCACAGACATTTTAATTTCTAGACGAGTTTCGCAAACACCGTAGCTTTCTCGGTAGAAATCTTCACACCCGAAGACGATTGATACTAACAATCGAAACATCGTGAAGTAACTTGTTTAATTGTTTTATTTTTAACTTGTATTTTATTTCACTGTAATTTCATTTCAGGGTTTTTGCTTAATATTCTTTTTAATTTTCAATTTTTATTGATTCTTTTAGGGATTTCAAATCATTTTCTATAATATTAGACAATGGAAGTCCGGACTAATGAAATTCATCATGAAACATTGTCAATCGCCTTTAAACAGAATAAATCAAGAAGTGATGATATGAATGTTCCCATGGTTCCCAATTTTTCGAAATAAGATTATATAGGCTAGTAGCCATATTTGCTGTCAATTTTTGTGATCACAGATAATTTATTAGTGATTTTGAAATGGATTCAAGCGATGCAGAAAGTGTGAATTGTACTCCACCAGAAATAGCTGAAGCAGCTGAGGATGCGAAATTGAGTTTATTGCCAAGTAAATCCAAGAAAGTATACGGCAAAGTGTATGAAGAATTCGTGGGGTGGTGCAACGGGAATGATGTAAAAAATAAGTACACAGAGAGTGTACTTCTTGCGTATTTTCTGAAAAATCTAAATATCAAAAACCTTCTTCCATGTGGTCATATTATTTCTTGCTGGAAGCTACTTCAAATGTACAATAGATATATTGATAGTCTGATGATGGTTGTTTATGGATTTTCGACTCGTAATGTGCACTGTATAATTCAGATATCTGTTTCAATAATTTTGCATTTATTGAAACCATCAGAATATAGATTTCTATCGATATGAGATTGAAATTCACTTTAGCGTCTGCTCAACGATTAAAGTAGTCCGCGGGCGCTAAAGTGCTACTTTACGCCCGCAAATCCGGGCAATATTGTGGTACTTTATGCTCAGTCGTGCATGAATAAGTTTACCCACACATTGTATTTCATTGTCAGAACAACTTCATGGCACGAGTTCATCCTTTTATTGACGTAGATCTACCCATTTACAGCACAGGTGCCAGAAAGTGACAGATTCATAATCATAGCATTTTGATACTAGTCGGCGAAACTCTATGTCATCCATGATAATTATCATGGGTAGTGCTATTAATTTTCATCAAGTAACGGGTCAGTCCATTCATACTATGTCATCCAAATTGAATTCGAAATTGATTGTCAAAATTCCACATAATTATAATATTCCCGACCAAAAGCAACTGATTTTCAGTTAAACTCATTATAAACTGTAAAGTATAAATGATATCACTTCACAAAAATCTCAAAATATGTATTTACATCAACTGTCGTCATAAGCTGAAGCCGTCCCTGCCTTCCCAACGCAATCAAACATAGACTTTGGTCTTCATTCCGAATGTCGCTATAAATTAACTAACAAAAATTTGAACATTATAATTTCGCTGCACAAAAGCTGATAGTGAATCGTTAGTTTCTCAACTTGCACGATTATAACTAACAATGTTAATATCTCGATTACGTTTGATAACATTTGATGTAACTGGGACACTTCTGAAATTTCGATCATCACCAAGTCAACAGTACGGGGAGATCGGGGCAATGTACGGAATTCTGTGCGATAACAACACTTTGAGCGCCAATTTCAAAGCTCACTGGCGCAAAATGACCAAAGAGCATCCAAACTTCGGGCTTCACACTGGACTAGGATGGGAACGTTGGTGGAATATGGTGGTGAAAGGAACCTTCAAGGACTCCAAGTATGATTTGGATGACAAAAAACTCGATGCTGTCGCTTCACATCTGATAGAAGTTTATAAAAGTTCGGCTTGCTGGCAACCATGTTACGGAGTGAAGGATCTGTTGTCTTATATTCGGAGCAAAGGTAAAAATATTTTTGAGTGTGTACCTAGAACTTACATTGTATTATTTATTTGATGTTTAATTGCCTAGTGACAAAGAAATATTTGATAATGCACGCTTCTATTATTTGAACGTACAGGATAGGCTTCGGGGTTCAAGCCTCTGTAATTTGTAAAAATACACAGAGTGTGCCAAAGTGAATTAAATTACCGCTCTGTTAATTTTGTAGACCTACAGAAAGCGATCATCAGGACTAATTATAGTTATACACAATGTATAAAACATATTGTTTATCTCGACGTTTTCATTCGAATTGGGGACATGAAATCGTAATGGCAGTTTTTAGAATAAGTCAATTCCTACATACATAAATCCCTTGCATAGATTAGAGAACGGCTGACTTATTGGCATTTATTTTTTGTAGGTGTGGCCATGGGAGTCATTTCGAATTTTGACCCAAGACTTCACAGCATCTTGATGAACATGAAACTCAGGCACTTTTTTCAATTAGTTCTGACGTCTTACGATGTTGGAATGGAAAAACCAGATCCTAGAATTTTCCAAGAAGCTATGTTCATTTCCAAATTGAAAAATCTGGTGCCGGAAGAATGTCTCCACATTGGAGATAAAGCTCTGTTGGACTACTCGGGAGCGAAAGCCAGCGGATGGAATGCTGTTTTGATAGATGATAGGCAAGCAGCGCTTATTCAAAATAAATACCCGGATGTAGATCCAGCTCACGTTTTCTCAAGTTTATATGATTTACATAAACATTTTGTAGAAACTTCGAATGATAAAATTTCTTCGCATACGTTATGAATTCATACCTGAAAGCAGGAAACATTCATCTCGTTAGTTGAAACTGCTTGAATTTTTTTTTCTTTGTGATTCTGACATATCATAGTTTTCATTAATCAATCAGATAGGTGTTTTTTCATGATGGGAAGAAAATACATTCTGAAGACTCGTAATGAAAATATAAACTACTGCTTTTCTTTAATTTTTTCGAAACCGGAGATGCACGTCTCTCCGGAACAACCGATGCTTTGTATAACTAGGAATTTTAACGTGTTGGAAGGTAAGATCTCGTTAAGATTTAATTCGACAAGTTTTGACTTTTAGGGTTGTTATTTGAAGGGGGTGACAGCTGGTTAACGGAAAAACATATTTTAATCGTCTTTTCAATTATATAAGTGTATCATAATTGGAATGAAAACACCACTATTTGAAGGAATACAGATTTGACTTATTCACAGAAATTCTCAATGAAAATCACAACTTCATACACTACTACTAATTCGCAAACTTATTCACTTTTCACAATTTTTTCTGAATATTTGAATATAATATCATGTAGGTTAACATTATGTAACAGTCGATGACGTTGTCACAAAAAAAATAAATGAAAAATATCGTTTTCAGTTTATTAGGCTTCTGGAGTAACGGGGTATTAGGTACTTCATGAAATCTCATCTATGACTGTCATTTATTAGTGTGTTCACTAAGCGCTAAAGTGTTCACAACGATCTGGACCGCAGTTTTTCCCGTTCCATTTGCTTGCGAGCGTTATTCAAGAGGAATGGATTATAGAGCTTTTTGGGCGTTTAAGTAAATATTACGAATGGCGAGGTTAATATTTGTTGATGCGTCGCAATAGTTCTTCAGAAACTAGTTCATAAAGTTCAGATGAACAGTGGAATGCAACTTTACAAAATTATAATCGTTAAAAGCGAAATCATGGGCCACGTATTATGTGATTAATCGTTATTCAGATGACGAATTCAAAAGTAATTTCAAGTGCTTGACTCTCTATCACATATTACACTGTAGATTTTGAAAATGTCATGTCTACTTGCATACCTAGATCATACTCTAAATTTCTGCTGCTCTTGAATTTCTTGTCGCCATCTCAAGCTTTAAATGTCACATTTCTGAATTAGTTTCAAAATTGCGCTGAAATATTCTCAACGTCCGGACAGTCCGTTGTGAGCTTGCCGGGAGCGAAAGTAATGACGTCATGAGTGATGTTTTTGCTACGACCACAACGACCGTGGGCGTTTTGTGGAACGGCTAACGGACCATTTTGATTGTTGTGAGCGCTTAGTGGAACGCACGGTATATCATCTGATGAATGTCATTTATCTTTCACCGCTTGTGTCATTTTCTGACAGATTTTGGCGAATTGTTTAAAATTAACAGCATAGTATCAGCTTTTATTGCATTTATCAATATATTCTGCCGACTAGTGCATATTGCTGTCGAAAGCGTAACACAAGAATAAGTATAAAAATTAAATTTCACAAGCGATTTACCTATTTTATCGATTTTGTTGTTTGAGAGAATTTCTATGACACATCAAGAAAATCAATAATATGTGAAGCAGGAGCTGAACAAGAAAAAAGAAATACAATCAGTCACTGAAAATGTTACCCGATCCGGATGATTTCAGCACTATTTTTCATGAGGCATACAAAGTTTTCCCAGAAAATTCAAAGTAAGTTTTTATTTAAAATTTTCAAGTGTGATCTGATGCTAATTATTTTCAGGAAAAGACTGGAATGGAAAAGACTGAAAAAGAAATCTTCGAAATTGCGATGCAAGCAAAAAAATAAATCAGAGCTACCATGTGAAAATGACCCACAAGGTGCTCCTGAAATAGAGCTCCCTGGCAATGCCTCAGCATTTGCTGTATTTGCTTCTGTGCGGTTAGCAGTCCTCGATAGATGGATGAGGCAAGCAAGTCAGGCATATCTTCATAGCAGTTGCAGTGCCCCTATCCAAGATCAAAGTGAAATTGAAAGTGACACAGAAGATAATTCCCAAAGCACATACCTAACGCCTGTAATAGTATCTAAGGTTGTTGGCTTAGGTTTGCGGTCTGTTTTTGAGCTGATCAAAGAAAGTCGAATCACTCACCCAATGCTTTGTACTAAGGCATTGAATGCTTTACTAAATGTCTTACAGGGTCAGATGCCAGAAGCTCTAAAGTTTGAACCGCCTGAAGTTATAGATTCATTGTTTGATTTGTTGTTAGATTTGGCTACCTTACATGGACCTGAGAGTTCTGTTCTTAACGATGGCAGTCATTTCACAGCAGTAGCTTGTGCTTGCTTATTGTCGCTGGTGGTGGTAAGAGGGGATACAGGAAAATATCTTGCTGCTGCTGCAGCACTTCTGATGTGCCCAAGAGCTCTGTCATTACAGAATATTCAGGTTAGCATTTGATTCTGAGTTAGCCTTCATAAAATTCAAAGTATTCTAAGGGAGATTTTAAATTCAGTTGACTTATAAGGGTCAATATTCTCGACATATAATTATAAGAAAATGCATTGACTCAATAAAGTTTACACACTTCATCAAGTGTGTTGATGTTAAAAATATATGACTATATCATGACAATAGACTAAATGATCAACACAGTTTTAAATTTGTATTATAGTGAAAAATTCTTTATTTAGTTTTCAGAACATACTACTGATGTGTAGCTCTTAGTTTAGGGATTCATTCTGTTCTTTATAAATTTTCAATTGGAATCACTTTTTAGGTCAAACGTTCATACTTTCACTTCATCCACTTTCAATAATAAGAAAAATATTTTTGTTGGTCTGCAAAAAAATACAACCGTACAGTTTGTCAAACCGAGTCTTTGAAATCTCCTCCTAGATTTGACAAGCTGTAAATAGCAGGATTCATTACCACAGCTGAGAATGCTCTTCCATCTTATTTTTGTAGTATTGAAAAAACTTCAACAGACAAAAAGTTTTATACCTTGCAAATAAATTGCTATAGAACTTGAAATTATTTTCATAATACACATAATTAAACCTTTTGGAAAACGGATTTCTAGAGTTTCTGAAAATGATTTTTTTTTCAAATTGGCTATTTCCAAGATAAAACATGATGCTTGTGGTAAACATGAGATCTTGGTACTTGCTCGATAAGAAAAAGATGCAAAAAATATGTAAGTTCATGAACGTTGTAGAAAGTTTAATTTTCAAAAATCCAAAGTTAAAATCAGGAGGGCAACTGCGCTTGAAATAATTTTTTCCAAAGAATATATTGAGGTATAAGATTTCCATTTTGTGGGAAAAATAAATCCAATAATCCGACAGCTCATGTGTCAAATTTATGAGCTGTCGATTGAGTGTGTTGTGTTGGTATATATAGTAATTAGGGTCAGGTTTTATAAAGATCTAGTAATTACAAACAGTTTCTTGTTTATAATGCCTATATGCCAAAAATTTTGTCACTACTTTAAAAGCGATGTTTTTGATAGTTTCATATTGATGTCTAGATTTTCGATGTATAATTTAAAATCAGAGTTTTGTTTCAGATGCCTGCAGTTCTTTCTTCTCTCCAAAAAAGTCTCCATGGCATCCTGTTGGGAAAAATTATCAGACCAGCTTGGATAACTCACGGCGTGCCAATCAAGTCCAAAATCGATTATTTTTCAGTTAAACTCCCAAATGAACTCCATAAACAGCAGATGAAAATGAAGTCTCTGGCTTGCGATGGACAGTATTTGTACTTGTTCACTTCTAGAGGCTTATTGAAGATTGGAAGCGGGTATGGAGGAACAATAAAAGGACATGTTGTGGCGTGGAAACCAGAATTTTATCCAAATGATAATGGAAGTTTAGTATTTTGTGATGTGAGACGAGAAAAAAAAAATTGTCGACTGAGGAGATAATATTTTGTTTTTTAGGGAAATTTATATTTGAAACTATGTGGGAGACGAGGCTGTGAATTTCTTGTTGTTGAAAGGAGTAATCTTCTCATTTCGGCATCCGTTCCTCTGCACAATAGGGACTCTTCAGCCACGGTGGTGTTTTCAGACGGAGATTACTTAGGTGTTATATCTCCTGCTAAAGATGTAAGGAAATTATTTTTTGCAATATTTTTTTCAGAAAATATATTTCTTTTTTTTGAATTCAATATTCATATATTGATTTTTTTGAGATAACGTTTTTACGTTAACCAATGATGTAAAATCTAACCTTGATTCAATTAAATAAATAGTATTAAAATATTTTGAATGACACAGAATTTCAAGATCAGTTAGGGCAGTGGTTCCCAAACTGTGGGTCGGGACCCACTAGTGGTTCGCGAGAGCTATTTGGGTGGGACGCGGAAACAGATTAAAAACACTTAATACTTTTGAATTGTTTTCCCCATTTTGGATAAAGGCTAGGGGAGAGTATCCAGTAATATCGAACATACCCTTCAAAGATCTGATGGGGTTTTCAACTACATATTTGTGTGAGAGGACCTTGTCCACTGGTATATTTAAAAAATAAATGTAGAAATAGGCTTTGTGTTAAAAAGTGATCTGTGTTTGAAGCTTTCAACTTTCAACCCAGATAAAGAATATCATGTAAATCGTAAGCACCAGCTCCACAAGTAACATTAATTACATAAATCTCATTTTTTCATTTTTTGTATTTGTTTAGTTTCAAGATCCTGAATTAAAAGTCTTTTTCCTACTGTATTTTATCTTCAATTATATCATCTTTACCATTTTCTTTTAGAGGTGTATTCGTCAATAGTGAATTTTCACGATAATAATAATAAAAATATTGATAGTAAGTAAAAGTAAAAAAAAACGTAGTTTTCCGTTTTTTCAGAAAGTTTTTTTCACTATAAATTTTTTTTTTCAAAATTATTAAATTTTTAGGTCATTTTGCAATTTTTGTGAATTATTCAATAGAGAGAAATGTTTTCCGAGGGAAGTGTTTTCAACTTTCTGATAAATATATTGAACAGCAGTATTTATTACAAAGGCTAAGAAATATTTAAAACCAGAGAACGAATATGTTGTTATAATTTTAAATAGTAGGCACTAAATTCTCAGAAATAACTGAGTTTTTGCCTTAATCTCTCTCTTGCAGTGCCATACGGAAATTATACTAAACAGATGACGGAAAAATGATAAAATATATAGAATCACAACCTTGACAACAATGTTTTCGTTTTAATGTAATAATAGTTCTGAAATTTCAGTGCCTACTTTTATGAAATTGTACTATAGAGCATAAAAAAAATCAAAACATTTGTGAAACATATAATTTTATGATTGATAACATAAATGTATTCAGTTACACACCATTTTATTTTCAATCCCTGTTATAACTTTCTGATTTCTTGAGACTATCATTATTATTTCACTTTGTTCAGCTTCAGAAATTGTAATAAGTAATGATCTTGTAGGATGGATTCGTAGTCAGGATGTTGAATCAGAACACCTCTCCTGCATCCCTTGTAAGTGAGCTTCCACTAAAATTAGCTAGAAAATGTGTTGATGTTTTCGGGCTCTCTTCTTTTGATGAGGAAATTGGAACTTACACTGTGAATACAGGAAGTGAGGAAGAAATTGCCAGTATCTGTACCGGAAAAGAGTTTGGACTCATTAGGACAGTCACAGGAAAGGTAATGAATTGAATTTATGGCGTGGTAAGCTAATTAATCAACACGAGGGATTATAAGCATGATCTGTTTTACCCATAAATCTTATAATCTTTTTTTTTTTAATTTAGGAATCCTGAAATAGGTGTACTGCAGTGTTGAGAATTAGGCCAGATTTTGTAAAATATTAATGATGATGAAAAATTCATGAAGATGAAAAAGTTCTTGATTTGCTATGACTTTGGCTGTGGTTGTTTGTAACAATGAATTAACTTTTCATATTTTCGAAATTTTTGCACCCTGTGTTTTAAAATGGCTAATATTTTGAAATTTTCCAGATATTATATTGTGGAAAATCATCCGCTCTTGGGATAAAACAAGCAGGAGTCAGAACTGGAAAATGGTCTGACCTAGTTCTTACTAAAACCCCAAAAGTAAGCCAGATGTCCATTGGTCATGATGGACTTCATGCTGTACTGATAACTGAAGATGGATCAGTCATTTTTATTGGTGAGTTGCTTTGGTATTGAATTTCATTATTTTGAAAGTAATGGCTATACTATTTAAAATTGTTTGCTATAGCCATGTACTTGTGATGCACTGTTTGGAACTTTCGGTGTAGTAATGGATATTACTAGAATTTTTTTCCCAACACCAAACCGTTATTTTAACACCTCGACACGTGTTTCGATCACCAAGTGATCATCTTCAAGAGGAAGATCAAACTCAGCTCATTGATCTTCCTCTTGAAGATGATCACTTGGTGATCAAAACACGTGTCAAGATGTTGAAATAACGGTTTGGTGTTGGGAAAAAACTCCAGTGATATTCATATCCATGTAGATGAAAAGAAATATGGTCCATGAACAATTCCATGTGGTACGCCTAAAATTACTATTTTTGATATACTATGGATAACATCATTAACCACTACTTGTTTACCGTTTGATTTTTTTTTAATTTCATAAGTGTTTCCTCTAATTCCGTACTTTTGAAGTTTGTCCAGTAATTTTTCATGACATACTGTATCAAAGAAGGTCTAAAAATATGCCAATAACAGGAATTTTTTTATCTAATGAGTCATATATTTTTGAGATCACTTTATGTATAGCATCTTCAGTACACTTGCTCTGCTTCCACTTTTGTGGAAGTTTTTTGATTATTCCATTTTTGAGAACATCTGGAAAATAATCTGTATCATTTTTTATCTGAATATGTTTCACTATTCAGTTTGAAATCTGTTTTGAAGTTTTAGCCCTGATGATGTCAAATCCTGGAGATGTTTTAATTTAATTTGATAATGATAATAACGATTTATTTTCTCAAGAAACATACCATGTTCATAGCAGGGGAAAAACAATAATTCAAAAACTAACTATAACATAACTAAGTAAGAACAGAGCACAAAAAAAGATAAGTCAGAACTGAAACTTGAAAAAAATATATATTTGATTATGATTACCAACATGAACATAAATCAATTCATCAGATAATATATCTAAACAATCAATAAATATTTCTTCAAATGAATCCGGAATTTTTGTTTATTTAATTTTTTTGAAGCATTTGGTAGCTCATTGCAAAATTTGATACCTTTTTAATAAATCGAATTTTGCCCAATATTTGTTTTCATTTTCATTAATTTTAGATTGCCTGAATATCCTGTCAAATGGTTGTGTTGGTCACCATTGATTTTGAAAGTTGAATTCGAATGTTTGAGCATATTTTTGGTCAAATGAATGAAGGTACATAATTTGAATTTATGAAAGGATGACAAATCTAATAGTTTTTTTGGTTTATACAAGTTGTCTGTAGGCTCCTTGTAGTTCAACCTCATAATTTTGTAATGAAGTTTTTTAATTGGTTTCAATAAGGAATTTGTTGCCATTCCCCATACTGATATAAGATATACTAATGAAAAATAAATCAATTTAAGGTATTTTAATTCCTTTTCATGTGTGAGATCCAGGTACATGGTATTTTCCATAAATGTGAAATCTTCGTGTGTATGACAAAAAGTTGTTTTTTTTGTTGAAATTATTTGCAGTGTCTTTCTTGTTTTCTATGGCTTTACCATTTGACATCTCTATAACTTCAATTTTTGTTTTAGGATTTTAATTTCTGCATAAGTTGCTCTCATTGAACTTAATAATTATCGATTTTTCTATGCCTTGTACTAAATAATACAATAATTTGTTAAACTACTTGTTTTTAAGGAACTGCACGTAGAGGAGAAGATGGTGATCAAAATAAAGTTAGGAGACAACCGAAACCTGTCAAACCGAAAAAGATGATCAAGGTTGATGGACAATGCATGGTTTATGTGGCTTGCAACAGTGGTACCACAGCATTGATTAATAAAGAGGGAGAACTAATAATGTTTGGGAAAGACACTACACATGCAGATCCAGTTACAGGTTTGTGATTCACATTATCTGTATTTATTGTTCAGAATTTTAAATTTCCATAAAATTCAGTATTAATTTATGGTTCAGAGAAAAACTTCGGAAACTAAAAAAATCTCATGTTTTCAATAGCTTTGTGTTTGAGATAGTTTCTACCAAATTAAAAAAAACTTTATCATTTGATAGAAAGAAGTTATAGATAAGTTCAATTAGAACTTCAAATACTATTAATGACGGTTGTGATACAGATAAAATATGGATATATTTTTTGCTCCTTTTTTGGGTATATATCCCTCCACGATCTGCAAAATAAATAAAGATAGATTGTTAGCTAACCCATTGAAGTGTAATAAAGGGCAAACCGAAAAGGGCAAACCAAAAATTTGCTGCGCAATGTCTAACTGTTACTTGATTACAGTAAAGCTTTCATTACTCTAGATTTCTAGACCCTGCGATACTATGTAATATTGAAATATTTTGGTTTTGAATATATTTCATTATCATTAGTTGAGAACGATTTAAAAAAAAATGTTCACGATATGTTCATCAAAATAATAATACTTCTAGCCGTTTATTGAGACGCTACGGAGTACCCCAAGGCTCGATACTTGGTCCACTCCTCTTTCCAATATACATATCTCCATCTTCATACAAAAAATATGGAAATCTTCCAAAGAAACGAAGAAAGCAAATACTTTCAAGTTACACTCTTCACAAAGATGTGTAGATCATGCAAATAAGTAACTTTCAGACAAACTGGAAGAAAAAGCTCTCTTGCAACAACTACTTTAAAATCTGTTTAAAATATGTTTTTCCCTTAACCAGCTGTCGCACCTCTACGAACGACAACCCTCAGAAGTCGAAACTTGTGCGAGCTAAGGATTAACGAGGTGTTACCTTTTAACTTGAGATTCCTAACACAGGTTGGGCGATAACAAGTGAAAATCGATCGTTCCATTTAAACATCGAATTTTAGGAAAAAAATACTTTCTAAACAAATACTTCTATATGAACATTAAATCATACAAAAAACACTTTACTTTCCAGTTTGTACTCCAAACATTTGTTATGAATTGAATCAGATACCATTCACAGGATTGCTACACAATATGTAGTATATGAAAGAGGTAAAATTTCATTTACATGAAATACTATCATCCTCACTGGTGGACATCCAATGTTTCGAAATGAGACCTTGTTTTTATGCCTCTTCAGCGTCTTTAGGATAATATTACAAAATGAAAGACCCAATTCATTCATAAAATCACGTTTTTATGTCACGAATGAGTTAAATCTACTCATGTCATCGATGACTGCAAGTAATGACATTCATTCGCTTATTTAATTTAATCCCAGCCATAGGAATTTTATTTAAATGAAAAGGGATAAGTTTTCAGAAGAGGAATAAAAATGTGGAAAAGAGGAAAGCTAGTTTTGGCTTTCTACTTTTCCACATTTTTTTTGTAAACCTATTTTCCGAAAAATGAATCTCCCAAAAATATGTATCTTTCAATTATCAGCTGATTAACAGAATAACAGATTTTAAACAGAGTTTTTCAAACAGAATTATAATATATATCTTCTTCACTTTTACTGTTATTATATAATACTTCGAGTTAGTAATAGTCTCTGATTATAATAATTGTAAGATTAATTTTGTTGTAAATACAAAGTGTATTATTTATCAATAATGATATTACAGGAGTTGTTGGCAGTTTGAAAGGTGAATTCATAACACAAGTTTCACTTGGAAAAGCGCACGCCGTAGCTCTGACCAATAAAGGGCAAGTGTACACTTTCGGTATCAATAATAAATTCCAATGCGGAAGAGAATTCGCTGCATCCAAGGAAGGTATGAATATATTGATATTTCCTCATGCTTTCACATAGTCGAGTTCCTTTATTTTAGAGAATTCCACCAATATTGTTGCGATGGATACTTGTGGAGTACAAGAAGAACAGGATCTTCTCGATGAAATTCAAACGGAAAACCAGAAAGACAGAGACAACATACCTGGTGTGTCCGATCCCAATATGGGGGAGCAGCATAACATTTGTCCCCCTGGGATGCATTCTTGGCACGATGATATGTGTATGATTTGTACTGTATGCAGGGAGTGTACAGGATACTCTATTAGTTGTCTGTCCTCTGTGAGTGCTGAACGGAATCCTGGACAGTAAGTGGAAATTTGGGCATTCTTTATTGCGAGTCGGGGAATTGAAGGATACAAAGCCTATGAATAAAATGGTTTCGATTTTTATTTTTCGTTTTGAGTTAATATTTGTTTAGTTCATTTATGAACTCATATGTCATAGAATATGTGAGCTGAAAAATCTGTTAGGATCACCGAATTTTAATACAATCTTTCTTTGAAATTTTTTTTTATCAAACCATTCTTTTTATTTTTTTAATATCTCTATCTTTTACTAATCTAAGTATAACAATACATAATGAAATTTGGAACAATCATGAAATACAAATTTTTATTTATTTATTTATTTATTCCATAAATTGCGTAACTACAAATAAATATGAGTACAAAATTCTGCATAGTACATATTATGGTTAAGGCCTTGAGCTTAAGTAAGCTATGTAGGCCATAAAAAAAAAGATACATATGTCAATCAATTAGAAGAAAATAAATATGAGAGGTAATTATTATAAGCTTCTCAAATTAAAAAAAATAAACAAGATAAAATAAAATATTTTTCTGGATACATAAAATATAAGAAAAAGATAAAAAAACTATCACAGCATCAGTCTCACAGTAATGTTAATACTACTGAAGAAGAGAAAACAAAATATATATATATATATATATATATATATATATATATATATATATATAAATCTATATAACAGCATCAATCTGATAGGATCGTTAATACTATTAATACTAATACTGTGTCTGGAAATAACCACTAAATATTAAGTCCTTCAATTTCTTTTTAAAAGAGAACACTCCAAGAGCCTTTAGATAATCGGGAATTGAGTTGTAGAATTTGACGCCTTGATGTGTAATACTCTGCTGACCAGCAGAAGTCTTCACAGCAGTTGTTCGTAATTGTTGCCTATTTCTGGTACTGTAGTTATGGACTTGTAGATTCGACGTGAAGTGAATGTTTGAATGAATACTATTCAGCTGGGTGCTATGTATGTAAGTACAGGTTTGAATTATGTACAGTGAGTGTACGTCCATGATTCGTCTGGTTAGATATAATTGTGCTGTTGGATATCGGTACGGAAGATTATATACTCTCTTAACAGCTTTGTTTTGCAATACTTTCAGTTGATCTATTCGATTTTGTGTCGTACAACTCCAGATGAGTGTCAGATATGTGATATGGCTATGCACAAGGGAGTAATATATTAATTTTCTCTGGCTTATAGAGGTGAATTTGAGATTCTTCCCAAGACACCAATAGCAGGGGCTATTTTTTTACAAATTTGCTGTATATGTTTGTCCCACTTCAGCTTGTCATCAATATAAAGGCCAAGATACTTGATACAAGTTGTTCTGGTCAGATGACTTGTTCCAATTTCAATTGTCATATCATCCCATGGATTGCTCCTTGTTATTATGATATAGTTTGACTTGTTGGCATTAAGAGTTAATTTGTGATAAATTAACCATTTTTCAATGTGGGATAGATCTTCCTCTATTTGATGTTTTATTTGGAGTTTGTCTGTGCCAGAATAAACAATTGCGGTGTCATCTGCATACAGTTGAAGTTGGCCGCTCAAGGCGAGACATGACAGTGAGTTTATATAAATCAGGAAAAGTGATGGCCCCAGGATAGACCCCTGAGGAACTCCACAAGTTATATGAATATGAATCAATTCAGAGAACTAGTGTTATAAAAAAAAGGAAAGAAGAAAAAAAATCACCTCAAAGGTGCTGCTTCATTCCCTCCTGTTCATAAAAGAGGATATATGCCTCATCGCTCACAAGTGATTTTGGCGAAATTGGGAACACGTGTGTGAATCATTATATTCATGCCACGTGCTACTATATAGGTGTCTACAATATGCAATGCAATGCCTGTTGTAAGTAGTCCTACTGTGATTTGAAAGTGCATATAGATTATAACGACAAGGAACCACATTGTCTGCTGCAAAATGGCTCATTCTAATTCATCTGAAGGAAATTCAATGAAAACATTCAATTTGCCTCTGAATCTTTCTTTTGGAGAAAATCTTTTCAAATGAATTACTAAAATACGGGGAAACTTATAGATAGATAAGGACTTTGTACATTTTCTTCTTTGCTTGCACCTCGAACATATTGGTTTTTCATCTCCATCCAGAGTTTCCTCTCTTATGAAGGAATCCAAGCAATGTGACAAACTCAATTGGCCAGTTCTTTGTGGTATGGAAATAGACAAATCCCAGAAAGGATCAAAGGTTACACAGTGTGTGCACTTCATAGTGGATTTTAATTGACCAACGAAATAGTCTACAATCTTAGAGTTGCTCATATTCATTTTTTCGTCAATCTCCGTTAAGATCGGTTCAGGTTTCTCAGTAATTCTGTTGAGGTCCTCATGTAAACCTTCTAAAAGATATCGAAGAAATTCGTGGGCGTCTTGATGGGCAGATCCCATGAATCGAGGGGCAAATCTTTGAATCTGACTTTTAAAGTAGGCAGTGTTTATTACTCTATCAGATGAAATTTCTGACCACAATTCCTTGATAACTTCTGTGAACGTTTTGATTAAAACACCTTTCATACTAGAAATACTAGTATTGATATCTTCCATGTATGTATCCTTTTTTAAGTATTCCAGCAACCATCCTGTGTTTGATAAACATTGGATTAAACTGTTCATGAAACAGGTGTTTCCAAGCTTTTTAACCCATTGAACCCAATAGTTTTGACTGAAAAATATATCACCGATCTATTGTTGTAACTGTTGTTTTACTGTGAACTTAACAATTTTTTGGGTAAATAGTATCTACTAGGAAACTTAATGATGATGACTGAAAAAAAGTGTCTACAATCATCAATATATTATATACATATGGAAACAAATATAAAAATGAAAATATATACTAAAACAGAATTGTTCTATAAATATCTATTTCATAAAGTTCTTTGCAGATAACACTTTGCTTGTTATGATAGTGACTTCAAAACTGCCATTCTGAATATAAATCCTCTAAACTTTTATAATAAGATAAACTGAAATTGAGTACAGAAAAAACATTGTAATGGTAACACTTCAATATGAATAGAATATGAATTTTTAACAATTCAATGAAGATTTCAAATATATAGTGAAACAGGGATATATATACATATATATATATATATATATATATATATATATATATATATATATATATATATATATATATATATATATATATATATATATACCGGGTGTCCCACATTTTATGTGACAGGCAATATCTGGTTTGTTGAAGGAGATACACAAAAATGTTTCATACAAAAGTTTTAGGAGTTCATGAGAGCTATATTTTGATATAATTTTTAAATATACAGGGTGTTTGGTGTAGGTGCTACAGACCAAAATTCCATTTTTTAAAATAGAACGCCCTGTATATCATTACATATTCAGATGCTACGTTAAACTCTGATATCATTTCATGTTTGGTTTTTGAAATTCGGTTACGGCGTTGTTGAGTTATTGCACTTTTCCTTAAATATAAAGTTTCAAAAAAACTTATTTACTCGTACACGAATCCAGTCTATAACTTTTATTAAAGTGAACTAGACTACTACTGAATACAAACCATTATTCTCACCTCTACGATACGATATCGATATCAGTTGAATATAATATTGAAATTCTTGAGAATGTGACTAACTTGAGGGTGAATTGCTTTATATTGCACAATTTCATCAAGTAGCTTATGCTTGTTGATGCCATAGTAACAAATGTTGTTGAATTGTATCTACTTGTCTGTTCGATTCAGTGATTCTTTGCAAAACAGTAACTGTGTTCTTTGTGCGAAAACTCCAGTATGCCTTTCCCGTTTAGTCCAAGTGATTGCATTGATATGTTATTAATTTTTGGGGAATGTCAGAAAAACTGCCGTCAAGCACAACGTCTATACCAAGAACGTTTTCCAGACAGACAGACCCATTCCGTCACGAATGACTTTTTCGAGAGTTGTAGAAAAATTGCGAACTGGGTCATTTTCTTCTACTATAAAGCATCGTCATCATACGAGATCTGTTAGAACTGAAGATTTAGAGATCAATGTGTTGGCTTATATTATTATTCATCCACATGTTTCTATCCGTACTCTTGCAGAAGAAGTCGGTGTGAGTAAATCTAATGTACAGAGAATTCTGAAAGACAATAAATACCACCCATTCAAAATTCAGTTGGTACAAGGTTTGAAACCCACGGACTTTGAACGACGACTTGAATTCATTGCTTGTATTCAGGTAATATTACATGAAAGTCCTAACATATTCAGTCAAATTTTGTGGAGCGATGAATCGCGATTCCACAATAATGGAGTTGTGAATCGACATAACAGTCACTATTGGTCTCAAGAAAATCCCCACTGGGTCCGCGAAAGTAATTTTCAAACTACTTGGGGTATTAATGTATGTTCAATGGCCGCATCATAGGACCTTACTTTTTCAATGAAAATCTCAATGGATTGCGATATTTACATTTTCTAGAAAATGATTTGATCCAGTTGATGGAAGATATTCCCATAGCAGAATGACAAGGAATTTGGTGGCAACAAGATGGTGCTCCTCCTCACAATTCACAGGTTGTTACTGAATATCTGGATAGAACGTACCCAAATAGATGGATTGGTAATAAGGGTCCAATTCGGTGGCCGGCTCGTTCCCCAGATTTATCACCGCTTGATTTTTTTCTATGGGGTTATTTAAAAGATATTGTTTTCACTACTCCCCCTTTGAATGTGGATGATCTGAAAATGAAAATTCGACTAGCGTGCAGTGATATTACGCCTGATATTATAAGAGCGACTTGTACGAGAGAAGTGATTCGACGTTTCGAAGCCTGTATAATATCTAATGGGCATCACTTTGAACAATTTTTATGACTTATTTCTAGGTACCTACCATTCTTATGAAATGATTTATCAAGTTATATTATTTACATTGTTATTAATTAAAGATTTGTTTTCGAATACACCTCTTTCAATTTCGCAATTGTTTCATATTCAAAATGATTCCTGACTGAATTCCACAACTCAAAATTGAAACCATTACTTCGAACACCCAAAATTTTGACTAATTTTCATGTGATCTGATGCAGAGAGAATAATTGTATGAGATATTTTTAAAAATAATAGTCGTTCTCAAGACTTTACATTTTAAGCAATAACTCAACAACGCCGTAACCGAATTTCAAAAACCAAACATGAAATGATATCAGAATTTAACGTAGCATCTGAATATGTAATGATATACAGGGCGTTCTATTTTAAAAAATGGAATTTTGGTCTATAGCACCTACACCAAACACCCTGTATATTTAAAAATTATATCAAAATATAGCTCTCATGAACTCCTAAAACTTTTGTATGAAACATTTTTGTGTATCTCCTTCAACAAACCAGATATTGCCTGTCACATAAAATGTGGGACACCCGGTATATATATATATATATATATATATATATATATATATATATATATATATATATATATATATATATATATATATATATATATATATATATATATATATTCGCAGGTATCGGTTTTGGGCCTGCTTTTGTTCGTTATTTACATCAATGATTTTTACAACTATATGAAGCCATGTCACAGTGTACTATTTGCTGACGATACATCCTTGATATACTCTTTTATGAATTATTCAGCTCTTGTTGATAAGTCTATGGAAATACAAGAAAAAGCGGAGCACTGGTTCAGTGTCAACAAACTCATGATAAATATGGAAAAATCACAAAACATGATTGTTTCTATGGCTCTGCAATTACCTGAATTCCAGTGTGTCAAATTATTGGGTTTTACTCTGGACAATAGGCTAAATTGGTCAAGCCACATTTCGAGATTGAAAAGTAAGCTATCGAGTGCCTTATTTTTACTTGTACAGCTGAAACCAATAACAAATTTCACTACGTTGAAAATAGTATTTTGCTCGCTCATACAGTCTCACATTTATTACGGTATTCTACTTTGGGGAAATTCTAGTGATGCCCAATGCATTTTTATATTACAGAAAAAAGCTCTGAGAAAATCATTGCTGGTATCGGTTTTAGGGATTCTTGCCGTGAATCATTCATCACTCATGAAATTATGTCGGTGCATTCTTTGTATGTTTACTCAAGCTTATTAGATATTCATGAAAGGACCCCCTTGTTTCCCAAGCAATCCAGTTTACACAATCATGATACACGTAAAAGCAATTTTATTAGACCTCAACGTTTTAGACTGATGAAATCACAAAAAAACTCCTAATATTTTAAATTGTATAGTGCACTTCCTGCCAATATTAAAAATATGAATATGTTTTATTTTTAAAAAGTTATAAAAAAGTATTCAAAAAAGAACTGTCTTTATTCCATTTCAGAATATTAAGAACATGTGCGTAGATACACTTTTGACGCAAGGAAGATGCTCACCGAACCTCTACACCTAATTTGAAATTGTTACAAATTTTTACTGTTTATTTTATTTTATAGAAAACTTTGTGCCTTGCACCTATTTGTTTTTCTAACTTGTCATAAATGAAGTTCTATTTTTGACTGATCTATTTAACAGAGTGAATTCTGAATTAAATAATTTATATTCCATTAAAACAACGATAAAAATAAAATAAAAACAATTAAAATTAATTGGCGCTCTGGGGCGACTTCATTGATTCCAGTGACGCATTTGCTTTTTCAGCTGCAGGAAAACCCGGAAAAACCTGCAGCACCACATCATCTGAAGATCTTGATCTAACAATGTCCTCTCTCCTATGAAACAAAATTTAGGGTGTCTCCAGAGGCTCCAATAAATTCAATGCATCGCCAGAACACTTCGTGACACGACTATCGTCAAACTTAAACCAGTCCGTTTCGTCTTTGACCAAGGCGTAATAATGACCAAATTCAACGCCAGAACCACATTGAACAATGACGGCATGAATATTATAATAGTGGTCTGCTAGGTTGAAATGTTCATCTATTCCGAACCTTCCAAAGAGTTTCTTGCTTCCTTTAGAGGTTGAGTCTTGTTTGAAGATCATCAGTGTTATTATTAGATTGACTGGTGCCTCAGCTATACTTGTTTATATGTATTTTATACATAATATAATCAAATAAATATATCTATCTATCTATCTATCATTACTTGTTTTCAATTACAATTGTTTTTTTAGATCAGAATAACAACTTTTCAATCTATCATCCAAATTTATTATGAATACAATTTGTCTGTGCTATCTCTTTTTACTTTAAATCAAATAGTATATTACAAAATTTTGGGATGAGAATTTTAACTTGAGAACTACTTGTTTTACCCCAATATTAATTATGCTGAAGATATTACAATGGATCTCAGTATCTCAATGAATTATTTTCTTTATGACTATGGTTTTAATCTACCAAATATAAATAATCTACGTCCAGTATACTTTATATTTTAATGTATATATTATATTAACTTTTAATGCACACAATTATTTTGCAAGAAATAATAGGTTATACAAAGCTAGAACTTATCAAAGTATTACCATGGAATCAGTATTTTCTAAAAGCTTTAAAGAAACTTAATAAGCTACCATATTATATTAGATTCAGTGAATCACGTGCAGATTAAAAAAACTTTGGTTTCAACTCCTGTTGTAGACTTTCCATTCAATTCCTTGAATCTGTTTTATTACTTGAATTAACTTTTTCAGAGAATGTGGCTGTGGAGAAGGAGATAGTGGATGTGCCATCTGCGGTTGTTGTAGAATCTGTGCCAGAGAAGTGGTCGACAATTCGGAATTAGCTGATCTAGCCGGAATGATGAGACTAGATTTAATTTTCCGAGAGAAATCTATACCGCCAAGACAGAGGATGAAGCTACAAGAACAGGTAATTAATTCCAATTGTGAATGCTGTAATAGAAAATTGAAACTCCAATATTTTTTAAGCTCCAGAGCAGACTCGAAGAAAGGAAAAATAAAAGCAAGAAGTCTGTTCAAGGTTCCAGTAAACAGATGCTGAAATCTAAATCGTCTAGGCCCGTAACCAACACCTCTGCCTTGCATCGTATCAACAACAGCGTCAGACAGAGTAATGTTCTCGCTACAGGTAAGTCGTTGTATAACCTTTATGACCCGAGTTCATAGTAGTAGGGATGTTGTGAAAATCTTGAAATAATTCTTTATCTGATGAAATTTATGGTGCATTCGCAGTGAAAGAGCAGCAAGGTTCTGACGTTGAAAGAGATGCTGCTCGTTTAACGTGTCTTCCACCAGCCAAGTTATCTCTACCAACAGAAAATCCAGTGATTCAAATAGCCTGTGGGCTACACCATAGTTTGCTTCTCCTACAGAACGGACAGGTAACTGAGAAAATATTTCCAATTATTTTAACACTTACATCAACTACATTCAATATTTACTCGTTATCGTAATGCATATTTAGGTCTATACTTTTGGATCCAACTTATACGGTCAGCTTGGATGTGGAGACATATTGACAAAGAACGGCATTCAGTTAGTGAGACTTCCTTGTAGTGCAGTACATGTGGCAGCTGGTAGTAATCATTCCGTTGTGCTCACCTCGAAAGGTGAAGTTTACACATTTGGAAATGCACAAGTGAGTACAAAAAATTAATAATAATAATAAATGCTTTTATTGAAAGGTTACTCAGTACAAGGGATACTAATCTAAACTAACAAATGGCAGAATTCAACGTCTGCGCATGACGAATCAAGGCAGAAATTGCTCTTCCATCCAACCAGTAAATTAGTAAATAGTATAACAATATGAAACGAATAATTCTTTTTTGACTCACAAATACTTAATGAGAGCGGCTGGTCTGCTTCAAAAAATAATTTCATAGTCATTTAGTGAATAAGCAAAAAGCAATAAGTAAAATAATATGTTCTTAGACCTTCTATTGAGATACGATCTCTAAGATATCTTATTAAGCGGCATAAGAAGTTCATTTTGGAATTTAATTTCTGAATATGTGTTTCCTAACTTTAAGTATTTTTCACAGATATTTCTAAGAGTTTCATTTTTTCTAATTCTGTCCATTCCATTATGAAACTCCAGCTGCAGTCTGTTTTCTGTACATCATTTATACATTTTATCTGATACATTAGTTAATTGTCCAGATATGCTAGGTCGATCTATCGCATTTCTGATAGCAAACATATTGTTTCGTTTTTCCTTGGGTTCGAAAATGATTGACAACACTGTACAAATGAAATCAACTTTATTTGACTACTACACTGACTTAAAAACTTTAACTGAACTTCAAATCAAGACTCAGATGTTCATCGCCTTATTAGCTCACTACCGCACTTTCAACTAGACTAGCCTCATCTGCCTGTTGGTAGTGCTTATATATCTCAATAAAAGTTTCCGGATGCCGATAGGAATATTCTCGAGGCGAAGCGATACCTAGAACGATTGAGAAGAACAAATAGAGTTGAGCGCGACCTTGGCCGGTCACAGTCGATTAACAAAGACAGCGGCGGCTGGCGTTATTTTTTTTAGGGGATAATTCACAACAATATCATAAGGAATAGTTCAAATTGAATTGGCACAACATAATGGATGTAGAATTGATCCCTGTTGCAATATAAATGTATCTCAACTCGACACACTCATCAGATGTATTTTGACAATGTTTTATTTCTCATCCTTTGCAGAAGGGGCAGCTTGGAAGATCCCCCAATTCTTCTCAAGATGCCACCCAACCCGGCAATAGTTCCAGCTCTCGCTATAGCAACCCAAGAACGCCTTGGTATAGCATCCCAGGTCTCATTCCCAATATCGGCCCCAGGCACGGACGTAGAGCAACTTGGGTCGGGGCTTCAGGAGACCAAACCTTTCTGAAACTAGACGAAAGCCTAATTAACTCAATTAGCATATCCAAATCAACTGTTACTGCAAATAAACATTCTATCGGTATGAATTGCTATTACTCGTTACTATTTTGTGTGAAAAATTATTGTTATTTCAGTTTTATTGCCGAACGAAGAAGAAACTGCCAAGAACTTCAAATGTCTAGTTATCAACAAGCGGGATGGTAACTGTAACTCGTTCAAAAGTGACGATCAAGTCGATTTTAGCAACAAAATAGTATGTATGGATCCGATTTACAACGTTCTTTGGTCTTACGACTCTAACTGTAACGAATTTTCCTGTTACAACGTAATAGCTAGCGAACTTCAGCTCAAAAATTCGTTTCGGATTTTGGACAATCACATTCCCGGAGATATAACGTCTTACGATCCGGAGACGCCAGATGTAAGTTTTCAACTGGCGTCCATTCTCTCGCCCGAACTAGCTCTTCCGGTAACGACGAATTGTTTTGTGACGCGCTTCCAGGCGGCAATCAATCTTCTTTGCTGCCTTGACATACTCTCCATTGCCCACCAAATGCAAATCTCGACCATCAACGACATAATTGATGACAGGCAACTAATGTCTGGAAAGCAGTACTCCAAGGAAGACTTCCAGGCGGTTAATAGATTCGAGAGCCATGGAGGTGGTTGGGGATATTCGGGTCACAGCATAGAGGCGATTCGCTTCATGGCTGATTCCGATATACTTCTGGGGGGTTTTGGGCTGTTTGGCGGTCGCGGAGAGTATACGGCCAAGTTGAAGTTGTTGGATATCGGTCCTGAAGGGGGAGAACAAGAGATTGACGGGGAGTTGTTGGCAGAAACTGAAGAGATACCATATGAATGCGGTCCGAGGCAGAAATTTCCGATTTTGTTTGATGAACCGGTTCCCTTGCAGGTAACTATATTCAACAGAATTTTCATGCCAATGGAAATAACGAAAAGAAATTCTATTTTTTGGTAAATAATATCATTTCAACAATCAATAAATATGAACAATTATCTTTTAGGAATGAATAAATATTTATATAAAAATATTTAGTGACTACCAATGAACTAGAAAACTTTCATTGATGATTTTTAAAATTTTCAATTTTTTTAAAGCAAGGCAAGTAGTATTGTCTAGCATTGCTACTGCAATAGGGCAAATGTTGCTGTTTCCAATAGATGGATTTCCCCATCTGTTGTGACATTTGTGTCATCAGTTGTACTTGAAGCAGATGAAATGTCTGGTAGAGAGATTTCACAAGGTTCTTTTTTCTCTCTCGGCTCGGCAATAGACGTTGATGGAATGGCTGTGGAAGTGCCAGCATCACTCGATCCAGGATTGCTAGCAAACAGATTGGTCAGTGAGTATCTCCTTACTGCATCTTAAGCTACAGCGAAGAACTTGGAGAATATTGTGTCTTGTCTCAGTTATGGCGTACCTGGTCTTTGGTTAATTTGGCGGTGGTCTTCATACAGGCTATAAATGGTTTTCCTCTCTGAGTAGAGGCCTCCAGTCGTTTTATTACTTCTCCTGGATTCAGACCTGTCTTCATGGGGTGGACTTCTCGATACAGCGCTGACTATTCCTGGCACCACATGTCTGATTGTGGCGCAACAGGACTTGCTGTGTTCCACTGTGCTGTGTGACTCTAGTGTTGCTTTGGCGGTGCCAAGCGCAATAGATAGAAGCATGGTCGCAGTCTTGGAGGTGATGACTCCGCCTGGTGCTGATCTGAGCCTGAGCCGGGCTTTGTCAGCTTCTTGGAAATGACTAGAAACTTTCTCCAGGATTTAGTAGTTCTCCTGGATGTAGAAGGGTCCGGGGTAGTGTTGACAGTCTTGAAGTCTTTAAATGATTTTCTTTTATTCAATGAAAAGGGCGGTGATGTTACAGTGGGTTATCATCTTTTGCCAGTATCTTGTACGATATTGTGGTGCAGAAAGTTGTTGGAGCGGCGTAGACCTTCCTGAGTTGCTGGACGGATCACCAGATGAGTTGTGGGGGAGAGTATCAAACAAGGTTTCAGCTCTAGTCACGACTCCAGCAACTTACAGACGAAAGATCGCGAAGTATTGGATGTTTCCCGGTTCTGATGTCGCCCAGCAAATAAAAATATATATATAAAGAATTTTTTAAGGTTATTTGAAGCTCGTTTTCGCTGAATACTTCACTGGAAGTACAAATTGTGTGTTACCTTCAATGCAGTCGGTGCACTTTGTCACTCCCACAGTATGGACAGGTTGGAAATTTCAAAAACTCGATTTACTAGAGAAAAAATCAAATTTCCAAGGACGATTTCTTAATCCAGGCCGCACATACGTTTGACATTTGTTTTTTCTTTCAGAAATTTTTAAATAGATTTAAAGAAGATAATTCTTCATTTTCTCGTATAGAAATTTCCCAACAGTATGCTTTTTTTCCTGGCCCTGGTTCCATTATTCAATGAATTTGTCTTCTACAAGCAAAAAAAAAGACGAAACAGTTGATGTTTGTGTTCGAGAGCTCTGATTTGGATGATAGCTTCCTTTCAGTACATCGAAGAGAGCTTAACAAGCGTGAGTAAATAAAACACAATGAATTGTTCATTAATTCGGTACACTAGATACATGTGAAATGTCAGAAAAATAATACGGTAAAAATAATACAAATGGAAAATGTCATCTTTAAACAATATCTTTTCTGGTGAGGTAAAAATGATGCATGATTCGTACAGATCTGGTAGTTGTCCATTCATTGAAGAGAGAGTATTTTTAGTATAGGTTGGATTTTGAAAAATATATGACTCTTTCATTAGGGATCCTTGTATCCTGTTTCCATTCGCTCCCAATTCGCTTGTATACCCATTTTTTCTTTCTCACTTTCAACCCCCGCAAAGATAAATGGCGAAAAAGTATTTTACAGATATTCTCAATGTTTTTAAGGCACATCGATGGTTTGTCGCTTGGTGTAGAATCAGCGGCCCAAGCAGTGATTGTGGTTCCTCTGGCCAAACAATGGTAACAACCGAAGACCAGGTGTTATTTTACTTCAAATCCTCAAAAAAGTCGAACAACGGTACAGATGTCAATGCCGGTCAAATACCGCAATTACTATACAAGATAATAACACCTGAAAACCAGTCACCACCAAGACAAACTGACATAGTCGAACCTATCCATATTTTGTCCAAGGGATTCTCCAGGACCGTCACCAAGGAGTGTTTCCAAAGCTTGCTATCTCTCCTACAGTGGTCGTGGAATACTTTCAAATGGGGAGTCGTGGAAGGTCAATCCCTTAAAAATATGTACACCACCCTTGAACTAGAGCGTTTGGTTTACATCAGCAGAGCCAGTTTGAGATTAATTTGCACTTACACCAACGAAATTTATCCCAAGCAAATCAACAGAAAAGTTTCTCTGGAAAACGTCCAGTTGGCCGAATGTATAGGCGACGTGAGAACTTTGTTGAAGCAGATTCTGTCCGACAATATTCCTATTGTACTGCAGAATAAAAAGCCCACCAAGATCAACATGCTCTGTATAAATATGATGAACAACGTCCTAGATGAGTGTCACCATACTTTCGTGTTGTGTTTCCATGCTTTCTACCCCACGGCTTACTTGAAGTGGACTTGTTTATGTGACTTATTGGCAGAAAGTAACAAGGTATGTGTCGTTTGATTATGGAACAAATTCGATATTTTGCAAACATTCTTCTTTTGTTGAATACCTCAAAATTAGTCTGAATTTTTAATATACATGTTCTAATTTCACATTCACAATTAGGGTGTTGTGAGGAATAAAAATAAAGGTTTTATGTTGAGAATTATATAAATAAAGTATAATTCAATCTACCAATTTCCAAATTCAAACATTCACTGTATAATGGTTCAGCTACGCAACAGATAATTATTTTATATTTTTAAGGATAATGGTCAGAACATCTACAACAGCAGCCAGAGATTACTGAGCGCAGTTTTGTGCGCACTCTGCGCGCCCAGTGTCCGATTGCGCAGCACATTTCCTCTCATTGGCCACAGCGTTAGTTCTGAAAGTTCGCTGCATCGAGGATTGAGTCCTTCAGATAATACGGGCCTTCCGATGATGAGCGTTTCCGATTCCCATCATTATCCCATTCTCGTCGAACAAATGAGTTACAAAACTCAGGTTAGTATGACAAATTTGATCAACTTATGGTGTCTTCAGTATTTGTGTCTCAAGGTGAAAGTGCATACCTCTCAAGGAAAACAAAGAATTGTTAAATCACCCACATCCCACTTCTGACACCAAATGTTACGTTTTTCTCCGTGAATTTGCTAATAATACTACACTGTACAATAATCAAACTTTATTTCACTGTTGATACAACCAAACACTTTAAGTAAAACTTCAAACCAATATTCAAATGTCTATCGCCTTGTTTTAATTCACTCAGCACCGCACTGTCGCTTGAATTCCCGATCGGGGTGTAGAACGGTCGCGTAGAACGGTCGCGAACCGCCAGTCGAGTAGAGCGCGATCTTGGCCACGTCACAATTGATTTACGATGACCAGCGGCGGCCGGTGTTATTTTTTTAGGGGATGATTTACTACAATGATAAAGCCTTGATATTATTTGGGGTAGCAGTGAAAGTGCAATTATACTCTTATAACATTTATTTCTAATATTTTGACAATGAATACTGTCCCAATTTCAAAGGTCGACTTGAGTCGTGTCTTGTGCTTCATTCTTCTGGAAACTGGAAAGTATGGCTACACTGAGGTTTCAATCTGTCTACTTCTCAGGTAGTGACACGCTTTTGGGGTTTTGTGACCTGACACCGGGATCTCAATCTGCATACTTCCCAGATCTCGTCACTGGTCTTTGTGAGGGATTCAATCTATCTATTCCCAAGCAACAACTGTGATGACAAGAGCCTGAGGACCTGAGAACGCCCTCTCTGTAGACCAGTTGTGAATAATCTTTTCTGATGATTGAAGTTATTCTAAACATTCGTCCATCTTCAAGAGAGTTTTTCACACACTGGCTTTTTTCGAACACACTAATAACTTAGCAGTTGTCAATTTCTAAGCTTCAGCTTTTTTCAGAGCAATAAAACGCAAATTTCACTGATAATGTGGTCGTTTGTGAAAAATAAAAGGTAACTTTGGTGCACTATTCTCCACAATTGAAGAGATACTTCAAAATAACGAAAACATAGTTTGTATGTTCTGTGACATAATAAGCCATTTATTTGAATTATCTTATAATACTATTAATTGAAGCAATATTATTTTATCGTGTTAGCTTCTTTCCTTTTAAAGTCATACCTGCTAGAGAAAAAGTAACGTGTTTTATGAATTATTCAAATCCATATTTTTCATCTTTATATCCTGGGGTAATATCATACCTACCGACTTCTTAGCATCTATGTGTAGACGAGGTAGGTTAGAAAGTTCCATATCGTACGTCCGTAAATTGGAGGTTAGGTTGAGATGTTTGCCACATTATTGTAAGAAGTCTTCGGTTTTATACGAGGTAAAATTTCATTGAAACTTTCTGCAAAAATGAGTGTAGCAACTGGCAGTTCCAGATGTTGTACTTAGATTTTATTTCTTTTTCTTTCAGATGGAATCTAGTTGTTCTGGAATTTCTTGGCAGTGGAACGAAGTATTGGAATGCCTTATAAACTTGGCTTGTGACCCTATAATGAGAAGTTTACAAAAAAGCAACACAAGTTGCTCATTAGAACTTACAAAATATTGTTGTCACTTACTAGCCAGAGTTTTGGCTGAATTGGTTCATCAGTGTAGCTCCGCTGAGGTAAGTTTACTTTTGAAATTAGTTGTTTCACAAACAAAATTGTCGTTGGTGTGTTGCACAATTGTAGTTACTTCTAGGAGGATCTTCAAGGAACATGCGGCCGTACATTGCATATGACGCCCTCTAGATTTACAAGAACCAATCAGTCAAGAACGTGGAATACCGGTAATGGTTCTCCTGACGCGATTTGCTTTCAAGTTGACCATCCTGGTATTTCGGTGGTAGGGGCAGGTATCTATGGAGGTATTGGACACTACGAATATGAACTTGAACTGCTGGAAGATGTAATTAAATGTGTTATCCCGATTTGATAATATATTGAGAGTATTTTTTTCTTCAGACGAGCACTATGAACGGTCCTGATGGTCAGACTCACGCTCATAGATGGAACAGTTTGGAAGTTACCAGGGGTTCTTTCGGGCCTGAAGATTTTCCTCCAGACATTATTGAAATTAAATTTGACAGAGCTGTTCCTATAAAGGTTGGTGAGTTGTAAAGATTCTGTTTTACTGGATCAGCAGTGTTTTTTTACAGGAAAATATCAAGTATGCAATTCGGCTGAGGAATCACGGCGGCAGAACAAATAATGGGGATGGGGGGTTGAGTTCCGTGAAGGGTTCTGATAACACAATATTCACTTTTTCGACATGTTCTCTTAGTTTCAATGGTTCGACTCTCGCTAGAGGACAAATTCCCGTTATCCTTTATTACAGGTGAGCCACATTTTAAGTCGAATCTATAACAAACTGAACATTATGAAATTTTGTGTACCACTATCCACTTGCAGCTTGTGTAACACATTGGATGTATTATTGAATGTGTCCTCAATATCCAACAAAGTAGCTAACAACACTTTCTTGTTCTTTAAGGCATATTCTGCTTCTTCTTTGACTCAGCATAAGGCTATTTCTGTTAACATACCTGACCTGAAGCTATTAGTCTGTTAGCCATTGTTATGTCCCTAATATATCTGTCACGAAGTTATTCTGTTTTCAGAGCAAATGACATGAAAGTGGTTGGTCGGTCTCAAGACCTTCACCAAGTACTATCCAATTTTCCCAACAATATACAGATTTCATCTTTTTTTCGTACTGCTTTCAAATAGGCATATTCCCCTTTTTTCTAAAAACCTCTGTGGTCATTCCTCTGCATAAGGGCGGAGATTCTGATGATCCCTCTAATCTCCGCTCTATATCTCTCATACCAACCACTGCAAAAATAATTGAAAAACTAGTCAAAAAACTACTACTTGGATTCATAAATAAGCATAACATCATCAGTGAAAATCAATTCGACTTCCAGAATAATAAAAATATGCATGATGCTATTTTCTCATTTCTGAATAAAGTTTATTCTGAGATGAATGTCGGTGAAAAGACCTGTCAAAGGCATTTGACTACGTTGATCACGAAATACTGCTGAGAAAGCTCCAACGTTATGAATGCACAGGAGTAACTCTCAAATGGTTCGATTCCTACTTAAAGGAACGAACGCAAATGGTCAAAACAACTCAACTTTCAAAAAAAAAAAAGGAAATTTCATTCTGGAGTTCTACAAGGTTCTGTGTTAGGTCCCATTCTTTTCTTATTATATATTAATGACATCACCATGCTTAATATTTCTGGGAAGTTCATATTATTTGCAGATGACACTACCAAAATAATCTATGCCGACTTGAAAAAAGTTAAAAATAGGTGTGATTCAAACATTTCATCTTTTAATTTAACTAAAACAAATTTAATATCATTTAGATGCTCAATCAACGAAATTTGTGGATCATGTTAAACAACTCACTAGCAAAGTCTCCTCTGGCTGTTATGCGGTTAGATAGAGTGATTTATAAAGAATTGGGGTTCAGCACTGCAAAAAATGGCGTATTATGCACTCAAAGATTCTCACTTACGCTACGGAATACCACTTTGGGGGGCATGCAGTCCAACTTTATTCAAAACTCTCTACTAATTTTACAGAAAAGGGCAATAAGGTATATAGGAAATCTCAAACCAAGAGATTCCTATAGAACCTTCTTCAAAAAACATAATATTCTAATGGTAACTGCATTATTTATACTGGAATCTGTGTGTTCAATAAATAAGCGTATATTAAATTTTGCTGCATCCTTTTCCCATTATAACACCTGAAACAGCAGACACACTCTGAAACTCACTCTGCCAACTAAAAACATCACCAGAGACTCCATATTTTACAACAGTGGCAAAATGTACAATCATTTGCGAATGGACATAAGATCTGCCGATATAAATGACTTCCAATTCAGAAAGTTAGTCAAACAATTCCTATCTGATAGACCCTATTATACTTTGGATGAATATTTTAACGATAGCTTTTAACTGACTTACTCATATTTTTTATCTTTATTAATTAAGGAGCGCCTAAGTTGTTACATTTTATGTCTACTATTTTATAAACTTGACTTTTACTCTTTTATATATACATATATTTTATATCCTCCATTTTAACATAGTTTGTACCCATGCACCATTTTTATTTTCATTTGGTATGTATTGCATTTTTTTTAAGTATTTACTACCCAAGCTTTGTCTACAAGATTATGTCTTATGATAATAAAGTATATTATTATTATTATTAACTCATACATTTTTCAAATCCAGCAACCCCCTTGAATATGGAAGAGCAGCAACAACAAAATTGGAGCAACAAGCAAGAAACACAGCTTTGTCCATGACAAGTTCCATTAGTCAGAAAGCGAGTAATTTGATGGTTTTGGCACGAGAGAAAGCTGATGAAGTTCCCGCTGCTGAAATTCTGAGTAAATCCTGCATTGTTACCACTCTACTTCCACTAGTCCTGGCTCATATCAGTCCTTTGGCCACGAGTGATTCAAAGGTATTTGTAGAGAAGGAATCACTGGATTTTGGAAATACAATCATGCCTGTTTTCCATATTGGTTGAATGTATTTTGTCATAACTTTATATTCAAATTTCGTGCTTACTTTGAAAAGAAAACAATAGTATAAAAATTTTCAGAGTGCTGTCCACATACTGAACTTGATTCAAGAACTTCTTCCTCATGTAGCAGCTTTAAATTTGATGGGAACTTCGGGATGTTTGAAAAACAAATTGTCAGCTTCTTTGAACATGTCCTCCACTCACGAACCAATTGATTACAAAGCTGACACGACAAGCCATCATTACACCCTGGTAGAAAGTGATCATCCATACAAACCTTCAACAGTAACTAATTACAGGTAATTATAGTTTGATTATTATGGTACTTTCAGCACATTCTTGATAATCTCTTTGTACCCAGAAATATACACATCCATAAAGTTTTGATGATGCACAGTTTATCCAAAACGACAGGTGCTGATTGGTGTGAAGCTCATGATAGGGTTACCTCAATATAAGAAGGTGTTTCTACATGGTTTCCACTAGATCACAGTCTATAATATATTTTGATGTTGAGTAAAATATGATGCTTGAAAGAAAAGTTGTATATAAGGAACTAGTTATAATTCTAGATAATAAGCATTGCTTCAAAAAACAGTAAGACTCGGTATCTCAAAAGCTTTTTTATTGTAGAAATTTAGTGAAACTTTTTATTGATATGATTATTAAATACTATTTTTTTCATGTACTGATACCTTCATCTTTTGTATTGTATCTTTGTGAACAAATTTTCATCTGTACATTTATAGTTTCTTGGATTTTGTCAATAAGAATAATATCTTCAAACAGTGAAGTGTACTTTAATTTGATTAGAATAATTTTGTGTTATATCAAATACATGCATTTCATTGAAAGTATACAAAACAAATTTTCAAAACAAGTTATGTATGATTTATCTTTACAAAACATTATCAGGGCACATTAACTGCTTCTAAAACCTTTCACTTGAATGAAACTCACTTTGAAACTCATTTTTAGTACCACTCCATTCGACAAACTACAGATCTCGTTAACGTATGAATTTATAGAAATTGTTAAACTTTCGGTGCAATAGTCTACTATAATTTGTATCCTTTGTCGACTTTGCGGACCATCCTAAAATGGATTTTTTTCCTCTGAGAAAGCTAACCATGCATGCTATCAAACATCCCTCAAACCTTACAAAAGATACGGATTCAGTATGTCATGTTTGTTAAAGTTGGGGCTGCACTTTAGTTATTGGGACCACGCCCAATCAAAAGGGGGTGATGAGAGAAACAGAATGGTAGGGGTTTCAGAGCGAGGGAATACCTAATTATTTAAAAAAATATTCAAAATATCAAATTTAATACTTCAACCTATCCTAACCTAACACTAACCTAGCCTAACCTAACACTAACCTAACCTAAAATTCCAACAACAGACCAATGCTCACACCTAGACTATTGAAGACAGTTAGAAGTTGCCTAAACACGACCTGCTAGAGCGTGGTTACAACGGTGATGATCTGGCTATGCACATGTGCGAGAACCTCTGGCGTCGAGAAGTCTGCAACAATAAGTTTTATCCATTCTTAGAGCTAATTAAATGTATTAAAAGTCAATTCAAACCTAAGTATATGTAAGTGTTTAGCATTAATGAAAAAAATGCTTTCCATTTCCTTGCCCTCCATTTTCTACCATATTGTTCCCCCTTGTGGTCGAAAGGCCACATCCCCTTGTGGGCGGGTCCCAATAACTCTAAAGTCCTGCCAAAATTGGATAATATGCACTCTCTCTTCTGTTTGAACTTTTGTAAACTGAATTGAAGTTTTCTCGTTATTGAATACATAAATAAATTAAACCGAATAACCCTGCAAATGTTTTCTCTCATTGTAGAGTACTCTTTCCTGAAAGCGTGAAATGGATGAGTTTGGATTTTGATCCTGCATGTTCGACAGTTCAACCGGAAGACTCGCTTCAACTTTTCGTTCCTGCTATGAATTACAAATCAGAAAAGAAATCTGGTGGTTGCTCAGAAGACAACGACACCCCTCCGATGCCTTACTGGCCTGTCCTGCATAGATTCAGTGGGAGGTAAACAATCAGTGTATTTATGATTTTTTTGACATATCGCTATTTGAATTTTGTATTTTTAGTTTGACGTGGCCTACCAATTCGATCATCTTGCCTGGTAACGAGGTGATCTTTTCCTTGGAAACCGCTTCGGATTACTTGAAAGACGACCGGATCAGCGCCTATGGATTCAAGTGTCTCGTTCTAGGTTATGAGTGGCCACCTGAAGGGACCACGAGTTTGAATATTGAACTCAAACATCTAGAATCCGAGTTGTCTTTCTTGGGGGGCATGTGCGCTGCGAGTCTTCTGAAAAAGGATATTCTTCTTCCCGTCATTGGTGGTAAGGCTTGAGACATCAGTTATCCTATAAATATTGTCTGAACGTTATTTCCAGAGGTACATGATAAACATGGGTGTTCACTTCCTTCAAATTGGAGAATTATTTAAAATGAATTATACAGTGTGTCTCACTTCTTATGAAAACACCCCCGTATCTCCCGTAATATTCGAGATAGAACGATGAAACTTTCAGGACTGATGGAAATGCTCAAAATGCACCTACCACCTGAATGGGGTTGGCCAAAGTGATATACACTGTCCGCCACTCGCGATGGAACACCCCATTTTTAGGTAAAACATATTACGGCGCAAAATAGTTCGCTTTCAATACCTGAACCCCTTCATTCTATCTGGAGAGTACTCTCAGGTACATTTACCATCCTAAAACCTCACTGATTACATGTTTCCGTTCCTCTTACAAAATTACCATTTTCTCTCTTATTGAGAAGGAATAACTTTCCTGACAACAAAATAAAAAATAAATTATTTATGTGAAAACAAAAGTCGAGTTTCTCTTAAACAATTTCGTTCACGTTTTGATGTCAAAACCAAAAAAAAATCTACTTCAATTATTACGGAAGATACGGGGGTGTTTCCATAAGAAGTGAGATAAATTCGGATTTTTCAGGACTGAAATTTTTTCAGGAAAAAAGTGTAATCGTAGTAAGTTGGTAGCCTTATCACGAATCTGAAGGAATTTTGAGCCTATTTTGCCCCCTAATATATTTTACCGTAAAAATGGGGTGTTCCATCGCGAGTGGCGGACAGTGTATATCACTTTGGCCAACCCCATTCAGGTGGTAGGTGCATTTTGAGCATTTCCATCAGTCCTGAGAGTTTCATCGTTCCACCTTGAATATTACGGAAGATACGGGGGTGTTTCCATAAGAAGTGAGACACACTGTATATGAAGAGCAAATTATTGAATTTATCCAGAAAATCAGTTAGGTTAATCCAACTGATAAATATTCGTTTTTTGGGCTTGTGCTAGTTTTTGAAAAATTTTGAAATAGAATTAATCTCACTTGAAAGACAAAAAGTCGATAATTTCAGAAACTCGCTTTTGAAAATAAAAGCTTATGGAATGTGCTTTTTTCACTTGCTTCAATTTGTTTTTTCACACAAAACATTCAATTTCCTCTAAAATTTCTCAGGTTTTGATTACAGTTTTTTATGACACTGAATGATACATTTATATGAGACTGTTTTGTTTGTTCTATTGACAGTGTTACAAATTCAAACAAAAATGGATGTGATGTCAGATTCATATGGCTACCAAAAAGATAAGGAATGCCATTTAGAATGTGTCTTCTATAATTTATTTCATATTCCGTTTATCCCAACTATGTGATGAGGTATACTTTACATGCAATTTTTCACTAATTGACAAATGTTTTCAGATGAGGCAGACATTGATATGGAAATGGCGGAAAACATTGCTTCCGATATATTTTCAAGACATAGTCCATTATTATCGAAAGGTTTGGCACTCAGCTCACCACCCACCGTTCATCAAGCTTTGGACGGGATGCTGCCTTACAGGTGAGTCCGATTTTGATTGGTCCAATATGTTTATTGAATATGATTTTTCATCTTGGAAAAACAGATGGGAAAGGTAATGGGTTAGTGTATATCAAGAGGTTTTCTGTGTGTAATTCATTTTGTTGAAGTATATTTGGTATGCTTGTCTAATATAGAGTGTTTATTAATTAGCAGGAGGAAGCCATAAGATTGATGAGATGATACCGATCATTTTTCAACATGATTCCAACTAGATGATTCCTATTTCAATGTGCTGTTGGACATGTATTCAATATTTGAATTCAATTACTTCATGAGGAAGTCATTCACGGTATTGACAAAAAACTCACAACACAATTCAACAAGATGAATCCTTGTTAAAAACATTCAAGTTCAAAAGTTGCATTCATGAATTGAATCATAATTTTCGTCAGTTTTTGTTTGAAATGGATACATAAACTCTTGAAGAATGCTGATTTGAATATTGCTTTTGTTTGATGTCTTTTTTTGCATTAATTGAATATTCATTGTTTTTCAAATAGATTACTTCACCAACAAAATACGCGATACAACACATACTTTTATATAGCATCCTACTAGTCTACAAGTAACAAATGAAGGCAGTACAATAAACGTTTACATTTAATTAAGAAGCTCTTGTTTGGATGATAGCACTTGGTGCATTAAGAGATAGCTATACAAACGTGAGTCGACATGTTTCAGATATTAAGACCAGTTGATGAGGTATTACTATCGCTTGACAGTTTAATGTTTTTAATTGAAAAGTTTTGCCATTTCAATAAGGGGTTCAATTTCAGCCAATTCAATAAATAAAAGCAATTCTCCATTGAAAGGTTATATTGTTCAGAGCAGTAGCCATGTTGTTTTTTTTATTACTTCATCACCTTATATTGGATGCCCAAATATACAGTGTATTTCTTTAACGTCCCCCCCTTTCATTTTTTGAACGTGTCAACTCAAAAAATTGAAATTTGGGGTAATGAAATTAATGCATGAATATTATATTTTGAAGTGAAATTGACAGATGAAACTTTCAATATGGCGACTGGGGGCCATCTGGAAAAAAAATTAAATGGAAAGGGGGGTCTTGTGATACATCATTTTGAAGCTCCTGACGAATACTTCACAACCCTAGAACATAATGTCAATATCTTCGACTACTATAAAATGGCGGAACTTTTAATAATTGCCTAATTACATTGACATTTAACTACATAATATGAGGTAATAAGCTTGAGGTCAGTTCAGAAGATGCTCGAAATGGTTGCCTTGAACTTCTTGACATATGAACAGCCTATCCGATATTTCACGCCGAACATTTTCGAAAACAGTAACGTCAATATCTCTACAAATATTTATTATTCTCTGCCGTATATCCAATATTGAAGCAGGTTCATACACCTTTTGCTTCAAGTATCCCCATAAAAAAAGTCCAAAGGTGTTAAATCTGGCGAGCGGGCTGGCCATTCTGTAGGACCTCGACGGCCAATCCAACGACTGGGAAAAGTAGTATCTAAATAGTTTCTTACTTGTCTAGAGTAATGTGGTGGTGCTCCATCTTGTTGGAATACAATATCCATATCGAATTCATTAGGATTCTCTTCGACGATTTCAGTGATGAGAGGGTCAACAGTAGTTTCCAGCATATTTCAAATATAGTCCTCCTGTTAAATTTTTTCTGGATATTGGGTGTGTGTTTCCCAGAAAAAGTGAGGGTTGGTGTCACTCCAATAACGGCAATTTTGTTTATGCACATTTCCGTTTGAAAAAAATGTACATTCGTCACTAAAACAAATATTGTGGAGATAAATAAGATGCCTTACAATGGTTTCTGTCATGATTTCTGTTGGTAATTGAAAATGCAACACACCCTGTATTGTACATCAATCATTTATTTTCAGTTATTGTTTGACATTTTGTATGTATATGAATGACTGTCAGATACAAGTTCATCATAATATATATAAATTATTGATATGTTCAATATAACGTTTAGAAGTAACTCAGGCTTATTGTAATTACACCTTTGCACTGCCCTCATTGCATTTCCAACAGGTTATGGGCCCAGGCAACAAAGTAAAAGTTGTAATCTGTCAATAAGTGAATGTTGCATCATTGAATTTATCAATATGAGTTCAAGTAATGGTTTTGGATCTTCCATTGAAAAGCTCACTGGTCGAGATAACTACAATACTTGGCGGTTCGCAGTTCAAACTTATCTCGAACATGAAGAACTCTGGGATTGCGTCACAGGTACAGAGAAAGATGAAAAAAAGATCACTAAAGCCAAATCTAAAATAATTTTGCTAATTGATCCCATCAATTATGTTCATATCCAAGATGCACCGACAGCAAAGGCTGTTTGGGACAAACTGAAGGCAACTTTTGAAGATTCAGGATTAACAAGGAGAGTTGGATTATTGAGAACTTTAATTACAACCAGACTCCAGAACTGCAATAATGTTGATGATTACGTAAACAAAGTTATTGGTACTGCACACAAACTGAGAGGCATAGGTTTCAATATATCTGAAGAATGGTTAGGAACTCTTTTGTTGGCAGGTTTACCGGAAGAATATAAGCCGATGATAATGGGCATCGAAAGTTCAGACGTAACCATTACAGGAGACAGTATTAAAACAAAGTTGTTGCAAGATGTTAAAAGTTCAAACACTAAAGGCGAAAGTGCGTTTTATGGTAACAGACAGTTCAAAGACAAGAAGGATAAAAATAAAGGACCTAGATGTTATGAGTGTAACTTATACGGACATAAAGCAAATGATTGTTATAAAAAGAAAGACTTTCAAAATAAAATCTACAAAAATAAAAAGGATGTAAGACCTAGCAAATCTACTACTGACAATAAAATTAAGAACAATCACGTTGGATTTTGTGCGGGTTTTGCTGTGAATATTAAAAATACGGATGACTGGTTTATTGACTCGGGAGCTACGGCTCATATGACAATGCGCGAGGACTTGCTCACGAATTTGAGAGAATCCGAAATAAAAGAAATTGTTGTAGCCAATAATTCAAAGGTTGAAGTGAAAGCAGAAGGTGAAATACATTTGCAAATCAAAGTTAAAGGTATAATAAAAGACTTAACTGTAAAAAATGTATTGCTTGTTCCTGATCTGACAACAAATTTGTTGGCTGTCAGTCAAATTGTACAAAATGGTTTTCATGTGACATTCAATAAAGAGAACTGTCAAATTGTCGATAATAGTGAAACCATAGCAACAGCATCATATATGAATGGAATGTATATACTGGATGTTGAGACTGAATGTACAAATAAAATTTTAATTGCATCTACAGAGGGTGACAGTTACCTCTGGCATCGCAGACTCGGTCATATAAATATGAAAGATCTGAATACCATGAAAAATGGAATTGTTGAAGGTATTCAGTTCGTCAAACAAGAAAATTGTGAGAATGGTATTCCGTGCTTAAAAGGTAAACAATGCCGACTTCCATTCAACCATATTGGCACTAGAGCAAATCAAGTGTTAGAACTAATTCACTCCGATTTATCTGGTCCAACAGAAAATGAATCTTTGGGAGGAGCAAAATATTTTTTCACATTAATTGACGACTACACTCGGAAAGTTTTTGTATATTTTCTAAAATCTAAAACAGATGTTAAAGATACTTTTAGAGATTTCAAAAATATGGTAGAAAATGAAACTGGAAATCGCATCAAAATTTTGCGGACAGATAACGGTACAGAGTACTGCAATCGAGATTTTGAAAACTATCTCAGAGAATGTGGAATCAGGCATCAATCAACTTGTCCCTATACTCCACAGCAAAATGGGATAGCAGAACGCATGAACCGTACAATTTGTGAAAAAACAAGGTGTATGCTGTTTGATTCAAATTTGGAGAAAAAATTTTGGGCAGAAGCTGTGGCTACATCAGTTTACCTCATCAATCGATCTCCGTGCAAAGCATTAGAACCGATGAAGAAAACACCTGAAGAAATGTGGACTGGAAAGAAACCCAACCTGCAACACATCAGAATCTTTGGTTGTAAAGCAATGGTTCACGTACCAAAAGCAAATCGTCGCAAATGGGATTCGAAATCTGAAGAATTGATTTTTGTGGGCTACTGCGATGAAACCAAAGGATATCGCTTCATAAGGCCAAATTCGAATAAGCTCATTAAAAGTCGTGATGTTCATTTTATTGAAAATGACACGCATTTGAAAAAGACATTGGATAATCACTCTGAAATTGAAAGCATTTCGAAAAATACCCAAACAGTGTGGGGTATTTTTGATGAGGAAAATTCGGCTAACAGTGAAACCAGGGAAAGTCCAGAAACTACTAGAAGTGATGAGAAAAATGATGAAGAAGAACCAGAACCTTTTGCATCAGAGAAAATTATAGAAAATATTAGTACCCCTAGAAAATCTGAAAGACTTAGGAAGGAGACGAAACCCTTATTCAGGCGAAAACATGGTATATGTTTAGAGAAAATGAATATTGATGTTCAACCGCATTTTAGTGGGGGTGTTGGTAATTGAAAATGCAACACACCCTGTATTGTACATCAATCATTTATTTTCAGTTATTGTTTGACATTTTGTATGTATATGAATGACTGTCAGATACAAGTTCATCATAATATATATAAATTATTGATATGTTCAATATAACGTTTAGAAGTAACTCAGGCTTATTGTAATTACACCTTTGCACTGCCCTCATTGCATTTCCAACAATTTCGCAGAATTCTGTTCTTCGATCAGGGTCATCTTCAGTTAATTGGTGTACCATTTTAATTTTGTATGGATGATACCTATTCCTCTGCAAAAGTCTCCACACAGTGGAAGGAGACACCTCACAAACATTCGCGACGGAATAAGTGGGCTGTTCAGGATTTACTACCATCTCATCAATTATTTGCACTTGCTGTTTTTCCGGAATGGACGGATGACCTGGGGGCTTTTAGTTATGTACACTACCGGTAGTTGTGAATTTGGATACAAGTTCCCTCAAATATTTTCTATAAATAGGAAAGTTACGCGTCGCATCGTAAGTAAAAATCGCTTCAATTTTTTCTTCCAATAGACAAGAATTGACTATTTTAGAGATTGTTAACGTGGTACCTTTCTACTAGCAAAACCGAAAAGTAAATGAGAATATTCTAACTGAACAATGATGTTCATTGTCGTACTGACATTTTTTGCCGTTTTTATAAACAGAAAATAACTTAACAAACCTTATCGTGTTGTTGGAATTGCCATATGGCAAATAAAAAAGAATATTTCTAGAAATATCGATATAAATGTGTTTGTCTTCAGAAAATTATTAAATGTTCCGCCCTCGTGTAGTAGGTGAAGATATAGACTTCATATTCTATGGTTGTGAAGTATTCGTCAGGAGCTTAAAAATGACGTATCACAACACTCCCCTTTCCATTTAATTTTTTTTTCAGATGGCGCCCAGTTGTCATCACGAAAGTTTCATCTGTCAATTTCACTTCTAAATAAAGTATTCATGCATTAATTTCATTATCCCAAATTTAATTTTTTTGAGTTGACCCATTCAAAAAATAAAAGGGGGGGACATTAAAGAAATGCACTGCATGAAATGATGCATGTGCAAGTAACCCCAGCCATTAAAATAATTGATTCTTTAGGGTTAAATTATTCACTTGATTTGATTATTCGATCATTTATTAGTATAATTTGTATTTTCAATACCTCCTTTTGCTAACTAACTGGAAAATTTTAATGATTATTTTTTAATATTATTTATTTTTTCATTTTCCACTATACTAAAAATACCGAAAGGCTTCTTAAATATTTAAAAATGACATCACTGATAATCAGTTTACAGTGAATTTCTGAAATTCTTTTAGTCGATCATTCTGTTTGATAGTTGTGTTAGAAAGAAAACTGTTGTTTCATTCCTGTGTGTAATCCTCAGCTCCTGTATTAATACGGTAAGTGATAGTATGCATATTTATGTTAGTGAAACTTTAAATGCTAAAAGTAAAAACGCCCCACTAATATTTTTTTGAATTCACTCGACATCCTCTTCCCAAAATCCAATGTTTTTAAAATTCTTATTTACAGTTTTATCAATAAAAAGCTGTTATCGTCCATTTTATATTTCTGGAGAATGAAAATTCACTTGAATATTGAAAATTTTCAACATGTTTCACAAGAATATTGATTATAAATATGAACAATTTCATTGAAAACAAACTCTGACTCGATTCATTCTAATACTGTTATCATGGCTCTATAAATATATGTTAGATAGGCTCCATCCGACATATATATCAACAATAAGTTTACAACAAATAACATGTGCATTACAAATCAGTGGTAAGGAGATCAGTCTTTTCTACGATGACGTGCAGCTCCGTCTCTCTGTACGTCCGTCCGTCTGGAACGATCAAACTCAAGTTGCCGCCTTTTCCGCGTTCACCTTTGCCGTACTTCCTGCTCCTGTACACATGTTTGTAGTACAATACCAATACGGTGAGAACGACTACTAGCGCCACGGCAACGACACAAACTATAATAATAGTGATGTAATAATTGTTAACGACGGAACACATTCCCGCTCTGAATTCCTTAACGGCCACGTACTGGTTTTCGTGTAAACAATTCATGTCGCCGAAGAAAGCATTCTCTTTTATTTTGCGGTCCAAGTCTGCGCATTCGCAAGGCTGGCTCATGTACATGTTCCTGAACCGCGCACTGGGTTCTACGGTCAAAGAGTACCTAGTCAATTTCGAGAACGTGTTGGAGTCGAAAATGAAGAGTGAGTCACCCGAAGAAAAATCTCGCCTCAACTTTATCCCTCCGAACGCGCCGTCGTGAACCTCTCCGAAGAAATTGCCGCGGAAGATCACCGTTCCTCTCGAGGAGACTTTGAAAGCCTCCCCGTTCAACTGGCTGATGTTCGAGTTGGTCACCTGGAACGCTTTGGGGTCGTTGATTACGAAGCCCCCGGGACGTACGGTGTCGAACACGCAGTGTGCCAAGGTCATATTTTGGTAAACCGTCACGTTGGCGAAAGCTCGACTAGGCACGAGTGGCGCAGTAACGCCATCTAGATCCAAATACTCGGTCGAGAACCTTTTGAAAGCTTGCACCTCGATGTCTTTGATCTCCGAGTTCCTGATCGTGATGCGTTCGGTTTGCAGAAGGTTGCTGAAGGCGAACGGTTGTATTTTTTCTATAATCGCGCCGTCGAAAACTATCTCGTTGATTCTTCCGGCGAAGGCGTGGCTGGAAATGAGCGAGACGTTGCTGTTGTATATGTATATCCTTAGCGAAGGTACGGTGACGTCAAAGCGTTCGTCCTGCGCGTTTTCCTCTCTGAAGCCGTACCAGTTTAGGCTTCTGGTGTCAAAGACAATCGATGCTATATCGGTCAGGTTGAGAGTTCTCAGGTTTTTCATTTCCATTACGGAGTTTTCCTCGAACCTCAGTACTTTGCATCTGCTTATTTGGACTTCGGTCGTGTCGAAGGCTGGGATGGACTTGGCTCCGATGGTCATCTGTAAAGATTTATATTTATAAGGGGAATCAAAAACCGTTGACAATTTCAAATAAGCTGGTGTTATCGAAAAAAATTAGGTTTCGTGTTGTAGGAACCTTTTCCTCAAATAAAATATATTTGCCAACAAACCTACTTCTAACGGTTGATTTTTTAAGAGGTATACGATTTGATTTTCAAAACAACACAAAAATTCAAAAAAATTGATGCAATCTTTATTGAAATCGATAGAATGATCAATATAATGTAATGTTTGAAGATGATTTCATGCAAATGTTGTCCGCGGCTCCGCTTCAGATGGCCCATGCGCAAGGTCCAATTTTGGCACACTCTCTCTAACATATCGACCGGTATTTCACGTATAAATGCTTCAATATTGGCTTCCAGAGCGTCAGTCGTTGCTGGTTTATCCCTGTAGACAAGAGCCTTAACATGACCCCACAAAAAATAATCCAAAGGCGTTAAATCAGACGATTTAGGCAGCCAATTGACGGGCCCCAAACGTGAGATAACCATGTCAACCATGTCCAATTCTCTCATTTTGGGCAACAAAAAGTCATCAATCATCACACGGTAGCGCTCGCCATTCACAGTAACGTTCCGGCCATTGTCGAAGAATTACGGCCCGATGATCCACACCAAACAGTAACTTTATAGGGATGCATCGGTAGCTCTTGCAATGCTTGTGGCTGGTCTTCACTCCAGATGCTGCAATTTTGCTTGTTAACGTATCCATTCAACCAGAAATGAGCCTCGTCGCTGAACACAATTTTTCGATAAAAATGTGGATCTTCCTCCAACTTTGCCAGCGCCCATTCACCAAATGTTAGACGTTGTGGGAGGACGTGTGGCTTCAATTCTTGCATCAGCTGTATCTTACAAAGTTTTACACCCAAATCCTTTCGCAAAATTTTCCACGTAGTGAAGTAACAGAGACCCAATTGCTGCGAACAGCGGCGAATCGACAGTTCACGGTCATCACGAACACTGGCGGATACAGCCGCAATATTTTCTTCGGTTCTCACTCTATGTATGCGTGTTGGTGGTTTGATGTCCAATAATGTAAACTGGATTCGAAATTTAGTTACAAGCGTCCGAATAGCTCCCTCAGTAGGCCAACGAAACTGCCCATAAATTGGAAGAAGTGCACGATGTACTTTCTTCACCAAGCATTAATTTTGATAATAAAATTCAATAATTTGCAAGCGTTGTTCATTCGTAAGTCGATTCATGGTTGAATTATAGACCAAATTGAACAAGTTTGACAATGACACAAGACACGATTCACGCGTGATCTGTCAAAAACAGTGTTGCCAAAAAGATACCAGCAAAAAATCACCCAAACTTGTAAAGTTTTTGCAGGATTCGTGTGAATTATCTTTCAAAAATATCCAAAAACGTGCTGATGAGGAGTTGAAGACTATTGTTTTTGTTCGAACTAAGTAAAATTTTATATTTATCCTCTTTGATACATTGTGCTGAATGGCGTTACTGCGTTCGATTGGATTTTTCTTCCGGTTTATACCCAAAATAAACTTCTGAGGCATGATCTACACATCTTTGTGGAAAGTTTTTAATTGATATTTTGTAATGTTCTTTTATTCTTCTGTTTCGTTTACAACAAATCCTTAAAAATCATCAATTTACCCCAGATTAATTTACTTTCCCAATTCCATTTGAAAATAAACATTTATCTACAACATTTAACAACAACGAGAAGCCACAATTCAATGGACTATTACTGAAAAAGTTTCACTTAAAAAAAATTACCTCGGTGCCTTCTTGACAGTCACAAACCAATCTAGCAGAAGAGCCTCCATACCATCGACAACCGTACTTCTTGATTTCAGTAACATCTTGAGATAGAACTGCGTTAAGTAGACTAACAAGGAAGAATGGCACTAGATATTCGTTTTGCAATATCATTCTTGTCTTGATTGGCTACATATTGGCTTTCCATTCGATGGAAGGTTTGATAAGAAAATCTGAAACATATTGTTCATTTGAAAAAAAATACAGTTTTTAATTATAGAAGGTTACGAGTAATAGTATGGAATGTGAGAATATTCAATTATCAGCTTTTTGTCATTACTTTTTTCATAGCTTTACTCCTTGGTAAAAAGGGTCTGTTAAAAAAATAAAGTGAATTTTTAATTTTTTTTCCGAAAATATTCATTTATTCATCAATTTCTATTTGGTCCCCTTCAAAGTAGTCAGTGTGTCAGTGTTTTTTTTCAATCGCCGAAGTTGTTATGAAATGCACTTTTTAGTGTGTTGATTGATCTCTCTCAGCGATTCAGTTTCATGGATCTCTTCAATCTTAGGAACAGGAAAAAGTCGCAGGGTAGCAACTCTGGTGAATGCGGTGGCTGAGACATAATTACGGTGTTTTTTTGGCCACAAAATTACTAACGAGCAATTGCGAGTGAGCATTGTGCATTATAGAAAACATGTTTAATTTTTTAAATCTGGTATGGCTTGTCTCCTGAATTATTTGAAAGCTTGTTAGAAAAGGAGACGGTTATCTTTTGTTTGAATACCTACACCTTCAACGTCACAAATTTATGTACATTCAATATTAGGTTGACCTTGGCCGTGACATGATTGTTAGTAATTTTGTTAAAAGGTAATGAGTTGAATGAATATGCCGAAGATATTTCTTTTTACCGACATTATTTGGAAGTTTAAGTAGATTTTGCATTGAAAATGGTGACCTTCAGTGTGCCGTTTTTATTTTCTGAATGTCCTCTCATCGTTTTTCGTTCAATTTAAATAAATTTTATCCTATAGCGTTGTCTCACTTCCTATTGATTCACCTCGGTATCTTCCATTAAAACTCAATTAGATTTTGAACTAGTCAGGATACTCTGAATAAAATACTGAACATTTTCTATAATTTTCTACGGATGTGGTGTACCTCAAGGCTAGAAAAAAAATTATTGCCCAAATCGGTACAAGACCCACTTACAGGAGAGCTTTTACAAATTATACATGTAACTGTGAACAAGAACTAAATTAAATCATTCAATAATTTGTAGAAAGAATTGAAAGTCATAATAACAAAAAAAACAATCATTGGAGAAAAACATAATAACATAGAAATAGATTTATTTGAAATAGATATCCTAATATACATAAATATTATACAAATATATCAGGTATTAAACAAAATACAAAAAAACTGAAATATACAGGCTGTAACATAAGTACGTTAAAATATTCAAGTGACTTATTCCTGAGACAATTTAAAAAAAAAGTCTATATGAACTTGTGTCCGAAAATGCATCGTTTCGGAGATACGGGGTGTTGAAATAACATTTTTTTGTTCGCTTTTTGAAAATAACTCTTGCAAAAAATAAGTTATTTGCACGAAATTCGGTACCCGGGGTTCATTTGACGTGGGAAATCATAATTTCGTATTATTTTCATGCAACAACCAGAGGGCGCTGCGTATGCTGTCATTATTTATTTCAAATTGCCATAACTTTTTTGACAGTAAACTTTAGGTACTTCTCATGAAAAAACTTAATTCCCACACATTTTCCAAGTAAAAAAGGGACACTTCCTCAACAACACTGGAGGTGATCGTTTTCGAGATATTTACAATTTTCTATATCGATGCATATTACTTAGCTCCTAGGGCGCTGAGTGAAGTTGCTGACAATATTACAAAAACTAAGTATGTGGTGGATCTAGTCAAAATAAACAACTTTTTCCTGTAAAATGTTTAACGAAGAATGATTCGTTTTCGAAATACAGATTGTTGAAATTTTTCAAAACATGGTAGGTTTTTGTCATAAGTTTTTTGCAATTTCATTTATTATCATCAAACTTTATACGCAGTATACCCGTACAGACTTCTTATAAACTGAGCATTAACCAACTGCCTATTCAATCCAAATAAAAAAAATTGTCAGGTTTAATTATTCAATTAGAAAGTGCTACATTTCGGAGTTTGTAAAAAAAAACAATCCGGAGAAGTACTATGTTATTTATTAGGAAAATAAACATATAAAAATTGAACGAAACAACTATTACAACTGTTCAAAGTGACGACCCCCAACAGTAATACAAGCTTCTGCTCTCTTCATCAAAGAATTCCGCACCCGTTGAAAAATGTCCGGAGTGTTTCTTATCGTTTCGCAGCAAGCTATGATGCGATCCCTCAAAATTTCCTCGTTTTCAATGGGGCTAGCATAAACTAGTGATTTTAGGTGTCTCCAAAAGAAAAAAATCGACGGGATTGAGGTTCGGTGACCTCGGGGGCTTCCTCTTCCTATCCATCGTTGGAGATATGCTACTTCTAAAAAAGTTCTTGCTATCACAGTAAAATGAGCAGGAGCTCTATGGTGCATAAACCAAGAGTGATTTCGGAGACCGATCATCTTCCATAAATTGGGGAAGCTCGTGTTCCAAAAAATGTAGGTAAGCATCTCCATTCAAACGTAAGGGAAGAAAATAGGGCCCAATTAATTAAACCCCAATTATGCCTACCCATACATTAAAAGAGAATATGTCTTGGAAATGAGTTTGAGTTATCGCATGTGGGTTATCTTCCACCCAGCTGTGGTTGTTATGGAAGTTCATGATACCATTTCTTGAAAAATTTGCCTCATCTGTGAAGAGGATTTTCGATAAAATTTGCGGACGTTGTTCGACTTTTCTTCGAAGCCATTGAGCAACTTCGATACATGGTTGGAAATCACGTAGCGTAAGTGCCTGGACACGCTGAATATGATAAGGATATAATTGCTGTTCCTTTAAATTTCTGTAAACTGTCATGTGACTCACATTTGAAGTTTGACTAATTTTTCTTGTACTTATCTCTGAATGTTCACTAATTTCTTCGAGAACCGCCTCCTCCAATTCTACAGTTCTTGTAGTCCGTGGCAGTCCTACTGCAGAATATGTTTCAAAGCTTCCAGATTCGGAAATTCGCAAATGTCGCCGCACACGGAGTCACGCGTTGGGGATACCTTTCCTGATAGATGCGTCTGGCCTCGCTTGAATTTCCGTCAGCCAAGCCGTATGCAAAAACCATATCAGCCATTTCAACATTCGTAAAGTCGGCCATGGTACCAAAAAATCACTTTATAAACTCCGAACTGTGAATTTGTCAATTAATAGTTAAAAATGTGACCGCGAACTTCTATTTTTATAAACAAACTTTCATAGCCTACTCAATTTAATTAACATAATTTGCAAGCGGAGAGTGACAAAAATTATTGAAATCAAATTTGGCTATAAAGTAATATGCATCGATATAGAAAATTGTAAATATCTCGAAAACGATCACCTCCAGTGTTGTTGAAGAGGTGTACCTTTTTTACTTGGAAAAGGTCTGGGAATTAGATTTTTTCATGAAAAGTACCAAAAGTTTACTTTCAAAAAAGTTAGGGCAATTTGAAATAGATAATGACAGCGTACGCAGCGCCCTGTAGATGTTACATGAAAATTTAGTACAAATAACTAATTTTTTGCAAGAGTTATTTTCAAAAAGCGAATAAAAAAATTCAATTTCAACACCCTGTATCTCCGAAACGGAGCATTTTCGGGCACAAGTACATATAGACTTTTTTACTTAAAATTGTCTCAGGAATACGTCACTTTAATATTTCAACGTACTTATGTTACACCCTGTATAAGACCTCTATAGTAGAATATATTGGGTAAAACATAGCAGTAGTCAGTAGTAGATGATGAAGAGATTAATAGAGAGAAGAATGATGAACAATTCAATTGGAATAGTATTGTGCCCGTAGATATTGAGATAAAGAGGCGTTTGAAGAGTTGGAGGGTGTTACTTTGTTTAATTTCATTAGGAAGCTTGTTATAGTCCAAGAGTCCTCTGTGAAAAATAGAATTCATTGTTCTTGAAAGGTTAGTTCGTGGGACAACCAAGTGATCTCTTCCTCTTGTATCTGATGGTTATATGTAATAAACTCATTGAAGTATATAAATGAATGACATGTATGACATGACATGTAGGAATGAATTTTAACATTTTTCACAAACATCACAAAGTAGAAAGGATATGTTTTATTTCCCTTTTGAACACTGGGTGTTGAAAATAGAAACGTTTTTTCGCATATTTGATTGAATTTTTTGCACGTCAAATGAAATGGAGATTTCAATAGTATATTCGTTCTTGGAGTAGGTAAATAAAAACAGAGTGAGCTTCTGCTGTTCAAAGGTAAATGTAGGTGCAATTTTATCTCTATAACACATAAACAAACATAAATCAAATCATTCTAAGACTGTAGAGGAGAGTTTAATATGCATTAATGAGTAGAATTCAATGCTTTCTTCTTGCCCATTTTCCCCATATTGCAGGATTTAGCAAAAACCTACGGGAAAATAACTAGAAGTATATTTCAATCCGAGATTCAGCGCATATAAATAATGATTAGCAAGCCACGAGGTGATCAGCATGATCGAAGAAGTCTCATTTCGACATGCAAACCAAGGAAATAATTTTAAACGTGTATATAAGCATGAAACTTAATGAAATTCTAATATTACTCAAAGATGAAATTGTAAACAAAGTAGAAAATGAAATAGGAGTGTGTGGTCACAACGTCTGCAAAATTGTGGGAGAATATAGCAAAAACCAACCAAAAGCGTGAAAAAAATTATAGATTTTGTGGATGACTTCAAGTCTTGATATATATGTGTTTACGGTTCAATGAGGATCATTCTCGTCTTTATCCATTTCACATGGTGATCACTATAAAATTTCATAATGTTTTTTGACAGTTTCCATCCTTTCAATTATCTATGATCTTGATAACTCATCCATATAACGTTTGTTGCATAAACAAGTTATGTTATGGATGCATTTTTTTATTTAGGGGTTTCCTTGTTTTTTGAATCGGTGTTGAGTTGAAACTATTTGTTTTTCGCAGGTATTTGCCAAATATGGAATGCTGGAAGCTATGAATCTTTCGAAATTTGTTAGACATATTATTTTCTCACCTCATTTGGAAATATTCAATTTTGAAAGTTTTGAAAATGCTACATTGATTGGCAAGTAGTAATTTTTTCAAATCATTGTTCATAAAATTATTCTTCATTATTATTAATATATACTCAAACAAGCTATAATTTAATGAGTAATTTTGTTTACGTTTAAAACAACTGAGTGGAAAGAACTATCACTAATGATTACTAGTTAAAAGGGGAAGTATTTCACGATATGGAGGGGAAAGTAAAAAGTGGCTGAAACGTCAATTTTGCGATGATATTTAAATGCACAAAAAATTCTTTTTAATCTGCACTATTTAAAGCGTAGAGAAGGATTGCATTAATCCTTTAACCAATACTTTATAAAGTCTTCGACATAAAACGGTACATAATATACTTCACTTCACTTCCGGTATAACGTAAAACGAAGTTGAGTTGACTTCATATTAAATCATCGATCATTATCAACTACTTCTTGCCCTAAATTTTTGGACTTCGTATCGCTGTACATTTTGAAATGCCTAAAAAATATAGGATAACCCAGGGATGCAATTGAACCCAGGTTTGTGTTCAATAAACTATACAAAATACAAATAAAACAGAACATAGAGTCAGATGCTACAAATGCAATACGCATATATAGAGACGGCTCAAAAACCAAAGAAGGCTAAGGATGTGGTGTACTTCAGATCACTAAGCCTAAGGATTAAGTGGGGAATGGAAAAAAATACCAGCGTGGTTCAAACAGAACTGGCTGGTATCTCAATCGCCACAAAAAAAAATAACCAGGAAAGGAATTTCTGGCAAAAACAACAATCTGCACTGATAGCAGACAAGCCCTATTAACCTTGAACAGACAACGTGTTACCTCAGGGCTAGTACTAGAGTGCCACCAAGATTTAGCCAAAGCCTCGGTAGATAATAACATTATCCTGAGGTGGGTTGAAGGGCACGACAGGAGTAAAGGTAATCGCATTGCCGACTCTTTAGCCAAGGAAGCGGCTGGACTAAGAATTTCAGGACCCAGTGGCACCTAAGGCCTGATGACTTCGACAATTGCGGAACTAGCCAAACGTCACACCCATGCTCAATACCTAAAGAGATGGGATGAAATCAAAGGATGCAATCTTGCCAGGATCACCCTTGGCGAACCTGGGAAGCTGGTGCCGAAGAATTTATCTGGCGATGACCAGGAAAAATCTAAGCTTAACAGTAGGATTTCTGACTGGCCATTGTCACAATATGGGGCTAGTGGACACACCTCTATGCAGGATGTGTGAACAGAAAGATGAAACTCTCAGGCATGTCCTATGCGAATGTCCGGAATTATCGTCAATAAGAGAGTATGTGTTCGGCCTACACCTGCCGATATAAAGGGGATGCCTCCCAGAGACCTGTCCACCTTCCTGGAAAGGAGAGGATGGACTATGACCAATGAGAGCAACTCCTTGGGAGGATGTACAATGGGTCACATGTGGCCTAAGTGACCTACACTCACCCTCCCTACTCTACAGATACAGAGAATATAGGATCACTCTATATGCATACGCTTATTTACAAAATTCGCAGTGACAAACATCCTATCCATCGGATTCCTGAACTGATTAAAATCTGTTTTTTTCCGTTAACCAGTTGTCGAACCCCTACGAACGACAACCCTCAGAAGTCGAAACTTGTGCGAGCTAAAGATTAACGAGGTCTTACATTTAACGTGTGATTCCTAAAACGGGTTGGACGATAGCAAGTGAAGATCGATCGTTCAGACTAGGGCTTGAACCACCGACCAACACGACAGTCGATTCGAGTGAGTGAACAAAGCACCCACGCCGAACCGCTTGGCTACCGACCTACTATTCGGTCAATTGTTCAATTGTTTGCTTAATGGAAATGAAATAATCGAGTTTTTTGTTGTTTGGGATTTCTAGGTGGCATGCTGTATTTTATGGTTGTCTCCTACGATATCAGCCGTTGAGATAATGTTAGTTAGATGTCAATACCTATCTCAAAATAAAAAGAATAAACTTTGGACTATTCAGTTAGTATCGGCTTCGTTGCAACTGGACTGTGAGAGAAATTAGGTTAATTTTCAACCACGGCTGTGTTGAGCATGATTACGTGATGTGTAGTAGTTACCTTTGGGGCTAAGTTTAACCCCTGCATAACAATGGGTTCATTGAACTTGAGCTTTCATAAAATCAATTACAGACTGTACTGGCTAGTACACTGAGAGAAAATTACGGTGTCTTAGAGAAGTAATGGCATTTTAATGTCGTCTGGAGGTATCCAAAGTAGTTATCTGAACCTGGCGAAGAAAATTGATTGATTAATAAGGTCTTACGGATAGCATTTGGTCCGACATAAGTTTTAATTTTCGCTTACCAACTGCCCATAATTTACAAGTCAAAACATGTAAGATTTGAGGATTAACGAGGTTTTACTTTTCAATGAGGATTCCTAGGACGGGTCAGACGACACCTGGTGAACACTCATCGCCCTAAAATAGCGGTTGATTCAATAAGTAGAATCAACAGATCACCTTCTAGTGATCCTTTTCAATTACTTAACGGACTGGAATCTATTCTCTCTGAATTACCTTCAAAAGCAAAAATTATTTTAACTGGAGACTTAAATATTAATTACACTGAACAAAATTCAAAAGCAACACAGTTTTTAATTAATTTATTGCAAACATATAACTTGGAAATGTACGTGAAATCTCCTACACGTGTGTCTCAATTTACCGAATCCACCATAGATTATTTTTGTGCAAATTTAGACTCCGAACTAGTTTTTTGTGATGTTCTTTCTTCTGGATTGTCAGATCACGAAGTAGTTCGTTCTCTCTCTCAATCTTAATCGAAATTTAAGTTAGGACGATTGTATAGTTCTGCTAATTATAACAAGTTCTCTAACTTGTGTCTAAGCTCTGAATGGAATCATATAGAATTTTCTGAAGACCCTTTTCTTAAGACCCTTTTCTTGAATTTTATAATAAATTACTTTATATATTTGATAAAAGCTTTCCGGTTCAAAAAATCAATTTTAGACACAAAAACAAAAGTTGGTTGACAAGAGGTATTAGGGTTTCGGCAAAAAACATGAGGGTATTACATTATTTGAGAAAATTTACATCTGCTCCATTTTTTCTTAATTACTTCCTCCGCTATCGCACCATTTACAGAAATGTAGTTAAACTAGCCAAAAGTAAATATTATAAAAGTAGAATGGATAAAGCTACGAATAAATCAAAAGAAACTTGGTGTATCATTAATGAACTTACTGGCAAGAGACACAAAAAATTTGTGGACATTCCGTTTTCTCCTACTGAACTTAATGACTTCTATTGCTCTATTGCGGAGGACTTGACGAAAAATATAAAAGCAGCCGGTGACCCCTTTGACTATGTGAATATCGAAATTACGAACACCTTTATATTATATGAAACAAATATTACCGAACTGCATGAAACATTATTTTCCATTAAAAATAAAAACTCCACAGGCTCAGATGAAATCTCTATAAAAATCCTAGAAAATATTCCGGTAAGAATACTTGATATATTAGTTAGTCTTATAAATAAGAAGGAATCTTTCCAGTTTAGCCAAAGCATTTGATTGTGTGAATCATAAAATTCTTTTACGGAAACTCAGTAGATACGGTATAACTGGAATAAGTCTTAAGTGGTTTGAGTCATACTTAGCAGATCGCACCCAGATGGTCAAAACCACTTCATACTCAAATGAAGGTAAAATTACTTGCGGCGTCCCACAAGGTTTGGTGCTGGGCCCACTTTTATTCTTAATTTACATTAATGACCTATCGTCTATAAACATCCAAGGAAAATTTACTTTATTTGCTGATGATACTACAAGTTTATGGCATGTTCCTAGCAACCATACGTTGTATGAAGTTATTGTGAAGGACTGGTTTGGCTCAAATGTCTTGAGCTTGAATTTATCAAAAACAAAGTGGTGTCCTATCGCTGCCAGATTCCAGCCGTACATCTAAATAATATTCAAATTGACAACGTATCAACTTCTAAATTCCTTGGCTTGTTCATTGACAATAATTTAAAATTCAACAAACATGTAGATACTTTGAAATCGAAGCTCTCTCCTCCTGGATGTTATGCAATACGAGTAACTGCATTTGAGCTCGGACCTGCAGAAGCTAGAATGGTTTATCATTTCCTTGTTGAATCCCATCTTCGTTATGGTATTTGCTTTTGGAGTGTGTGTTCTACAACATGCCTTCAATCAGTTTTACTAATACAAAAACGTGCAATACGATGCATATGCAAAGTCAAGCCTAGGGACTCTTGTCGGCCTCTTTTTGACTCTAACAGAATCCTAACTGTGGTCTCCTTATTTATATATGAGACAATCTGCCTTCTCTTCAAAAATAGGGTATTGTTCAACAACTTGGACGCGCCAATGTATCAAACCAGGCAAAGATTCAGCTTTAAATTACCGCTGCCTTCTTCGACCCTAGTTAAAGATTCCATTATTTACAATGGTCTCAAAATGTTCAATCACCTTCCTCAAGCTATAAGAACCATAAATGACCTTAGAGCTCTTGAGAAAGAGTTGAAAGACTTGCTTTCTGTGAGACCTTATTATAGCTTAGCAGAATTCTACGATGATAATTTTAATTGAGAAGATTGTAATATCTACGGTATTTCATTGATTTGATTTTATTCAATTCAGTTTAAATTGATTTATTTGATTTTATTGACCATGTTCTTATATCTTGAACGTTTGTTATTATTTACATGTCTCTTTTCAGTTCATGTTATCACTTACTTTAAGTGATTTTACTTTTGTGATACTTTTGTGATTTCAGGTATATGTTATTTATATTTCGCACAAGGCTTTGTCAATAAGAATTTATTCTTCAGACAATAAAGTATATTTGAATTGAATTGAATTGAAAAACTAATCACCCTAACAAACGTCTATCGTCTGACCAAAACGTTTCACAATTGGGAAAAATATTTTTTATTTATTATTCCTTATAAAGAATTTGATGCTTCTAGAGCTAAACGGCCATTTCAATAAACACCAGTATTCCCAAAATGGGACAGAAAATGGTTGTGTTGCCACTGCAAAGATAGATTGAGTCAAAAAAATCCTTCTATGGAGAGCCTTTGAATTGCAATTACATTCAATTGAATATTGTGAAAACAATGTACTCATCTAGGATACATTTTCTGAGGTTTTTTCATTTTAGGAGTTAGTATTGGATATTCTGTATTTATAAGGTTATTGTAGATTCAAATAATCACATTGAACATGTCTTGACTCTCCAATCATAGAGGCAGTAGATAATATAAATTGTTCGACGACTTGAACAAATCAATAAAGAAGGATATGTGTAAACGCGAACGGCTAATATTTACTCTAGTTTTATTTACTCAGATACTAATACTCGACGAAACATACCTTACGAACTCACAAAACTGGCTCTAACAACGATGTGGACTTTTTCAATAAAGCAACTCTACTCAGTCAATTGTTCTATTTCGTCACTTCACCCACTTTCGTCTGATTCATATGTTGATTTTTCACGCTAAAAACCGCGTTGATTCTTTATTAGCACGCTGATAAGATTAGATTTATCTTTCGTAATTTCGCGTCCAGGTGTCAACATCAATGACGAATGGTTTAGAATCTGTCACTTAGGAGACCGCATCGTCACTTGTTGAGCTTATCATTTGTTTTAACTAGGCGCGAACTGACGACTGAAATTGTTATTGACATTTCTCGGACTCGGCATTCAAAAATATTCGTGAACCTTACCTTTGTTCCCAATTGTGAAAATTCGAACTCTGGACTGGATACCTGCTCGCTGTCGGTACAGAATTGTTCTTCTATTTTGAATTCGAATATGTTTGCGCACTTGTGGGTATGACCAATCGATAGCCGCTATCAAGGCGGCGCGGTTTACGATTATATCGCGCTGACAGAACAAAAAACTATCGCGGGCGAATGGACGGATCGTGTCGTTTGTCGAGATGGCTCACGAATGTGTCAGCAATTAACCATATCGCCCGCTTACCTCGACCAAATCGCCGTCGCATATGTGCACGTTTCTCTCTCGGCATGTTATTCGTTTGTTTAGATATGGGAAGGTGCAGCTAGACGCGCCAGATTTTCTCGGCGAAGACGTTTCCTATTTGTTTTGACTGTCGATGCGTCTGTTTTCAGCGTTTTCTAGGGATTGTTTTGTATTTTGTTTTCGAAGAGCGCATGTGCTGTACAGGGCGCGATGATAATTTCGTGGTTATCTTTCTTGTAGTGGAAATTTATAGAAAAGATAGCTGATTGATATCGTTATTCTGTTGTGTCTCATTTTCAAAAAATGAGACTGCGAGAGATCTCCGGATGAACTTCCCTTGATCGGAAACCATATTAAATACAACGTTCTGGACGTATTTAAATTCTTTGCGTCCATCAAAAGAGCAAACAGTAGAAGTGATGACCTTAATTTTTTTTGGCAACAATCATTGTTTGAAAAGAAGAGTCAATAAAATTAGAACATATAAAAATACATCATTTTCATGAGGACAAAGTTTAAAAAAAATTTTTTTAAAATCTGTTTTTCCGTTAACCAGCTGTAGTACCCCTACAAACGACAACCCTCATAAGTTGAAACTTGTGCGAGCTAAGGATTAACGAGGTCTTACCTTCTAACGTGTGATTCCTAACACGGGTTGAACGATAGCACGTGAAAATCTATCGTTCAGACTAGGGCTTGAATCACCGACCAACACGGCAGTCAATTCGAGTGAGTGAACAAAGCACCCACGTCGAACCACCTGGCTACCGACGGGCTACAATTATATATTATTTGAACATGAATAGAATAAAAACAAGGTTTCGTGAGAAAAAGTTTCCATGAGTAAAATTTTATTTTAAATTCTTCCAGAATCGAATTTGATGTCAACTGTTATTTTATGCATTTCCGTTAATCTAACCATTTGTCAGACTTGAAGTTAACGAACTTTAAACTTAAATTAAAATACTGACAACTGATGTTGTAACACAAAAAACAAGTTCACAAGGCGTTTCAAATTAACGTTGCCACGAAAATTATTTACAGTTTTTTTGAAGGAGACCATCTAAAAAGAACATAAAATAGGTTTTGAGTATATTGCAATAAGTTTTGAGTGTATTTTATCGAATTTCGGTAACCACATAATTTTAATTTATTTAATCAACATTATTGCAATTAACTTGAAATCGATTACATTTTTGAATAAAGAATCAAGAGGCCTTTCAATTGATATATAACAAGCCTATACTTCCCATTTAAAAAAATGGGGGTTGTACATGTCATTCGACGGGGGTTGAAGGTAGGGGTAGCATTTTTCCGTTGAAGTATGTCAAATTATAATTTAAATTTGACGTGTTTCGGGATTTTGTTGAAATATGTACCATAACCGGAATAATGAATTTATTCCATTTGGCTTTTGCACACTGTATAATTGAAATACCAAGTGCGTTGATATAAAATAGTATTATGGATTACAAATTCATTCATTCATTCATAGGGAGGCTGATTTCCTATCAGCAAAAAAAACATTTTTTGGCGTCATTTTGTGGGTGAAAAAAATCGGTGTTTCGTTTTTGAAAGTACTAAAATTTGCGACTTGGCGAAGAAAAATCACTGATATGTAACCCTTTGTGGTGAACCCAGGGCTAGACATTTTGCTCCTTGTATCTCCAGTATCTCGCGTCTCCCGGCGAGACGAATATCGCCCGCAAAAAAAGAGGAAAAACGGATTCAATATCGTGATTTTCTCTTCGAACTCCACAGACTCTCTTCACACCACTCTGTCGAGAGGGTTATTTTGATCATTGGAGTCCTTGGTGGAATGATACCCTCTCTGCTCTCGAATCTCAAGATCAAGTCGGCGGAGACAGAAATTATGACCAGACAAATGCAGAAAGCTTGTCATTCTTGGCTCATTGCGTCTGGGGCACATATTTTTCGAACCCAATGATCACTCGCCCCACGATGTGGAGAGCTGTCATTGGTTGATGATTCTGGCGCGCCATGGGAAAAAAATAATTGATTTTTATGGACGGGTGAAATTATAAACAAAGGAAATACAATGAAAAAGTGGGCCTGACGAATGGTATAACAAACCTGTAGTGTTCTGCACTGCAGTTTTGAACTTCGCCTTTTGGTTGTTATATCCTATTTCACCACTGACCATGAAGACCACTATTACTGTTATTATCATTATCATTATTTCCTGACCTCATCATCACTTGATATTCCATCCAACCAAAATGTTTTGCAATGTTCTTGAGAATCCTTTGAGAATGTTTTTCACATATGTTTTCAGATGTTTTTCACACATGTACTAAGAATCACACGTTAAAAGGTAAGACCTCGTTAGTCCTTAGCTTGCACAAGTGTCTCAAGTTCTGAGAGTGGTCGTTCGTATGGGGGCGACAGCTGGTTAACGAAAAAACAGATTTTCAAAAAGATTTCATTGGATATTTTCTTCTCAGCCGATATCTTTATGATAAGAGACCTTCAACGGAGATGACCGATTTTGGACTGCAAGTTGAAAATATGACCATTTTGGAGCGATTCCATTTTGCACGAGCGAGAATCTAAACGCATTCTCATTTTTTTTCCTCAATATTTGAGCTATTTCTTGCAAACATATTATAATAACATTTACTTCATTATAACATTAAAATCAACAGTTCAACAACAACTTTTCAACACGCTCAAAGGTGCGAACTCGTTTTCTCCATTTCATAAAAGAGGATGTTTGCATCTCCACTCACAAGCGATTTTGGTGAAATTTATGATACGTGTGAATCATTGTATTCGTGCCACGTGCCAGTATAAGGATGTCTGCAGAATGCTGTATAATGTCCGCTGTAGTTCGACCCACTGTGATTCGAAAGTGCATATAGATTATGACGACAAGGAGTCACATTTTCTGCTGCATAATTGTTCATATCTAATCCATCTAGAGGAAATTCGATACAACATTTAATATGTCTCTAATCTTTCTGTTAGAGAAAATCTTTTGAAATGAATGACTAAAATATACGGGGAAACTTATGGATCGATAGATACTTTGTTCATTCTCTTCTATCCTTGCAAATTGAACACGTCGGTTTTTCATGTCCATACAAAGTTTCCTCTCTTGTGAAGAAATCCAAGCATTGTGATGAACTCAATTGGCCAGTTCTTTGTGGTATGGGGAGTGACAAATCCCAAAAAAGACCTAAGGTTACAGATGAGTGTCCAAAGTGTGTGCACTTCATCGTGGATTTTAATTGACCAACGAAATTATCTACAATCTTAGAGTTATATGTACTCAAATAAATGACTATTGCGCTTTTCCGCTGTCGCTCATTTTTTCGATAATCTCCGTTAAGGTTGGTTTAGGTTTCTCAATAATTCTATTAACGTCATCATGTAAACCTTCTAAAAGATAACGAAGGAACTCATGGGCGTCTTGATGCACATGACCCATGAATCGAGGGGCAAAACTCTGAATCTGACTTTTTAAGGAGACTGTGTTCACTTTTCTATTAGATGAATCTTCTGACCACAATTCCTTGATAACTTCTGCGAAAGCTTCGATCAAAGCACCCTCCGTACTAGAAACAGCAGTATTGATATATTTCATGTAAGTACTCATCTTTTTTCAAATATTCCAGTGGCCATCTCGTATTTGATAAACATTGTATTACACTGTTCATGAAACAGGTGTTGCTCAGTCCGTCCCTGTCGGATGTCGATTTTTAGCGAAAAAAATTGGCCTTTGGAACGATTACAACGCGATTACAACGGCAGATGCCACCAACAGTGGGTATCATGTTCTCAACAAAATTCATAAACGGTTTGCACAATTCATCATCTGTTTTGTTGTGGACAACTATGATCTATTTCTGTTGAAAGCATTACATCACGGATAACTCTATTCGTGTTTATCACCAACACATACCTTGAATTACGCCAACGAATGTTCTGTGCCAAATAATTATTTTTGTGTTTTTATATTTTTATTGTTCACGTCACATTAGCTATATGTATGTGTTGTTCACATGGGAGTTCAGTCGCTAATTGAATTTCTACAATGTCGCTTTAGGAATTTACCTTTCTGAATATTTCAGCTCGTGTGGAAGAAATATAATTCTTTCTTTTTATAGGCTAGTTCTTTAAAACCACATTTTGGAGATTTTTAATATGAACGCCGTAAATACTTTGTATACGTAGGATGTTCAAAAAACAAGGTGAATGTTCAAATTCCGCAGGCTACGTACATTTTTTGGCCAAAAACAACACCGTCATCATGTCACAGCCACCGTATTCACCAGATTTGACCCCCGCGAATATTTTTCGTTCTCAAGATTGAAGAAACCCATGAAAGGACGGCGTTTTGTGACGATTGAAGAGATGAAAACCGAATCGCTGAGAGAACTCAGGGACATACCAAAAAGTGCATTTCAGAACGCTGGCACAAGTGTTTTATACCTTAGGTTGACTAGTTTGAAGGGAACATAGTGAATAATGAATATATTTAGTTCTGGGAAACCTACTAATGTATTGAAATTGATATTTTTTGATTAGTTGAAAAACATTTCTGAAAGCAAAGTGTACAGGAACTATTAAAAAACAAACTTACTATATTTATACAATTTATCAAGCTTTCATCTTCGAATACCTACAGACTTTATCACGTCAGTCACGTCCAAATCTGATTGTAATAAATAACAGTTTAAAAAAAACTAAAATAACACGCTTTAATGGCAACACAATTTGAAAAATAAAACATAATTCGAAACTAATTTAAGATTGTGTTCAACATCCATAACAAGTCCTATGGCTTGATGAAACTAATGACTATTAACAAGTCTGAAATCAGAATAAATCTATTTACAAAAATATTGATTTTGTTGTAAAAAAGCGTGGGATGCTTTAAATTATATTGACATTATGGCTCCAATCTGGCAAACAGCTCCAAACCAAGTATTTATTACATTGGCTATTTGGCACCCCTTGTTTTTATACAACAAAATTTTGTTTTTTGTAAATAGATTTATTCTTATTTCAGACTTATTAAAAGTCATTAGTTACATTAAGCCACAGGACTATCCATGTTGAACACAATCTTAAATTACACACATCGGAAAAATCTAGGGATATTTTTATAACATACTAAATATCATAAAAATAAATGCATGAGGTCGTTTAATTTCGATTGAATTGGTACACTCGACCACCCTGTAGATTTCTATGGGTTGAACAAAGCCTACAAAAACGGTAACTTTTTACAAACTGTAGGTTTTCGGCTAAAATGAATAATCTGAAAGTGTCGAGTTTGTACATTCTATGCAGTTCTTGCTCAGCAATTAAACTGGAAATATTGTGCTTCAACATGGAACGCCATCACTTACCATTGGCTGAGATGAATAGAGCTGTAGGTCTTCTTCAAGGTGGCATGCGACAAAATGATGTAGCTCTTCGTTTGGGTGTCTCCCAAAGTGTTATCAGTCGATTGTGGCGGCGTTTCCGTGAAACTGGCAGTCCAGCCGAACAACATCCAGGGCGAGGACGCGCTACAACTGCAGTTCAAGACCGATTTTTGGTCTTAACCGCAAGAAGACAACCGACAATCACAGCATCTGAGTTGGTTAACGTGTTGCAGCAGACGCACCAGGTAACCATTGGTCGTGATACTATCAGAAATCGACTGCATGAAGCAGATCGCCACAACAGAAGGCCACTTAGATGTCCACCTTTGTCGAGAGGCAATCGCGGTAGAAGATTAGAGTGGTGTCAAGAACATCAAAACTGGGATGCAAATTATTGGGCCACAGTTTTGTTTACAGACGAATCCAGATTTGGATTTCATCCAGATTCTCGTCGAGTAAGACTGTGGAGACGACCTGGAAATAATGAACGTTTGAGACACGTCCAGGAAGTCCACACATACAGAGGTGGTACAGTAATGCTATGGGGCGGAATCATGATCGGCGGCAGAACCGATCTTGTTTTTTCAAATCGCTCCCTCACAGCTCGACACCATTCTTCTACCTATCGTCCGTCCGTTTGCTGGTGCTGTTGGTGAAAACTTCCACTTAATGAAGAATTACTCCGCATATGGGGAACATTCACACAACATTTCAATTGAGAGAGCTTTTAATCGCTGAATGGGCAAATGTACCTCAACAAGACATTGACAATCTCATTTTGTCGATGCACGAAAGATGTAGGCCGTAATAAACCAGCGTGGAGGCCATACTTTGTACTGATTCCAATTTTTTTTTGTATTATGATTTTTTTTCGGGGTGCCAAAGAAGAGCCATATTTTTTTTTAGTTTTGCTTATATGCGCACTCAGTATTTTTGACCATTTAATAAATTTTGTTGTAAGTTACATTCGTTTAATAATCACCCGTCAACTTTTTTTTCCCTAAAGCGATCTAAAAAAAAATTATTGCCATTTTTAAAAATATTCCTAGACTTTTCCGATGTGTGTAGTTTCGAATTATTTTTCAGTTTGTGTTGCTATTAAAGCGTGTTTTTTTAGTTTTAAACTTTTATCTATTTTCCACATTTTAGTTTGGCTTGCTATTTGTTTTAATTTCTTTTAATATAAAATATATACGCATGCGCAAGTAGTGTGGTTGTCTACTTGCTCTCACACAGACTGTGTGAGGAAATTATTTAATCCTAGCGATCTTGATCAGGATAATGAGATAAACTTATGAAATTATTATATTGTCACCGATTCGTAATAAGTGTACAAAGTGATACATTGAAAGTTATATTATTAACGGAGAAGATTTCTATCACAAAATTGTTTAATGAATTATTTATACAGCGTACAATTATTTATTTTTAATTTGATATATCGATGAAATTGATTCATATCCAGTAAAAATTATAAATATCACTCAGATTTTTTTTATCTGGTTTTTTATTCATACTTTTCGGGATTTTGTTGATCAATTCAAGAAAAATTTTTAGACATATTTCTTCCTGAATTCTCATTAATTTATTACAGCTGGATCAATTTCGTGAGATATCAATCAGAATATAATATAAACGAGAAAGTCACTGATTTTGCATACTTGATTATCTTCACTGGTTTAACTTTGTAAATGTTGATGCTGATCTTGATAATTTTCAATATGCATGCTAATCAAATTCAAATACTAATTTCACTACCACTTTTCTTTTGGAGATGACCTTGAACTATTATTCCGAAAAAATAAATATTTATTAGGTTATTATTTGACATGTATTAGAATATTGTATAATCGGTGAGTTCTGAATCTGCTTGAAGAACTAAAATAGAAAATCGAATCAGTGGGATTATCATTATAATTTGGCATGTAGATTTCAATGAGATGGATATCCACCACACCATTTTTTCCAGTTGAACTGACCGTATATGGCATACTTCCTGGAAGATGGATTTCTCGAAGAGTATCGGGTAAATGGCTACCACTGTCAACAAAATTAACGTCTCTATACTCTGTTTCTCGGAATCAAAAAGCGATAAATGCTTATAACTGCAAAATGCTAACAGAGTACTCAATTTTTTTGGGATTTCGTTATGTTTTGCCACAGATGGTATAGGCGGGTTTATAATATTTAACCGGGTCCACCCTATTTTTGTATCGCAAACAAAATATTTTATTAGCGTTAGGGTAGTTTTCTACCTGCATTGGCGTTCATTTGGGTATTTCATCAAAAATACTTGTTGGAACTAATGACTATAAAAAACATTTCAATTAAAAATATTTACATGAAAGTAAATAGATATGCTTATTTGAGAAGACATTAGGTATAATTGAGATCTGCATGTTATCATCAGATGAACACGATAAATCTTCGTCGAATCCGGACAAATAATTCGGCTTTCTGCTTCGATAAGTTTATTGGGAGTTAAAATGGACACTAATACGTCTTGGCACAATCATGTCGCTGGAATTGCAAAGGCTGCTTCTCAAAAGCTTGAAACACTGTCCCGAACCAGAAAATTGTACACACCGCAGCAACTTTTGATGCTTCATAAAGCTCTGCCTTCTTTGGAGTGTTGTTCTCATGTATAGAGCTCCGCCCGTAAGCATACCTTGAAGCTGCTGGATTCCATCCAGAAAAGAGCCACCCGCCTGATTGGAGACGCGAACATCACTTGCAACCTTGATAGCCTGGAATATCGAAGAAAGTTTGGAGATTTGTCTCTCTTCCATAGAAACTTTCACGGGGGGTGTTCAAGTGATTTGGCACATTTGATTCCACCAAGAGCGGTTAATATCAGAAATTCGCGGCGGACTGTGGCTGCTCATCGTTTTGAGGTTCAACTCAGTACACCTCGAACTTCACTGTTCGATAGTTTTTGAGGTAAGTAAACAACTGACAAATAGCTGAATAATATATGATTGAATTTTATTATTTTTATAGTATTAAGATGGATGCCGTAGCAGGTCCAAGTAATGTACAAAGAAAGCGGATGTTTATGTCGTTAGAAAAAAAACAGATTGTCTGTAGAGTGTACGAAAATTTTAAAAATACACTCCCTACAGTGGAAGTTGTAGCCCAGTGTTCATTTTTAAACGGAATATCCGTGTCGACAATTGAACGCATTGTATGTGACAAATAGGTGACTGGGATTGTGCAAGCTCCAAAAGTACATTGTCGTGGTAGAAAAAAACTTGAATTGGACGAGTACCAGAAACATTTTGTACGCTATACCGTTCATTCTTTCTTTTTTGAGAATAAAGCGCCAACCCTCGAATCCATTAGGACAAAGGTAATGGATAATGATCTCATTCCAAAAATGATCAAAGAGAAGTTAAGGAAAATAATAAAAGAAGATTTAAAATTTATATATGCCAAACGATCCCGTAAATCTGTCTTAATAGAAAGAGAAGATATAGTCTCATGGCGACGGAGATATCTTCGCTCCATTAGGGAAATGCGTTCTGCTCACAAAAATATTTATTATCTGGATGAAACGTGGGTGAATGCTGGTCACACAGTATCTAAGAGCTGGCAAGATACTACTGTAACTAGTTATCGTCAAGCATTTGTGGACGGTTTATCAAGAGGGTTACGCGGATCAACGGGTAAAGGGCAACAACTAATTGTCGCCCATATAGGTAGCGAGAGTGGCTTCTTAGTGCACTAATTTTTTCATAAAAAAAACGGGAGATTATCACGAAAACATGGACGCCCAACGCTTCAAAGGATAGTTTGAATCCCTTCTTTCACGAGTCGAGTCAAATTCGGTAATAGTAATGGATAACGCTTTTTATCACAGTCGATTAGTAGAACAGCTGCCAACTATGACCACCAGAAAAGCAGACATGCAGAGTTGGTTAGGACAAAAAGGAATTCCATTTTCCGAGGACATGCTTAAGGCTGAGCTTATGAGTGTCATTAAACATCATCGTGACAGATATCGCCAGCATGTGGTGGATACAATAGCGCGTGCTGAACGCATAACCATTTTGAGACTACCATTGCGAGTTAAAACCGATAGAATTAATCTGGGCTCACATTAAGGGTTACGTAGCTCGTGAAAACGTGACATATAAAATTTCTGATGTCCAACGTTTATTAGAACTCGCAATGGAACGGATACGGAAAGAAGATTGGGCTAATGCTGTAGCCCATTAGATCAAGGAAGAAGAGAAAATGTAGAGATTGGACGGGATGGTAGACACTGTTTCCGACCAAATAATAATAATAATAATAATATTTTATTCACCATTCACGATACATAGTGTATATATGGTAAGTCAATCAATAATCAGAATTAATACTAGGTATAAATTTAAAAATGTTTATATTTATACAAGACGTCACTAAAAAGAAAAAAAAAGAAATAAATTTATACATACATATAAACACATACACAATTGAAATATATAAAAACGTATACAGATCTAGTTCATATTTTATTTTTCAGAAATTATCGTCTAAAAATTCTTGGAAACTATAGTAGCATTTCTCTAATAGCAAGTCTTTAACTTTCTTTTGAAATATGATGTTACTTCCAGTCCATTTGAGTGATTCTGGTAGTTTATTGTAATATATGATTGCATTGTAATCCGGAGAACTCTCATAGAATGTCGTTCTATGTTTAGGAATTTTCAATAAGTTGCCGTGTCTGGTGTTATATTCATGTTTCTCAGAATTACACGGATAATTATCTATATTCTGTTTGGCAAAGATAATACATCGAAAAATGTACACAGCAGGCACCGTAAAGATAGATCGACAACTGTCTTGATAATTCAAGTTAAAAATCAGTCTTACTAAACGCTTTTGGGAAACAAACACTCTCAAGAATCCTCTTGCTCGACCCCATGCCAATATATTCAGATTAATATGTGCATATGCCATAGCATAGTAAATGCTTAGCAAGCCTGCTATATTCAAGGTTGATTTCATTTGTTTAATAGCGAAATAGGCTTTATTTAGTTTTGAACATACACTTTCAATGTGTCTACCCCAATTTATACTCTCATCTAAATGAGTGCCTAAAAATTTAGTTTCCATAGAGGGTTGGATGTCGTCAATTACAAAAAGTTCGTTGGGTAACAATTTTCGGTGAAAAAATTTGACTATTACCGATTTGGACGTGTTTAGAATCAACTTATTTCTCTGACACCAGGATGAAAATTGATTTACAACCATTTCCAGTTTAACTGCAAGCTGTTCTGCATCCTGATCGGATATTGTTATCGTTGTGTCGTCGGCAAACATGGTAACATGAACGTTTTCTAAATATTGTGGAAGATCATTTACATAAAGAAGAAACAGCAGTGGCCCAAGAACTGAACCCTGTGGGACCCCAAGTTTTACAGCCTGACTGTGTGAAATTGAATTATTGCATCTCACTATCATGGTTCTATCTGTCATATATGATTGTATCCACTTTATTATACTGGCTGGAAGTCCTAGAGGCGCCAATTTATCTATTAAAGTTTCAATACACACTGTATCAAAGGCTTTTGACAAGTCGAAAAATAATGTCAATCTCTTTATATATATAATTAAGCAAGTGACACGAGGCTGTTTCAATCGACCTGTTTTGCCTGAAACCATGCTGAGAAGTACTTACTAATTTATTCTTTTCTAAGTGATAAATCACTCTTGTAGACACTATTTTTTTCAAACAATTTCGATAAAGAACTGAGAAGAGAAATTTGCCTGTAGTTGTCAACTACTTTTAGGTCACCTTTTTTGTGCAGAGGAATTACCAATGCTGTTTTAAATTCATCTGGAAAGAACCCTTGTATAAGTGATTGATTCATTAGGTATATAAATGGTTTTAGTATTAAGTCAATAATATTTTTTACTACTACTTCATATTCTGTGATAGGGTAAGATGGGTATGGATAATTGATGGTAACATTTTCTACCCTAGTACAGGGAAGAGACATATTCTGACCAAAATGATTTAACATTGCGGAATCTGATGCATTAGCGAAATGCTCAGCAAAAGTTAATGCAATTAATAGATTTAAGTGTGACTAGGGATTCCTCTTCGGACGAGTCAATGGATTCTGAAACTTCATAAGCATAAAATATGTAATTATTTCTTTGCTTTGTAGTTCTCTTTCTTTATAAAAGGAACATAATAATTATTTTGTAAATTTTTCTATTTTTTTGAAGCACTGTATTAGGCATAATAGGAAAATGTAATCAGTTTTACCATTGACACCAGGTAGCGCCACCTGCTATAACAATTTTTACGTAATACCTATATGTTTAAATAAATAAAAATATATTATTTTGGTACGCCTCTGCAGAGTTGGTAAGAGGATTATTCGTTGGTCACTTCAAGTGCGACGTTGCTAATGAATCACCTTCAATTGAAAATTGTTATAGTATAGGGAACATCCACTTGAAAGTGATTTATAACTCCGTCTAAAAAAGTAGACTATAGATATCTTTTTATTCAAGACTTTAGGGAATGAAACTGAGTTGGAGGGGGAAACATTCCCAATGATTGTATGTTTTGCTCAATTATAAGAAAAGCCCTTCAAATGTTCGTAAATATCCCCTCGAAGACGGAATTTCCGAAAATCATTTCGAAACTCTTATCGATATTTCGAGTGTTTAAACAAGGTCTACATTTGTTTATGTATTAATCTAAGGAGAATGGCGCCTTGTCGAATTGATAACATTTTTCTGTTATGAGACACGATCTTGAATCAAAACGTGCCGCGTACGGCCTTCCATTGTTCAATTGTTTCACAAGTTTACCTAACGATTGACCTAAACAGAGGAATAAACGCAAAATGTACAATAATTTGAACATACCTCTAACTGTATTTTTGATACACACCCTATTAGTTAGGTTACTAGAAAAATAACGCAAATTCTATGTTTTTCAAAAAATCAACCTACAAAAATATTGTTGTTTTGACCAACGATTATTTTATCGTGAGTATGAATACTTAAGACACACAAACATTATATTAACTCTTGTGAAAATATAGGATAACAAAAATAACTGGCAAGATGTACTGTGGACAAGACAAGATTTATTCTGACTGCACAAAGTTTAAAATGTAATGAATGTGATTTTACAAATACAATATTTCACCTAGGTAGTTAGAGAGGGGGTTCAGCTTGACCATTGCAGGGACAGAAAGAGGTTCAGATTAACATAGGTAGGAAAAGGTCATAATAGCGGGTGAGTCCCAAGATAAGGGACACAAGGAAATATACTAAAAAACTGCGGAAGTCAAAATCTGAATATTATGGCAACAAAATAGAAATATCTGAAAACCGACAGAGAGCCACGTGGAACAGAATAAATGAATATACAGGAAGAAATAAAAACAAAAAAGAAGGATATCCTCCTTGAAATAAATGGTGTCTTGTTAACCGATAATTCGCAAGTTGTAAATGAGTTTGCTACCAACTTTGCGAAGGTAGCGTCTGAAAATCAGGCAAGCTACATAGGTCAGAATATGTCAATACCACATACCGTCGCTGATTTCAATGAAAACTCTATTTTCTTCGAGTAAGTGTTGGAACCTGAGATACTAAGGACGATGAATGGTTTAAAAAATAAATCATCGAATGAATTTGATGATATAACAGTGAAAGCTCTGAAATATGTCATACCAACAATATCGGGCATTCTAGTGAAGCTCATAAATAAATCAATATTTGAGGGAGTTTTTCCTGAAGTCTGGAAAACTGCAAAGGTTATACCAATACATAAAAAAGGTTCCCAAGTAGATATTGACAACTATCGCCAAATTTCATTATTAAGTGTGTCATCAAAACTACTAGAAAAAATAGTTGCAAATAGAATTGTTCTATTCCTTGAAGAATACAATATCTTATCGGATCAACAACATGGCTTTAGAAAAGCTAGACCGGTTGAAACAGCTATTGCTAGTAAATTTGAGTTCATTTACAATAACATTGATAAGGGAAAGTATGTAGTCTCAATCTCATTTGATCTGGCGAAAGCATTTGATTCAGTAAGAAATGAAATTATGATCAGTAAATTGTACAACATTGGTATCAGAGGATTCCTACTTGAATGGATCAAGTCATTCTTATCTGACAGAAAAATGGTTGTGACTCTGAATAACACTGCATCACATATTCAAGATATTATGCTTGGTATACCACAAGGTTCAATATTAGGACCGCTGCTGTTTTCAATCTATATAAATAATCTCCCGAAATATATCAAACATGGTTACACCGTAATGTTCGCAGATGACACTACCATATCAGTGTCTGGGAACACAATAGATGAGTTAGAATTCAATATAAACTCAGTCATGGACGCTGTGATTTCTTGGTGTGACAGAAACCAACTGAAACTGAATGCAAATAAAATAATTCACTTGGGTTTCTCCTTGAGAAAGACATTGAATCTCAAAAACGTCCAACTATCTGATACAGTCAAACTTCTAGGTAAGTACTTAGATAAAACCTTGTCTTGGGAGCCTCACATTGATAATGTGTGTAAAAAATTGAACCAGGCAATATTTGCAATACGCCAGCTCAAAGAGTTGCTTGACTTAGATGGTATCAAGATGGTCTATTATTCTTTGGCCTATTCTCACATGGCTCAAAATATACTAATGTGGGGTACTTCTGCTGGCGCAAGACGTGTATTTATTCTACAAAAAAGAATCATGAGAATTATATTTGACATTACACCGAGATCTAGCTGTATAGCTTTATTTTCAAAATATAAAATATTAACTTTAACCTGTATCTATATTTATAAAGCCCTGTTTCATGTGAGATACAACATGGTTCATTTCAATCACGAGTCAGTCACTCATAATTATGCAACACGAACTAAAAACTTGACCATCCCAAAACACAAAACTTCAACATTCAAGGAATCTCTTAGGTATAACGGTATCATACTTTATAATTCATTGCCACAGGATGTCAAGGACTTACACTTAGTAAGTTTCAGGAACCATATCAAACAATTATTGACGAACGGGGGTTATTATAGCTTAGATGAGTTCCTGCAAAGTGATGTCTTGATATAACTTGTTCTCACTGCTTTTCCTTCCTATTTTTATGTTAAACCTTTTAATTGTATATAATTATATTATGTTGTTTTATAATATTTTGTCTCTGATTTTTTTTTGCATCAGTATGTCGCTTGTAGTGTTTTGTATTGTGTTATTTATTGATATTTTTATTATTGACATGTCTAATATCATAATGATCTGAAAGATGAATAAATACAACAACAACAACAAGAAACAATGAAGGAATTGAAAGTTTAGCTGTTTATAGCTTACAATATTTACGTGGAAATAGGCATAGGTTGCTTAGGTAAAGATATTCTGGAATACTGAATTTTATGAGGATGAGTGGATTAGAAAAGACCCATACTCTCCGATTGGGAGACCCTTGAGAATAATGAAAAACTAAATAACTTGAACAAGATTAGTCGGTCGGTCGGTAGTCAAGCGGTTCGGCGTGGGTGCTTTGTTCACTCACTCGAATTGACTGCCGTGTTGGTCGGTGGTTCAAGCCCTAGTCTGAACGATCGATCTTCACTTGCTATCGTCCAACCCGTGTTAGGAATCACACGTTAAAAGGTAAGACCTCGTTAATCCTTATCTCGCACAAGTTTCGACTTCTGAGGGTTGTCGTTCGTAGGGGTGCGACAGCTGGTTAACAGAAAAACAGATTTTAAACAGTTTTTTTTTTAACAGATTAGTTAACAATACCTAAAATAAAAATAATGCAATAAAACAATTTGCTTTGTTGTAGAACTTTTAGAGCTGGCAACTTTAGGCTAAATACTAAAAATTTAAGATTCACAATTCACTTGAAAAAATAATGATTTGGAAAGCAAGATCTTGACACCGAACAACTGTAGCAATCCAAAAAAAATTATACAAAATATTTTTTATTCTCTTTTTCTCATTTGAAAAATTAAATATCCATTCCGTACTAGCAGTAGATGAACAATATATATTTTCGTTTAAAATTATACCATTATAATGCTATTAAATTTTTCAATAATCAACTCGGAAAGGTAGTTTTGTGAAAAAGACACTAATAAACCTCATTCTTTTTTTCATTTGGACTGTTCTTTAACACGAAAAATTTCAGTTTTATAATAATGATAATTTGGGAGTCCAAGGTAGGTATTACCTCTCGTAAGTACGGGAAAAATCCTACCCAGACATCAAAGTGTCTGGTACGTATGTATCTCCTCGATAGTTTTCACTTTTGATTTCTATTATATTTGAGGTTTTAAGCATTCGTTTAGGTTACTTACAAACTACTTGAAGAAAATGAAAAAGATTTATTTCATTGTATTAAACATAACTTGATATTCATTTCAAGCGCTGTAAGCATGAATATTTTTTGACAAGTAACTATAATTTTCGGAATCTAATAATTAATAATTGATAGTACAGTCGTTGAGAGACATTAAGCCACCTTAAACTACAGAGCATATTATGTATAGGTGTCATATTATTCGCATTCCACAATTTTGTAATTTTTGTAATATTTTTTTATCTATCAATTCTTTTAAGAAAAAACAACGATGAAAATAAAAACAATAATTTCGAAATATTTCACTCAGATCTTGAAATTCGGATTTCTGAAGCTAAGTTTTTCCAGTTTAAGTTATGATTTCACTTTTCTGTAAATAAATCGCTTTCTTATGGGGTGTGATTAATTGAGATGAAGTAATTCATCAAAATCAACATACTCGTCATTTACTTGAATACATTTTAGAACATTATTCTGAAAAATGAGAAATGGTGAAAACATAGAAATTTTCATTTCTCATTTTTCATGATGACATCCTACCAAGTAGTAACGGCTGCATCCATCAGTTTGTTGAACATTATTCGTTTATAATCCAACTCAAAACATAATATCTGAGGAACAACATGGTTTTTTAGATATGAAATCTTGTACAACAAACGTTTCTCGTCTGTTCCAGTATGTTTGCGAAGTATTCGAAGAACGGGATCAAGTGGATGTAGTATACATACTTGGATATTCAAAATACGTTGGATTAAATTAACATATTCAATCTTTTAAAGAAGTTGAAGATGTTCAGGTCGTATCTATTTGATCGCAAGCAATATGTTGAATACGAAAGATACCTTTTTGCTATTATCAGACCTATATACCTCCGGAGTTCCTCAAAGATCAAACTTGGTACTTTCGTTACTTCTCCTTTTCATAAATTATCTCATAATGGAAGTAAATTGTTTCAAACTCATGTATGTCAATGATCTGAACACTTTTCATGAAGTTCAAAAGCTTGACGACTGCCAAAAAATCCAAAGAAATCTCAAAATGAAAGTTGAATGATGACGCAACAATAATTTAAAGGTCAATATCAAAAATTCTGTGTATTAACTTCCACATGAAAATATAATTCGTTGGTATTTGACTATAAAATAGAGTCAACCTCACTAAGCAGATGCCAAAACATAAAATATCTCGGAGTTACATTTGATCGGAAACTTAAATTTGTTGATCATGTGGAACAAACCGTATCATTATCAACCAATGACCAAGCGGAATGAGTTGAGAATGACAATCTTCTACACTTGTCTGGCTGAGATTGCTGCCCTAATTTGTACATATTTCAACAGACCAAACTTGATGCATTTCTGATTTATTATAAGTATATACTGATGGGAGCGCACAGAAAAATATCCGAAAGAACTGATATTTTTTCTATACACAGCAAATTCGAAATAGGTGGACACTTAACAACCATTGAGTGGTGCAGGCAGCAACTCTTAGGTAAAATTAAAGACCTAAGGAGATCCTGTTTTGAATTTGAAGATTTTATAAATGTTCGTACTGTTTTCTGCAATCTCCTGCTGCCGGTGAAGATATGCATCTTCAGCCGATGTCCTGGAATCCAAATGGAATGACGAGGCAAGTATGCTGTCGTTAGCAAAGCAATATAGTGTTTTTTGTTTTTTTTTCCAATAAGTTCCACGCACCACTATGCCACACACGGTCCATGTTTCTCGATTGCGATATTCCAAATATGGGTGACATACGATAGAAATTCGTCTATTGATCTTTGTTTTCGAAAGCCATATTGATGATCGCTCAAGATCTTAAAGCCTTCCATATATTTAAGGACATAGGACATATTCTACTAAGGATTTATAGGCTACTTTCAATTTTTTTTTCTGGAAGAATATTCCTAAGTTTATAAAATGCAAATACCAGTTTTTTTAAGGTTTGCTATTCAAATAGCTAGATATTTGATTCCAGAAGTGTTTTGAATTGTCTTCTTACAATTGCAGTTGATCAGATCACATCTCTCATGAAATTTAATTGATTTCAGTTTGGGTTGTACTTTGCGGCTGGTTGTGAAAGTTATGAATTTAGTCTTGCTCATATTTGAGCTCAGGAGATTACAGTCCATCTAACATTTGACTTCATATAAACCTTATTCCGCGTTTTTCGCAACTTCATGCCAATTTGTTCCATGGAACAGGGGAACCGTATCGTCCGCATATGCGATATCTCCTCCTACCTCCATATTCAACATTTCATTGATATAGAGAAGGAATAATTTAGGGCCGAGCACTGTTCCCTGAGGAAAACCATATTCGATTTTCGAAGATTCAATACACTTTTTTTTATTTTAACGACAGATTTTCTCTTGGATAAATAACTTCTAAATAATGGTAGCGGTAAGCCTCTAATCTCGTATTTTTCAAAAGTTTATCGTGTGAAATGCTGTCGAAAGTTTTAGCTAAATCCAAATCTGGTGAATTTCATTTGTGAAATGTTGCAGTGCATCTCCAGTGGAACATCCTACCTTGAACCCGAATTGTTTGGGAGAGATTAGTTGGTGGAGATCGACATAGTTTTGTAACCCGCTGGCAATACTTTTTTTATACAATTTTTCAGTATTACTAATGACAGATATTGGTCGATAATTATTAACAAAATGTGGGTCTTCAACTTTGAATATAGGAGTAATGACCGCGTCATTCAAAATATTTGGAAAAACGCCACTTTTGGAACATCAAATCAGGTGAACTAAAATGTCAACAATATTTGTTTTTATCATTTCGATGGTTGTTGCTGATATTTTGTTTAAGACTGAAGCGGCAGTAGTTTCTGAAATCGTGACAGTTGTCAAGAATAGGGAGTTTTTTATTGGCTTATCTTATATAGATCTTTCCTTACCGTTTTCGTTGATTATTGACATTCGCTCGTAAGTAACGATACACTTTGCACTATTCATTAGCACTCACATTTAAAACTACGGTGACATTTCCCTGCTTGTAGGTATGTTCATCACATCTAGTTACTGCTGAACAGCAGTGATAATTACAGCAATCACAAACGATCATTAGAACGGCTGTGTAAAACAATGAATTATTATAGAAAATGCGCAACTTAACTTGAGCCGACTGACATCTAACGTTCGACGTAATGTAATGTATTCGCGGCTAGTATTTCATACTAATTCAGTTCGAGTACAGGTTCGCACCAAAACGTTTTGTGCGATGACGAAATGTATCACTTCTGTATGTCTGAAAGTGATTGACACTTGACAATGTTTGTTGATGAAGTTACAAGTTCGAAATTCTATTGTCTTAAAAGATGTCAGCAGATTCGAAATCTATGAAAGAACAAATGTTAATAAAAATAATCGGACTGAAATATTTGGCCTGTATATTTTGTCATAATGCGCATTATTTTTTTCGACAGAAAATATATTTTTATTCTCTACGGCGAACATATTCAATACATAAAAAACTATCCTCTTTTTCATAAAATATTGGAGTACAATATTGTGTAAAACAAGACTCTTGTACTTCCTGGACATAATAGCGCCATCTGGAAGCTGGGACCAAAATTAGGAAAAAGAAGAAGAAGGAATGAATATTAAAGCAGTACTTATTCAGGTAACACTCAATTGTGAGATTTCCACAGTTTATAAAATCGCGGCACGTGTTTCGGTATACAATAACTTCCTCAAGCGTTTAAATACTAAAATCTACTTAATATGTGCTTTATATAATAACAATTTGAATCATGTGACCTTCTACCTAGGTAATGACTTATAACTTTACCGGAATCTGGGTAAAAACCAATTGAAATTTTCAAACATCATAAAAAAATATATAATATCAATTTAAGTCATATAACTACCTTAGGACAAATCATTTTATTTTATCTTAGTAAAGGTAAAAACTGAATGAAAATTTGAATATAAAAAAAAATTACCAACTCATTAAATGAACACGTAAATAACTAAATAGCAATTCCCACGTCAGACTCGGAAGAGGTTACGAATTCTATTCTATTTGGAAATTCAGTAAATTATCAGAATTCCCAAGTCTATTAATTTCCAAGCACTCCGAAGGATTGAAATCGTATTTTAGATCAGGTATTGGTTGAACTCGTGCTCTTCTACCCAAAGATGATTTATAAATGTGGAAGAGGCCTTCACATTCCTATTTCTATGTTCTTTTATTCTTTGGAAAAAGGTTCTCCTCGTTTGACCAATATTAAGTTTTCAGCAAGAACAAATCAACTCATATACATACTCAGAATCTGTCTTTTATGGTGTTTAAATTTTCAATCAGTTCAATTTTATATAATTATTAGTTATTAAGTAGTCATATGATTCAAAATGCTATTCAATTGACCACAGATTAAATAGAATTCACTCAGTATGAAAGCGTTTGAGGAAGATTTTGAATAGCGAAACACGTGTTGCGGTTTTGTGAACTCTCCAGTGAAAATCTTAGAATAAAGTGTTATAATTTTAGATTTTTGTAACAATAAAACTATTTTTATGTTTTTCAGTTTTTCGCGTGGTTTATGTTGATGCAAATCGAGACGTCGCGTGGCGGTCGTGACGCTTGTTGCTACGGTAACGGCGGCGTTGACGCCATTTATCTTTCATGATCGCCGGTGTAGTTGCATGCGACCTATTTTGTTTTTCAATATCGACTTATATGTTTCAACTGTTTGATCACGGAGATGCCTTTTATTCGAGTTTTTCCGCCTTAAACTCGATGCGCCTGAATTCGACATTGGTTATTTTTTTTCTCATTCATAACGGAGTTACAGAAAGACATATCCTGGAATAATGTATTCTTAAGGATATCCAGGATAAACCGTCGAAAACGGTCTGTATATATTGTATCTACCTAAAGCTGATTTTCCAAAGCACAGCTTGATAGGTTTAAATAAATGGATTTCATTCTAAACTAATAATTCATCTTCAGCTCCTTCACTCAAAGAAGGTAAGTTTGAATAGTCACGATCGTCGTTCATATTTAACAAGATCACAGAACAAAATCAACAATAACACAAAATATCAAAATAACTGCCATAAACAAACACTAACTATAAACAACCACTAACAACAAAGTCAAAAAAGCATAACACTATGAAGAACAAAGATGAAAGAAGAGAATGACTCAACTCCACCACCAAGAGCTGACTGTTGCTTATCGTTTTGAGGTTCAACTCAGTACACCTCGAAATTCACTGTTTAAGAACTCTTTCATATGGAGTACTGCGCTTATGTGAAATATACTTCCTGTAAACTTTTTTCCAAATGGTACCAAATGTCGTTAACTTTTGATTAGAAGAGCTTTTATAAAATGCGCATGTGATGTATCGTACAATGTAACCAAATGTGAAGGGTTGGAACAAACCTTATGAAATCGGTTTTGATTCAAATCTGTTGAAATTTCTTTATTCCTATTTTACGGATGGGTCCCAGTTTGTTGAATACAGAGGACACTAATGTGATGAATACAGTACTCCACAAGGAAGCAACCTAGCCCCCCTTCTATTCTCCCTGTTCATCAACGACATATGATCGAATATAGATAGATAATTAGCAAATAATAATTTGCATCATTAACGGCATATGATCAAATATAGATAAATCATCAGCAAATAATAATTTACTAGTTTTTACTAGTTAAAATGTTCTGAGTATTCAGTGCACACATTTTATAAATTACCTAGTATTAGTAATTGAGAATGTCGTTGTTAAATTCCAAATACAAGTACTTTCATTTCGAAAATATTTGATATCCCGTTATTCTATACATAGAAGTACATGATTTAGCTACCGGCCCCTATTTTATGAAAGTACTTGAAGTACAGGCAACCAAAGTATAGTATTTTCAATACCAATTGGAACAACACAGATAAGGAATTCCCGCCTCGACATAGGCGTCGGCATATTATTTTTCAGTGGTAGTTTTTCAGTTACTTATTCTTACAATCATAGCAATTGATCACCCCATGAAAAAGTTATCTCAACTGAATTTTTCCACCATGGGTAATTATGAAAAACTTCGAAATTTAAGGTAGTTGATTTCCGAGTCGAAAACTCTAAAATACAATGAAAACACAAATAATCACACCGAATTCTCGTCAAACATATATTTACAAAATAATAGAGGCCAACAAAATTGCTAGAAAAATCAAAATTCTTCATCGCTATATTCGGATGAGGTGGAATCATCATCGGGTTGAATAACGATCGGATTTATGGAAGTTTGCACATAATATTTGTTCTCTTCTTTTATAACTTCTTTTATAACCACACAGTTCTTCCACACATCACTATTACCTACTTCATTCACCACTCGCCTTATATTGTCAAGCACTACATCATTCAAAGTCGGTGACTGATTACATTTCCGCAAGCTTTCTTTCATTGTGGCCCAAACCATTTCAATTGGATTGAACACACAATAGTATGGAGGCAAATGTAAGAGAATATGACCACGTGTTTCACACATCGAATCAATAATATACTCTTTTTTGAAATTACGTTGTTTTATGGTCGCCAGTAATATTTTTCGTTGGAATCTTTTCGGGTATTTCAATGTCATGATTTCGCATGAAATCAACAATATCTGCTTTTTTTGTGTATTTTTTGGTATTGTAGTCACTGAGAATGATACGAAGCGTTATCCATAATAATAACCGAGTTTGGAGGAATATTTGGGAGAAGCTGCTCACTGAACCAGGTTTCGAATAAAGCCGCAGTCATATCTTCGTGGTAATCAGCAGACGAATCTTTTATATTTTTGGCCGACAGAAGCAAAGCGTTAGGTACGAAACCACTTTCATTCCCGGCATGCAAAATTATAACAGGTTTTCCCTTTGAAGAAGGTGTGTTCAAAGCACAATACTTGGTTTCGTCTACCCAGCCATATTTGACAACATCATGGGTGTCAAACCAAGTTTCGTCGAGGTAGATTATATGTCTGCTGGATTCTCGATAGCTTTTCATTCGTCTCAAATATTCTTGTCGGAGTTGAAAAATGCGTGTCGATTCCATTATGACCATCCGATTGTTCAATTTTTTATATTTGAAACCACAAGACAATAAGACACCTCGTAGAGTTTCTAAAGATTTGTAATTGTAATCGGGATAGTCGAGTAATTTATACCAAATCATTTCCAAGGTTGGTACTTCATTTTTTTGGTATATACCATAAATTGTTCGCTGACTCACATTTTTTGTAGCACCATCAACGTTTGCGAATTTTTTATTCCTTTGTTTTCGTTTCATTGCATGGCCAATGACATCCTCTATTTTAATGACTCGAAGAACCGTCGAACGAGATAGTTTCGTTAACTCGCATATTTTATTCACAATAGCATTCTGTGAAGTGTGACAATTTTCCTTCTTCAAGCATTCATGAATATTTAAAATTACTCGCTGAACTTGGACATGTAAGTCCTTATTTTCAAATTCCGGATCCCTGTCGATTGACACAGATTCCTCATACGTAATGTTATCATTTGTTTCAAAAGGTCTCCAGAAAGCCATTTTGATGAAAGTACCCAAAAACACTAAGATTTTCACAAAAATCGGTTTAAACGATGAGATTGGAACCGATTGGAACCTTTGGTGTAAAAGTTGAAAACTTTTTCTAGAAATCAATTATCCTAACACCAAACTGATATTTTTGCACTCGACGCGCGTTTCGCTAACAAGGTTAGCATCCTCAGGAGAAGCAAATTGATACTGAATCTAAAGACAAGGGTTAGCTGTTTATATACCTGTTTTTTGGTCCGATATGGACTTTCTTAAATGATGATTATCCTAATTGATTTTTCGGTAATTAACTAGTGAAACCACTACCTACAAATTAATTGTAGATTAAGTATCAATCAGTAGATTCAGTATCAATTTGCTTCTCCTGAAGATGCTAACCTTGTTAGCGAAACGCGCGTCGAGTGCAAAAATATCAGTTTGGTGTTAGGGTAATTGATCTCTAGAAAAAGTTTTCAAAAATCGGTTTGCAAAACCACTCACTACCTCACCTAACCCCACGAACACACGGCACTGATAAATATATATTGTGAAACGGACAAAAAATTAGTATTCAGCCAGTCCAGCTAGCCGAGCCTATATTCCTCAACTACATTTGATAGCACGTTTACTAACTATCTGGGCGACTAGGGGCCACAGGCAAGAAATGTTTATGACTGTACTCTTATTTATATTGCCGTTCCAATTGGGAATGGATAGACTATACTTGAACGAACTGAATACCTCAAGCTCTGATGATATCATCACTTCAAAATACGAGAAGTATACTATAAGGATTTATTTCAATGGCGTTGAATATTCTTCAAGATTTTCAGTCAGTTGTTTTTTCAATTCATTTCAAAGTTCCAAATGCTCTCAAGTCAGTAGAATTGAAATTAAAATTTGAAGTACAAAACAAGACCTCTCTTCCGTAGAATTTGGCTTATTTGAAGTCGTCTCAACTGCCAACAATTTTATTCTGGAATCGATAAATGTTTTATGCCAAATCTTTATCAAGTGGACACCGAAATCCAGTTGACTTCAATTAAACACTATTCAATTTCGAATTATATGAATCGGCAGATGTCCAGATGGTGAACAGATCAAGCATTCATTAGATTCAAATGAGCGTTAGTAGGCTGCTATTCATGGTAGTTTGAAAATTAATCAGTAGGCTAATTTTTATTTAAAATATGTGGTCTATAGACTGGTTTGAGGAAAAACTTCATTTGTAAAAAAAATATTGACTCTTCATTATTTGTGTATTTGATTTGTTAATTCAATAGGAGAATTCGTAACCGATGAAAAAATTACCATCATTCGTAATTGTTCAATGATCTAACTAGGTACTTATTTTTTGATATATTTGCATAACGCAAATAACTCCTATGGAAAGTTTGAACGTTGAAAAATACTGCCAATCAAGAAATAGTTTTTCTGAAGATTACATTTTTGTTGACTATTGAATCATCCGGATGATTCAAAAATGAAAGGATCTTATGTAGACACCATAAGTGAATTATTAAAAGTGTTAATGACATGAATCAAAAATATAAATATGTATAAATGAAAAGAAAATTTCAAAGGAACTCAAGTAAACAAAAACATTTGTTAGCATTACGAAGTTGAGGTGAATATATTTCTGAAATTTTATTGTAGGTGAACTGTTTGAAAAAATAAGGTGAAGGTTTTTAATATTTACATCACAACAAGAAAACATCATTTCATCAGTTCGGACTTCAATTGTCTAATATAATATAAATTGACTTGAAAACCCTGAAAAAACAATTAAGAAATTATTAAGATTAACCGAAAATAACAATTTTATTAAACAAAAATCTGAAATTACAAAGAATTAACATACAAGCAACAACAAAACAATCAGAAAGTGAAATATTAATGAAAGCTGAAAAAAAAATTAAAAATTATTAACAAAAATGTTATCATCCGAATATGATAGTGGATACTAACAAACGTGACATAACTTGGTTTAAATCTTTTCATTTTTGCTATTAATAATTTTTAATTTTTGTTTTTCAGCTTTCATTAATATTTCAATTTCTATTTGTTTGGTTGTTGCTTGTATGTTAATTCTTTGTAATTTCAGTTTTTTGTTCAATAAAATTGTTGCTTTCGGTTATTCTTATTAATTTCTTAATTGTTTTTTCAGGGTTATCAAATCAATTTACATTATATTAGACAATGATAGTCCGAACCGATGAAATACACCACGAAACAAACATTGTCAACCACCTTCAAACAAAGAAAACATCATTTGGTTTAAAGATATTTTAGGTGGAATTGAAACTGTTTCATCAAAAACATATTCAAAAGATAAAAATGGGTTCTTCCTTTAGTCGTCCTCCTACAAACGATAACCCTCTGAAGACAGAACTTATATAAGCTAAGGATTATCAAGATCTTACATTTCAACGTGCAGTCTTAGCACAAGTCTTTCGATATTTATTGCTACAAAACTCACAGAATTTTTTTTCTCATCAAACAGTTTTATTGAAAGTAATATAAATTATGAAATAACAACAAAAATTAATTAGCGCTCCGGGGCGACTTTATTTATTCCAGTGGCGCATTTACTTTTTCAGCTGCAGAAAAAACCGGTAGCACCACATTATCTGAAGATCTTGATCCGCTAATGTCCTCTCTTCCATAGAATAAAATGTAAGGTGTCTCCAGAGGCTCCAATGAATATGTTTTGGATTTCTATGCATTCTTACAAGTGTGATGTGTTTTTGAAGGCAGTATATTTGTACCTACTCAATTATAGAGTGATTATCGTCATCAGTCATATCATTTTGTTTCAGTTTCATCAGATGCCAACGATTCTTTTAACTGAATGATTTTCTTAAAAAAACTATTTTCGTCAGATGAACATCTTGATGGGAAAGAAATGTTTTGGCTTTCTACTTCTTCATCTTTATACAAAAAATGGAGGAAGTAATCAATTTCAAAATAAACTCATTACAAAGATGTGTAGATCATGCAAAGAAGTAACATTCAGACACGAACTGGACGAAAAAACCCTCTTGAAACAACTACTTTCATTTACCATTGAATTACAAGAAAAAAATACCTCTTTTATATACTACTACACTACATGGGCTGAGAAGTCTCGGAACTAACACATAGATGTCGCTAGTTTTATTGCATTCACCGCTTTTTCAGTTAGTTCTAACCTTCAAAAGAAAGCTGTTGAGATTGCATATTCTTCTCATAAGTTTGTGAGTGCACAACCTTTTCCTCCGTGTAATTCAACAAATGTTGTTGATAGGGCTTTTTCTTCCAGTTTCTGTCTGGGAGATACTTCTCTTGCATAATCTGCACATCTTTAATTTGAAATCAATTCCTTTATTCCACATTTTTGTGCTATAAAGATGGAGAAGTAGAAAGCCAAAACCATCCTTTCCCAAAAATCATCTCTCCTCAAAATATACCTACCCTTTTCAATTGAAACATCTTGATAATCTTATATCTTAATAGTAAACTACCTAGACCGATTTAGAATTTTGTAAAACATTACCATCGTTGATTCAAGATTTTATTTTATTTTCTTATTCAATTTGTGAATTTTTCTTTAAAAATTTCAGCTCATCAGAAAATGTCAACTTTTATTATTCAATTGATCAAGTGTAAAACTTGAGGATTTATTCTTAGGAACACCTAAGGTGATGTATGTTTTTCCGAGACGTTTCGAACAGGAGTTTTTAGTTTAATTTATATGTGTTGGCATTACTAAAATTTGATTCAATTCAATACATATTTTACTACAATATCTCAATAACTTGTTCATCAAAATATGTGAAAATTTTCGGTAATACACTGTTCCAATTAGATAGCTGAAAATGTTCTTTGTTTTACCAGTGCTTTCATTCCAGCTATTTTCATTCCATATATATTTTCTTGCATATTTCTCCAATACATAATTTTTATTCAAAATGACATAGGAGCTTTGACACGTCAGTAATGCAATCTTGATCATTTAGGCGAGCAAGGGTGACACCCATTCCATTCTTCTCGCTAATTCATCCACAAAGGAATACCCAAGCCTGCAGTGATTATAGACTGGCCCGCCCATCGTTTGAAAGAAATAAAACAACTCTTGTAATACAGCTATTTTACTATGAAAAAAATTACAATATTCATTTCGATTAAAATACAAAATATACAACTAATATAAAAAGTTCAAGGTAATTAAAACTGTACATTATCACAGTAAGGCAAGACACACCTTGCAGATATTGATTAAAATGGCAATTATTAACTACTTAGCTCGGGGAAATATAAAATGAAGTTGCCTATACAGTGAAGTGGGATTTGATTTTTCTTGAAGTGAGTTCACTTGAACTAGGAATTTTTGTTCTTGTTTTTTTAGAGCAACAATTTGAATAATGTACCGTACCATACATTCACTTTCTGTTTGTTATTAATCTCTAAAGAAACAATGAGTTGCACGATGTCGTGCAATATTCCAGTGCAAGATACTTCTTTTCAATTATGTGGCGTATCTATTGATCTAATAATTCGCACAGATCAAAACTTGTTAAATTTTTTCACAATGAAAATATTACTTGCACATTGTATGCTCTCTGCAGTTGGCAAAACATCAACTGAATATTTTACTGAATATGCGGTAAGCATTACTGTCAATGCTGGATTTGGGCTTTAAAGGTAATGTATGCCACAGAACACGTAATGTTCTTCGATCTTCGATTCAAAAATGAAATTATCAAACCACATGACAAAAAAGACTTCAGCTGTTATCTGCTGAAAGTATAACTCCCCTCCCTCTCTCTCTCTCAGTATAAAATTCCATCTTTTCATTATTCAGTCGCTGTCCACTTTGAACGATGATCCTCAGAAGAATTAGAGTAAAGAATAATCTTTCAGTATGTTATTCACTACGAAAAAGCTACTGTGATAGTGAAACGTGTCGTGATATTTTTCAAAATAAAGTTTGTGAAGATCAAATCATTAAGTGTAGTTTGTGATATGAGAAAGGAAAGATAGGGGACAGGCACCAAAGAGATGTTTATGAAATCACAACGATATTAAAAGAATGCAGATTTAAAAAATCCACGCAGGTCTGTACAGAGAAAGGACTAGGGAAAGATATCCCACAGTTCCTTCACTAAAATATACAGTGAAGTACATTAATGCATTTTCTACGCCAAACGAATATTATGTTTGAATTAAAGCTACTCTACAAATAAATTTTCTATTGAAGAAAGAATGAATTTTTCAGGTTGAGGTAGTTCTTTGACGACCTCCCATAGAGAATGAAACAAAATTAATACCTTTCAGAATACAGCAGTGAGACAATATTAGAAGTATAAGAAATGTAAGGTAGAGGAAAAGTCAATATTGTCTGAATGACAAGGACCGTGTTACATGCTTTCATTGAATACATGTTTGGAGAATATCTAAAAATTTTTTTTTTGGTGACGTTTTCTAGGGAAGAAGGGTTCCATTTGTATTTTGGCTGAGAGTGAAACTCTTGTCTTTCTATTCATTGAATCCTAGAAATCTTCAGCTAGATACCTTACAATCCTGACTCATAATTTAATAAAAACTGGTTTTGGAGTATGAAAATGTGAATCTTTTGGCTTTCTCAAATGGATTTCAGATCTTAGGATTATGACAGAATACTGCATGTTATGAACCAATACACCATCATTACCTCCATGAGATGGAAAAGAAACATAAGATTTTTTAAAAGAAGATTCATTATACTCCAACTGAGCCATAGATAATTATTAGAGCTGAAGCTTTTCGAATGACTTGCAGGTGATATTTCAAATTGTTGTCTAGGGGTAGCTAATCGTTATAATATTAATAGTGAGAATATTTGATACGCAAATAATAGTTGGACCATATGCGTTGATGCAAAACTCGCATTGCAAAACCAATGTACATGCGCAAATTCGATTGTGTGTATTACAAAACTGATATATCTGGCACCGCATGAGGTTCATTCACTGATTTTGATTTTGTGTAATGCGTGTTATGCAAACTTGTTCGTTTTTAGGACGAGGTGAACATTTCAGTTTCTGATCTTGGTTTAGGAGGCTAGATTGTTATTGGGTTACCAATTTCGCCAAAATATGCTCATGTGCAAATTGATCTCACCACTCACTTCTAAACTTACATTGCTGAAATTGACCAATAAATCTGAACCATGTATTTCCAAACTGTAATTTTTACTCTCGCAAGCATGCCTCAGCTTTGCATCACATGTATGGGACGATATACACCGATAGCTGAATTTAACGTGAACCCACTTTTCATCTTAAGTATTTTCATTTATTCAATCACCCCTCTAAAACTTTGTTGACGGTCCAGCCTCTATATCGAACGCCTCTTTAGGCGTACTAGGCAACGGCCTCGAACCAGTGGACCCGTTTGATTTCATAGTGTCTTTACTGTCTCGCCTTTCGGTTCGTTCACCCCCGTCCTTTAAAAAATCGTACAAATTAGATATAGGCTTGGCATCCGACGGTTCGGAATACACTCCCATCATGGACACCTTAGCTTTGCTTGACTCCCCATCGTCGGCTTGCTGATTCACTTTCTCCTCTATCAACCTGAGGATGCTTCTCGGACCGTTCGCGACCTCCTTATCCTCCTCGTACGGTGGTGGAGGGATCTGCAAGTTGAGATTACCGAGTTCCTCGTAGAGATGCGCTTCCTCCTCTTGCCGATTGTTGTTCTCGTAGCCATCGTCTACGATGAACATGTCGTAGAGCCGCTCGATCATCTCGGCGGCTTCTTGGTGCGTGTTGGGATCGTCCAAACGCACAGACAGCACCTGTAGAAACTCCATGGTCAGATCTTCGGGGATTTTCAGCCGCTCATTGTTGTCGTCCAGAGTAACGATGGTGCCTTCGTCGTCGTTGCTTAATTCGTTGTTGGCGTAGTGCATGTTACGGAAGTAGCCGTTTTCTTTCAGCCACCGGCCCCCGCGCACCAGCAAGATTATGAAGGTGACGAGGATGGCAAGAATGAACAGGCTCACCACCGTTATCATGAATATCAGCCAGCTCTGCTTAGCCGAATCGTCCTCTGGCAGGAATATCTTGCTCGTGGTGTCCACGACCCTTGTCTTGCCTTCGTAGGGTTCGCAAACGGTGAAGTTGACGCAGGTTTTCTCGGTGAAGTTTTGTATGTTGATGATCCCCACGGGCAGCGAGAAACACCTCGATAAGAATTCGTCGACAGGACAGAAGCTGGTGTCCATGACCAGTTTCACTTTCTGCGAGTTGTTTGTGATGCTCTCCACCCATTCGTCGATGGAACAGTTGCAGGACTGGTTGAAAAAGTTGTCGTCGAAGATGATAAACTTGTCGTCGAGTTGAGATAGGAAAGAGAGGGCGCCTTCGTCGGTAGTGTATATTTCGTTGCCTTTGAAGGAGAGTTTTTCGTTTTCCGGTCCGGCAGATGCTTCTACGAAGTTGGGGTAAAGGCGTTTGATGATGTTGTCGTCTATGTTTATTTTGTTCCAGTTGTTGAAGACGGTGCCGCGGGTGTTGAAGTTGAATATTTGGTTTCCTATTATTTCGACTTTGGCGACCGTGGTCATTATGGCTCTTGGCTCGATATCTGTGATTCTGAAATGATAATGAATAAATTAATTAAAAAAAAATGTTTTTTAGAGTTAATTTATGAGTTAAGCATGCCATTCCCCTTGCAAAGAGGCTATTTATGGGATTGACAGAAGACAACCACGAATATCTAAACGAGGCTTCCAAAAGCTGTTCGTTGCTTTCAATACTAGGCAACTAGTTGAAACCAAATAACAAAAAATCTATGACTCAACATCATGCACTCAACATGCTATTAGTGGTGCTAGGCTGGACCATTTATATGCATTGTTGGATTCAACTGTTCTTAAGATCATACCAGCTATGACAGGTTGAAACAAGCATGTTTGGTGTTGAATCATGAATGCTTTGTTATTGGGTCCTGGTTCCAAAACATAGAGTCTCTAAGAAGTCATGAATCAAAACAAAAAGAAGGCGATAATATGGGTCACTTGCAATCTCAAAGTGATAATCCATTTTTATAGCATTTTTGTGTTTTTGCCGAAAAATGGTCCATTTTATTGGTGAGAAGCTGTCGGTATTTTGTACCACATAATATATCATGTAAGAAAGGTCATTTATGAATAATCTTTATATAAAAAAAAATGCAGAGCAAACATACTAGATAATGAAATTTCATTTGAAAAAAAGAACTCTATTAGGTTCAGCTTCTCCATTTTTTTGAAACTGCATTTCTCAAATTCAATCCTTTTTTTCATGAAGAAATTCTGACCCATAAGACTAGAATCTGGAGAACCAAACCAGTAAAACACTTCTCTAAAAAAAAATGTCTCAAGAGTTCATGCGATGTTTTAGGACATCAAGGTATCTGTCTTGTGATGTTTGAATCTCCAATCAGGCAAAACATTTAAAGGTGTTCAGGTCTATACAAATAATGTTCCAGCAGATGGCTGTTTTCTGGATAGAATCTAGTAGCTTCAAGGAAAATCGAATCTAAGTTTTATAAGACATCTTATGTTACTGAGTGTCTTCAAATTATGTTCCAAGTTTTGAGAAGTTGATTTGGTGTTCTAGCAACGTGGTTGTACCAAGACACATCAGTATCCAATTTGATGAACAATAAATCAAACTTCGCAGCTAGAGGAATTGTGTACCTTGATATTTTCTGGTTGCTACGTGTACCTTCTGGGAGAAAATTCATGCTTGAAGTTTTCAGCATGAAATTCTACTTGTTAATATCAACACAAGTTGAAATTTCCTCCAAATCTCCATTAAGAAGTGAAACTTATTGTTGGCAAAGATGTGCACTGACATCTGATGTTCAGGCATATACATGGAAAGAAGAGACAAGTAATGTTAGGTGTCCTAAAACATCGAGTGTCTATAATAGAGTGTATAATATAGAGAAAAATAGGTACAATATCAATCTTGTGGAGACAAACAAGCATCATGTGTTATTTGAAACTGAAGGAGACTGAATAATTGTATGCAAAAAAAGCTTTAAGTGAGCTAAGGTTATCCAGAATTATTTTCACTTCTAGGAACTAATTGTGGAGCCCCTTTTCCAATAATTCGAACGAACAGAAATTGAAATCGGTATTTATATTTTCTTATTTGGTTTTTAAATTATTGTTACTAACAATCTATGTAGACTTACATGGAATGGCTCAACGTGAAATTCCCGACCGCAGCCATAATTGACCTGGTCTGTAGCTTGGATATGTTACATTTGCTGATTTTGAAGTCGCATATCAAGGTTCTGCCCGTGAAGGCTCCTTCATGAATTCGATTCAAAACCGTACCGACGATGGATATGGAGGATATTTCGGCAGCTTTGAAGGCGTCCGTGTGTATGTCTCCGATGACGGAATTGTGGAACGAAACGCTTGCAAGCGGTTTCAGGAACACTTCTCGAGGTATTTCTGGTATGGTTACGTTGTCGAAGATGATCTGAAACATTGGAGCGTATATGTTAGATATTGAACTGACTTCAACAGATAAATTATTAGTTAAATTTTAAGAAAAATGTTTTGTATTGTGCCATTTCTGGAGATTGGCGGGAGAAACGTAAGAAATCTGATAGTAACAAAAAATACTTGAAAAAATCGAATAAGCTCTTCTTTCATCAACATCCACACACAGGTAGGTTCTGCTCATATTGCAACTCATACATAATAGGAAATTAAAATATTACATAGTTTATCCATGTAGAATTATTTATTTTTGATGGTAATCCTTTTATTTTACCAGGAGAGTATATATCAGTATTCTATGGTGAAAAAAAAACTATGAAATCTTACAGAAATATCAAAATGTTTCCTTCCAACACCTAGTCATGGGTAAACAAACACTTAGATATTAAAAAACAAAATGTAAAATAATAAAAAATATAGCACAAACAAACCATTTCACAAAAGACTAACAATATCGTAAATCTACAACAAGAATTCTAACTTCCATACCAAGATTAACAACTAACATTCTCTTCTTATACAGTCCATTTATTTAATGTTCCCCCCCTTTTATTTTTTGAACGGGTCAACTCAAAAAATTGAAATTTGGGATAGTGAAATTAATGCATGAATATTTTATTTTGAAGTGGAATTGACAGATGAAACTTTCAAGATGGCGACTGGATGCCATCTGGGAAAAAAATCAAGTGGAAAGGGGGGTCTTGTGACACTCTTTTTGAAGCTCCTGACAAATGCTTCACAACCCTAGAATATAATGTCAATATCTTCAACTACTACAAAATGGCGGAACTTTTAATAATTGCCTGAATAAAGTATTCATGCATTAATTTCATCAACCCAAATTTCAATTTTTTGAGTTGACCTGTTCAAAAAATAAAAGGGAGGGGAATTAAAGAAATGCACTGTAGATTTAAGTTCAAAGAATTCATTTTGGAAATTGTCAGATGTGAGGAACTTCCAAAGAAAGGAGGGAAGCAATTTCATAAAGATTGTGAAGTAGAAAGCCAAAACCATTCTTTACCAAAAAATCATTTAAAGTATTGTACAATATTTGTTTTCAGTTTTATTTTTTTGAGATTGCCTGAATATATTGTTGAATGGTTGTTTTGGACACTATTTTTAAAGGCAGATTTGGATGTTTCAGTTAATTTTAGATCAAATGAATCATGGCACATAATCTGAATTCTAACGGGTTAATTAGTTAGCTTAATTTTTAACTAATACAAGTTAATCCTAATAATTTACTATACACTTCATAATTTCATAAAGAAAATTTAAGTTAATGGTACAAAATAATGAATATACATTTTGATTATGCGCTGTTTGCGATGAATTATCATCTGTAATGAGACTTCCAATAACTTCATTATGACATTTCGTAAGTATTAAATTTTCATGGTTGGAAATTTTCAAGAGATTTTCAGAATACTCACAAACCACTATCAAATGAACAAAAATCGTGGGATTTTTTTTGTATTTGTATTTGAATTTTTATAATTGACGGATCATATTCACCAGATTTACAAAAAAAACTGGGAAAGTGAAAATGATACCTTTGACATGTATGACCTTCAGAAAAAGATAGTGAAGTTCTTAATGATACCCTCATTATTTCTAGAGAGGAATATGTAACATCCAAGAATAAAACTTTATTACTGGTTAATGTTTTTCCAATATACATATACAAAGAACTAACTTTAACATTATCTCATAAGAGTGTTTGATATCTAGAAATTGATTCTATTTTTCCGCACATGTTCCATTGCTAGAAATTATTTTCATATCACCAACACTGTTCAAAATTTCCTTTAAGAAATTATATGGAGGGTGACCAAATAAAAGACATAACCATAACCTCCTTGAAGGCCCCCCTCTTTATTACACAGACGTAAAGGGTCAAAATTTATTTTTTGTATGTTCATATTCAATGTCTGCTGAGACATTGCAAATATCTTTTTGAAGTGGTATCACAGTAGATGAGTATACTTACAACCGCAACAGGTCCAAGCCTTCCGATATGTCCTTGGTTTTTGAAGTCGAATGATTTTTCTTGCAGCCTCATTTTTTTCACGTTCTTAAACGTGCCGTTGTAAAGCTTGCTGAAGGCTGCCTGCTCTATATTTATGTATAGTATATCGAATATTTCCGTGGAGACTGGGCACTGAAAAAAATGTAGTTCTTTTTATTAAAAATCAATATTTTGGATTTGCTGAAAACACCTTACAAATTCATATAACAATGTATCAGATTAATCGGAGTAGGTATATTAGTTGACACTTCAGGTTGGTCAAACGGAATTAACCTTTTTCCAGAGAAAAAAAGACCATAGGAATAATTCAAATTTGCAACCGATATTTTGGCAGAGAGCACGAGTTCAATCACAAGTATGAAGTGTTACGTCTGAATTGAGAATTCTGAAAATTTAGTGAAAGACCAAATAAAATTGTCTACTTCCCCTTTGTTGAATGTTTCTAATGTTTTCTAATGTGGAAATTGGGAACTACATAGTTGATACGTAAACTCAGATGATTTTCATCTATTACATGTCTATTTGAATTGCTTTGTAAAGTTTCTTTTATAATGTTTTATTTTTTTATTGGTTTATACGTAAACTTGGCTGACATTATTAGTCAACAGATGATTCAAATCATTAAAGTATATGAAGCAGTAATAGCTTTTAGTTATTATGAACACGCCTGTTCAGTGAAACAAGTGTTGCGGTTTTGTAAATTGTTCAATACAACTCTCACGAGTGTTACTTGAATAATTTGTTAATTTCACAGTAAATGTCGCTTCCCAGACAAGTCAAAATATATGTAAGGAAATTAATCTATCATCAAAAACAAACATTCTTGCACTCACTAATAGTGCAAAAGAGGGTGCTGCAAACAGCTTCATCGGACCAGAACCTGTCATTAGCATCGTTTTAGGCTTTGCCAAACAAACATTGAACACCTGGATGGCAAGAAGATTTATGGACTTCTGGCAGAATCTTCCAGGATTGGCTCCAAGGTGTTTATTCACCCTTGAGAGCTTGATATCAAACAGTTGTTGGACTACAGTAGGGATGAACTACGATGTTCTAACAGGCCTTCTTACAGGTCACTGTCATTTGAATCATCATATGCAGAGACTCGGACTGTCGAAAGACAGTGGTTGGAAAATGATGAAACAACAGAGCATATACTTTGTGCCTGCCCCGCTGGGGACCGAATCAGGTTCACCAGAGTGGTTCTCTTCCCATATAACCTGAAAGACCACTCACCATACAAACTAATCGGCTTCGTTAAGAAGCCGGTTTCATTTGGTCGAGTGTGAATAGGTATGAGCCACAATAAACCCTTGCGGGTTGCAGTGGAGGGTCGAATAGCGGGCTGACTTTATCTTAGAATTATTTACTCAAATTCGATTTTAACAATATTATCAGAAAGCGTTAGTTGATTCTTTCAAAACACTGACTTTTTCATTCTTCAATCAATGTCACATACGAATAAATTATATTGTAATATTACATTGCCCACTTTCAATGATTCAGGCCAAACCCATTTAAGGCTCGAACGAGATATTGAATCATCGAATATTCAGTCTTGCAAAATCAATAACTGCAATTTGGTATTCTTTGTCGGTAGGCTCATAGAGTTAATGACTATACGGCTGAACACGTTGCTCATACATAATGTACAGAAAGTCATTAATTACATATTGCCGATAACGGTGCAAAGTTATACTCGGTGTAACAGAATGTTAATCGATCACTTTTTTCAACTTGAATATTACGAAAGTGTCATTCAACTAGTTGCTAATCCAGAAACTGACCTTGTGGAACGATGTAGACTACTTTTAAGATTATTTTTCTCAAAAACTACAATGCTCTTCACCGGAAGAATATTTTTTAATTGATACACTGTTTTGCTTATTTGAAGTTCGTCTCAGCGTGTTTAGAGTTTGCCTAGATGGGGCGATTTACGCGCGATTCAAGTAGCGCGTGTTGGTTCGCGCGATTGTGAGTCGTTCTATCCAAATACACTCGTTATGCGCGAGCCGGTTTTGATTGACATGCGGAAGAAGTTGTCATCGTTTCTCAAATTTGGATACAGGGTTGAAATAAACTGTGAGACAGTCTTTAAATTTGTTGCTCCATATACCATATAACCCCTCTTCTTTTGCCATCGACGATAAGCAAGCCACATTACAACGCACATTTTGAATACTGACCTGAAATTCATGAACGGGCGGAAACAAGAAACGACTCTAACTAATGTTCCGTAAGCTTAATATTCAAGTCTTTTTTTTAATTTAATGAGAAATTTACAGTTGGTATTGTTTGAAATACTACTACTTCGCTTTTTTGATTCAGAGGAAATGATGTCCGAATTTAGTACCGTAACATTCACAGGCGTAAAAGAGGTTGCACTTCCATTAATCCAATATCTAGGGGGTGATCATCATTATATTATAATTGAAAAACTCTACTAAAACAAAAAAATAAAAATAAATTTGTTAAAAATTCGACAAACAATTTCCATACGATCCCAGACGCTGAGCAAGCTCATTAACATTTTTTTTAGTTTTGAATGCCTTGTACAGAGTTAATGATTATATTTAATGTAAGTGTATGTAAGGTGTGTGCATGCGTATCCATGTGTGTTTCTAATTTGAGTGTAGTAGTTTATAGATAGATAGATAGATAGAAGTTTACTAATCAGACACCAAATAACCATTGAATTGACAAGTCAAAATACCATAGTTGCATTTTGCTTATTGCTAAAATGAAATATAAAAATGATTAATGTCAGTAAAATATAAGAATACTTATATAAAACTATCCAATAGAATTAAAATCGTCAATAGGACTCTGACACCACATTGTGGTGTCAGAGTCCATACATTCAGGGGCAGAAAATATTTCAGTTTAGATTCGAATCTGAACAGGTTCGACTGGTTTTTCAATTCATGGGGTAATAAATTGTAGAAATTCGCGCCTGCATATTTTGGGGATTTTTTGTAATTGTTGTATGTGGCTAAATTCATTTTTTTGCGAGTTTGGTAGTTGTGAAAATTTGAATTTTGTTTTTTTGTGAATGTAGGTGTGAATCAGAAGATTGTATGAATAAATACTCGTGAAAGTAAGTTTTTTCTTTTTGAAGATATTTCTGCAGGATTCTCGATGGCCCAAATGGAACATCAGGCGAATTATCCTGTGCTAAAAAGACTCTGGTACTATCGGTGGCCAAACCATAAGCTACAATGTTATAACTTACAGTCGAGTAAACCAACCAACACAGAAATTATACCCTCCGCATCAAGGCAACTTATCAAATTTTTTTGTTGCAAAATAGTGTTCATTCAATTTGGAGCAGATGATAATCTTCGTGCAACCGTTAAAAACCTTCAGATACAATATAAGGATAACGGGAGTTTCGCAGAGCATTACTTGCTCTCACGCTTCGATCTGGTCATTAGTTTTCGACGAAATCAGCCCCTCTGATCTGTTCTTGGAGACGAGTACCTCTACAGTCTTAACTTTCTCAATGTTGAGCGGCTGAGGAAAGACTGAGTATTATCAGTAATGTGATACCCGACACTATATATATGCTCCAGTTTAGTTGCCTCCCAAAGATGTCGCTTATCGGTGTACTGGCAAAGTTGGTCCTTCTGGTTAGATATCCATTATTTTTTGATCCTATCAATTTCCACTCATCACTTGAATTATTGCCCTTAGCAGAGTCAACAGGAGGTTTTCCATTTCTGATGTAACATGCAACCAACTCCATTAACCTCAACATTTGATCATCGAAACGATTCAAGAGAAACCCTGGAAAATCTTCCGCATCTTGTTGTCTCTCCTCGATCCAGTTTGTCCCCATACTATGCTATAAATTCACGTCGTACCGAATGGGGTTCCCATGTTGTCAATAACTGCTTGGTCGTTCTTGGAATTTGTATCCACCCTTCTGTCTTTCGTCCTAATGTTGGAAGGTGAGTAGTCAAACTGCCTTTAATTTGAATTCCAATTTTTTTTCTTTGTTTTGGTTTGTTAAAAAATGTAATACTTATATTAGTTTTGACTTTTATTCATACATATTCAAATATGACTTTTATAATGTAAACAATTTATATGAAACAATAGTTAGTATGTTATGTTTCCCTTTTAAAATATATTATTATAACCTTATGTTGACGTTTTAAACATCTGATAAATTCGTGGTACCCTACCAACGACAACAAACTTTCCTAAAGCTCAAGCAAGGTTTTCGATACCGGTTATCCTAGCCTCAAAAGAGTACAGTAAAGATCAGTGTACACGTAGCAGTGAAAGCAGGTATAAAATGAAAAAATAATTTAACCGTTCTGCCCATGACCGAATCAACACCGATATAACTTAAGCCCCAGTCGAGAGATAATATCGATTAAGATTTTTTGTTACTTTTACCAATGCCCAATCCGTTACCCAGCCTCATATTTGAACTGGAAATGCGTTTTGAAAAAAGAAAAAATAATTGAAAGTTACTCAGCGTATGAATAAACTTGTAGATTAGGTACTAGATCCGATTAAACGTGTTCTCTTGTCTTTAATTTACTGTTGTGAAACCAGTGGCGGTGAATACTTTTTCTACCTTACATGGAAAATGATTACAATATTGAATATAATGATGTTGGTTACGAATTTGAATATAGTTGCTCAGAGATCCTGGATAAAACGAAGAGAATACTGAAAGACGTTATTTTTTACTAAAAAATACCATTCATGTAAGAACATGTATGGTTTATGATTTACAGCGATATTTTAAGCTCATTATGAGTGTTCTAACTTCATTATGATCAATAGCTTTCCAAATTGAATTCAAGGCCAAGCTTTTACTAATCTTTCTTCATTGACCCTCTTAAATTTGATTGGATTCAGATACGAACTTCGTGGAGGACGATTAGGTATTGCGGTGCTAAACCTGAGTCTGAAGTCTAAACCAATATCTGAGCCGAGAATTATAACATGTGATTTGTGGATTGCTTATACCTATGTACAACTCCCTTGTTAAAGGACAATCGAATATTCAAAATCATATCTTCACCAACGTCTATACTGATCTCTCCTAAATCATGAACGAGACTCCGACAGAACTGAATATCCAAAAATCTTGAGCGTCTGATCAAGCAATAATGTCAAGAGTTACGTACAGCGCCATCTGCCCGCGAATAGATCAAGAAATATCAAGGTTATGTACAGCGTCATCTGTCCGCGAATAGATCAAGCAATAATGCCGATAATTCTGTCAATACAGATCCCGAGCTTAAAAGTTACAAACAAACAAGCATACATACAAACAAACATATATATACACATAAATACATAAATACAGGTGAAGCTAATATAAAGCGTGTAAAAAAGATTTTAGTGCGACTGTAGACGATACTGTGGAACTTTGTGCTATAGTTCTAGGTGTTTCCTAAAATAATTTTTCACGAAATGATGATAGGATACAAGCAAGGGGCTATAAATCAAATCCTTCATTTTTCTGTTTTACAATTTTATAAGTAATTGTATTGAGAATAGTCAGTAAGAGGTAAATTACAAACTAATACAAATTGCAGACTACTACACTCTAACTATCTAGACACACGAAAACGCATGGATATTAATGAGAATTTGTGCAGCTCTATAAGAATATTTCAAAAGAGACAAAGCACGTTTTGGAATATTTTAAAACAAACTGTTTTTCAGTGGAAAATCAGGAGCAGGATAAAATCATGTGATACAGGGTTAACCTATCTGTGTCGCGACAAAAATATCTATTCTCAATAGAAAATGAGTGAAATGAAGGTTTTGTGTATAATGAGCTGTTATTACTTGCATTGGTTTTAGAAATAAACTAAAATACATATTAACCTGGTTCAACACAATAAAAATCATTTTAATCTGTCTAATATGCCGCAATGGCAGAGATTATAGTGATTCCCCAGATTTTCTGGGTCTTTTTTACGAATAAACAACGACAATTTTATTTTGAAGAAGTGACATCAAATATCGTATACTGAATTTGTAGATGCCGTTCTTGATTTGGTTAAGTGGTTGTTGGTAAATTTTTTGTTTATAAAAATAGGTCAAGGTCATTTCGGAAACCGATAATGCAGTTTACTCAGTCATTAACAAATCAGCACAGCAGGCAATGCAGCCATCTGTTAAATTTAAAGAAGTTCTGATGTCATTCCACAGAATACACAAACAAAATAACTGAATGTTATCGATAAATGTAAAAAAACTTGGCAGAAACCAGTGAAAATAGGGTTAATGCTATTATAAATATACAGTGAATGTGTTTTGATTGGGCACTTCTAAGTATTCATTTGTTTTTTATTGTTTTTTGGATAGTAGAATTCTGCTGAGGATAATATGTTTATGCAATGTAGTGTGTTATAATTTAAAAATATATAAAGCTGCTGATAGATTTTTGAGTTTAACTATAACACTATTCTTCAAATATACTGAAATGTTCAATTCATATCTAATTATGTTATTATGAGTTAGTGAAATCATCATTATTCTAAATAGACCTTGAACTTTCACAATCATCAATTTTTTATTGAATGTCAATGTCATTATATGTAAATATTGTTTTTTTTTTGACCTGCGACATGCATTTTTTCAGTACAGAAATTATAATATTCGTTTCAATATTTTTTCGATTTGGAATGAATGAACTAGAAATTAAAAAAAAGTATTTCAATTACAATTACAATTACAACTGTTCGTAATTATTTAAGAGTAACTGAAATTGTAATTTTCACCGAACTTCCCACAAAATCTCTATACAGTTTTGAAACTAGCAATGAGCTATAACTTTGTGTAAATATATCGCAAAAACGTTTTTATATTCTGGATGATCCTGATCGTCGACTTTTGTCGAGTTTTGTGAGGTGTTCAGCAAGAAATTGACCAATCCCAAACCTATTATACAATTGCATGTTTTTCAGACGAAAGTTCTTTCATGTTGAATGGTGAAGTGAATATACATAATTGTCATTACTGGAGCGATGTGAATCCTCATTTGGTGATGGAAACACATTCACAAATTTCACATTCTGGGCCGGCATTCTTGGTAATCATATTGTTGGATCATTCTTCATTGAAGGTATTTTCATTGGAGACACATACTCAAATCTATTACAAGACTATTACAAGAATGAAATAACATTCCAACAGGTTGGTGTACCCCCACATTTTTATGTTCGGGTGAGAATGTTTTTGGACGAACGTTTTCCAATACATTTGATCGGCAGAAGGGGTCCAGTGGAGTGGCCAGCTAGATCACCTGATCTCAAACCGATGTAGTTCTTTCTGTAGGAACACCTGAAGTTGAAAGTGTACTCCACTAAGCCTACAAATCTAGAAGACCTGCGACAGATAATTGTTCGAGAATGCCGATTGCTAACTCCGGACATCTTGAATAATGTACGGAACGCTTTCGAGAGTAAACTGTATAATTGTATGGAACTAGGTGAAGGTCATTTTGAACAATTTTTCCGTTAATTGTGTCTACAATGATATTATTTGTTGTTGATTTCCTCATTAAAATGAACGACAGCGAATTTTCAGTTTTTTCTTAAATAGAACGTTCAACATTTAGTTTCTCAAAAACAAATAAACCAATTTCGAAAAAAATTACAGAAGTAATATAGAACCAAAAGACTTTTCACATGATGTATCACTCGACCCCCCCATGACATTGAAAAAAATAGGAGGGTAGTTGCTGACCGCAGTAAATGAATTGAGTTGTTAATTTTACGAGTGACTACGAAACCCAAATAGATGTAACAATATTTCACTCACCTGTACATATTCAAATGCCCCAGTCCTAATTACAATTTCATCACAGTTCCTTATTTGAATTAGTAGACTAGAAGAGTTAATGTTATAAAAAGATTTTTTCTCCATCACAATTTTGCCAGCTCGTTTTATTTCTATCAACGTCAGTCCTGGCAGGGCGTTAAACGTTTTGGCCGCGAAAATTATCTCTTCGCCGCCGGTGATATATATTTCCAAAGCCTCCTTTGGAATGGTCGTTTCCTCAAAGTTCACCAACTGAAACAAAAAATTAAATGAAATATAGAAAATTCTGTGGGTATTGAAGTTAAAAAAATGCTTGGGAAAGCAAAAATTGTGTTTTTCAATGTTTGCGATGTCAAAAAACACAGCAGTTATTTGTTATTTCAAACTATAGCACAAAAATCTTCAATGTAGTTTCCTAAAAGACAGTTCAAAATTCTAGGCATTTTTCTGCATAGTTCTTATAATTCAATTGTTAGTATGAGACAGTCTGGAATCAAACTTCCGTACCGCTAACTCGGATCTGTTTCCATAATAATCTTGTTTTTTTACAAAATAGTGTGTGAAATTTATAAATGCGTTCTACAGGGTGTTCCTTAAACACATGCTAACATTTAAGGAGGTAATTCTTAGACCCATTTTAAGAAAAAACTTCCTATGGACGTATGTCCTAAACACCTTAACTTTTGAGATGCAGGGTGGCAAAGTTTTCAAAAATAATCAGTTTTTTAATAATAACTGAGATAATTTTGTAGACATCTTTGGCATATTTGGTACATATGTTCCATGCCTCAAGGCGCATTTTCTGATGTACACAAATTTGTATTTTTTCAAACAGTGACATCCCTACGGGTTTCGCATTGAATATTTTTGGGGAAAAAGTACTACGCCAATGCTTTCTTTTCAAAATAAAATCATTTTTAAAATCCTCATTTATTTTTGAGAAAATTTGATCTCCTGGTATTTCTTTGTCCGACGCATGATTTTCACTCAAAAAAATAAAAATCGACAGAAAGCAAATTAAGAAATTAGATCAACTCTAAAATGAATGAGAATCTGAAAATTGCTTCATAACGCATTACCAATTCCCTAATAATATTTGAAAACATAATCTGCAAAAAAATAAATTTTTCACAAAAACAAATTTTATTTTATTTTGTGACAGTAAGTCTAAACGAATAGCACAAATTTGTTAATTAGTAATAATACCAAAACTGATTAAAAAAATTGTTGGAAGTGACTACCTGCACTTAGTATGCATGCTTCCGCCCTTCTACGCATGGAATTACGAACCCGTTCAAATATTCCCGGCATATTTCGTATAGTTTCTCACGAGGCAACTATTCGCTCTCTTAAATCTTCTAAAGTATTAACGGGAGTTTTATACACAAGAGTTTTAAGGTGACCCCATACAAAAAATCTAAACTGTTGAGATCAGGGGATCTTGCTGGCCATTGCTGAGGTCCTCCGTGACCTATCCAACGATTAGGATAAACTGTATTTAAATGGTTTCGGACAATTACACTGAAATGAGCAGGGGCGCCATCGTGCATGTACCATATTCGATTCCTTAACGCAAGTGGCACATCTTCCAATAACCCAGGTAAGTCTTCTTCGAGAAAGTGTAAATAAGAACGACCATCAAGGCGTCCTGGTAGAAAAAATGGGCCTATTAGATGATCACCTATAATTCCTGCCCATACATTAACCGAAAATTGGTGTTGGAAATGGGTTTCGGTTATTGCATGGGGATTTTCTTCAGCCCACACATGATTGTTATGGAAATTTTGAATGGCATTCCGAGAAAAATTTGCTTCGTCTGTGAACAAAATTTGTGTCTCAAACTGCGGATTTAGTGCAATACTTTGTAGATACCACTGACTGAAGTTCACACGCTGTGGAAAATCTCTGGGGAGTAATGCCTGCACTCTTGAAATATGGTATGGGTATAACAAAAAATCAACCAAAATACGCCAAACAATTTGATGACAAATATCCAGAGTTCTAGCGATCTTCCTCGTACTCGTCTCAGGATGTTCCTCAATTTCTTGCAGCATCGCTTCCTCAATTTCAGGAGTTCTTACTACACGAGGTCTACCTTCCGGAGTCCCTTTCTTGAAACTACCAGTTTCCCCAAGTCGACGATGAATATTTGATAAGGTTCGGCTATCTGGTAAGGCACGATTAGGATATCTTTCCTGATAAATGCGTCTGGCTTCTGTTGCATTACCATCGGCAAGGCCATATAAGTAATGCATTTGCGCCATTTCGGCATTAGTATAATTTACCATATTTACTGATATTCAGAAAAACAGCGGACTACCAAAATAACTTCAATAACACTTCAAAATCAATCAAAACGCGCTGTGACAGTTTTTAACACCAACACCTTACTTTAAACCAACATCAATATTAGCTACTGACGTTTGTACATGCTTTTTTCTGCTTTTAATCTTTAAAAGAAATCACATATCGACAAACTCCATATTTCCAAGAGGTGCAGTAAATAAATTCTGCTACACGTCATTTATTCCAGGATAACTAAATTTATGTTTTCAAAAATTATTAAGCGGTGCTGCGTTATGACGTAATATTAATTGAGAACAGTGCATCTGACAACAAACAAATACCTTTTAGATCCTCAATTATTTTGCAACAAATCTGATCTCTTAGTTTGCTTTCAGTCGATGCACGATACCGCATCAGATTTTTAAGGAATTTATCATTAAGTAAAGCGATTTTTAATTTTTTGAGCGAAAACCATGCGTCGGACAAAGAAAACCCAGCAAATCAAATGTGCTCAAAAATGTATGGAGATTTTAAAAATAATTTTTAATTCAAGATAAAGCAGTGGCGTAGTATTTTTTTCGCCAAAAATATACATTTCAAAACTCGTACGTACGCCACTGGCAGAGAAAATTAAGAAAATTGTACATCAGAAAATGCGCCTTGAGGCATGGAACATATGTACCAAATATGCCAAAGATGTCTACAAAATTATCTCAGTTATTATTAAAAAACTGATTATTTTTGAAAACTTTGCCACCCTGTATCTCAAAAGTTAAGGCGTTTAGGACATACGTCCATAGGACGTTTTTTCCTTAAAATGGGTCTAAGAATTACCTCCTTAAATATTAGCATGTGTTTAAGGAACACCCTGTATATCTAACTATGTATATTGAGAGCGCAAAATAGCATATGAATCTATTTAAATTAAAACACTATTTCCTTGCTGAGGTCCAAAGCCAGAAAACATTTGAAGACATTATTGAATCGATCGAAACGCAATCAATTTCAAGTTTAAAACCAAGAACATATAATTTCTCATGCGAGTGTGTAGAATATTTTTCAACGACAAAACACAAGCACTAGAGGAAAATCCTTGAGGGGCTCTCAGAGCGGTGTCTGTGCGAAAGTAGCGATTCACATTGGATTTGAATCGCTAGATATTGAATCTGTTTGGAAAAACGCTCACAGAAAGTGTATTCCACATAAACGCAGTTCTCTAGATGAAAGAGTTCTTCAACAGTTAAGTTCGAGATGTACTGAGTTGAACCTCAAAATGATGAGCAGCCACAGCCCGTCGCGTATTTCTGATATGTGCCGCTCTTGGTGGAATCAAATGTGCCAAGTCACTTGAATACTTTCCCTGAAAGTATCTATAGAAGAGAGACAAATCTCCAACCTTTTTTCGATGTTCCAGGCTATCAAGGTTTCAGGTGATGTTCGGGTCTCCAATCAGGCGGATGGTGGTTTTCTGGATGGAATCCTGCAACTTCAGGGTATGTTTAGAGGCAGGGCTCCATACATGAGAACAATACCCCAAAAGAAGGTCTGATCTGGGCTTTATAAAGCATCAGAAGTTGCTGTGGTGTGTACAGTTTTCTGGTTCGGAACCGTGTTCCAAGCTTTTGAGAAGCAGCCTTTGCAATTCCAGCGACATGATTGTGCCAAGGCATATTTGTGTCCATTTTAACCTCCAAAAAACTTATCGAAGCAGAAAGCGGAATTATCTGACCTGACATTATTATATCCGATTCGGAAACATTTATCTTCTTGGAAAAAACCGATCCCTGGGTTTTTGTGGCATTGAATTGAACTTGGTTACTTTCGCCCCATCACTTCTAGATCCTCATTAAGATATGCAACCTACTGCTGCATATCTTAATGAGCCTCCGTAGCCGTTCACTTGGAAGTTTCCCACAGTTTTTTGTTCAATGATGGAGAAGTAGAAATCAAAAAAGCTTTTTGTTCAAAAGAATAATCTTTTCTAGCAAAGTGTTATTAAAAAAAAAGCTGATGAGGTGATAAGCCAATTGTCTTGTCCCGAAATTTCGAAGTACACCATTGAGGATGGTGTCATGTCATGTCATGTGAGTGTAATTTTTTATCAAAACTCTTTCGTTACCATGAATAAGATGTATTTCACTAGTTCGGACTTCCATTGTCTACTATAAAAATGGTTTGAAATCCCTGAAACAACTAAAAAAGAAGAACTAACGTGACTTGGAATCTCTCAACTTTTTATTTTTATTTTCTTTTTTCATTTCTTCATTTTTATTTATTCAATTGTTTTATTTTTACTTGTATTTTATTTCACTATTTTTTCATTTCGGGTTTATTTTGATTAACATAATTGTTATTTTCAGCTATTCATTTTCAATTCTTCTTTTTTAGTTGTTTCAGGGATTTCAAATCATTTTATATAGTAGACAATGGAAGTCCGATTCATGGGAAAGCTACTCAATGTATTTCATGATTAATACCATAACGAATGTTTACAGTAACAACTGTATTGGAAACAATCAATTTTCGTGTAATTTAATATTCACGTGAAAGTAGTTGTTTGAAAATATTTTTTCTCCCTGTTTGTATTTGACAGAAACATTTGTGTATTCATATCTTTACAATCTTTACATGTCTTTATGATCAAATACTATATTTTAACCTAAATCATTTCTAAAACGGTTTTTGCGCGGACACGTATTTTTTATTGCGGATATGACGAGATCTGAACATTTCAACTCGATTGATTATCTTGATAACTAGTAGGCTTTTAGGAACTTCCTCAAATAATCTGAGATACACAAACAGCACACTCTTATCATGCGATAATAATGATAAAGGAAAGATCATCGTATCTGCACAAATCCTGATAAAAAGTGAAACTACAATTATCGTCACATTCCTAGTAATACCATGAATCAGAGTTGTTCCGTTCACGATAACAAAGATTCATAACAACCGAAGAAATCGTGTTCATGGCTATTCATTTTTCAGATAATCTTGAGAAAAGTTACTGCTATATTATACAAGTTGCTGAGAATGGTGCAGAATGACCGAAACAAAATTACTCGATTTTTTTTGGGAGATATAACGGCTTCGTGACATTACACAGTAATCCTTAGATGTTATTTCCATCAATCAACGACAATCCTCAAAAGTAAAAGCACGTATGAGTTAAAGATTAAGGAGGTCTTGCGTTTGATGAATTTGGCATTGATGTTTTGGATATTATTTTGTTCATGAATATAAATTATATAGTTGTGATTCGATCTTCTTGAATATATTTTCTTGATAATACTCATCTAAAATTATAAAATAACTGTGAACAAGAACTAAATTAAATAATTCAATAATTGGTAGTAAGTGTTAAATCATAATAACAAAAAAAAAACAATCATAGGAATGAAAACATAATAATTTTTCATAAACATGTAAAGATGTTTTATTTTCCTTTTGAATACTCAAATGAGTGTTGAAAATATATCAGTTTTTTCGCATATCCGATAGAATATTTTGCATATCGAACGAATTGAAGATTTCAATAGCATATTCGTTCTTGGAGTAGGCAAATGAAAACAGAGTGAGCTTCTATTGTTCAAAAATGGTATGTTGATTGTTGAGGTTCATTTGAAATACTAACCCTGGACAGGTCAGGTAGTTTCTGAATTTATATACAAAAATGCAAGAGTTGTAGGTTCTACGGTCCTCCTAAGGTAACAACGAAAATCTGTAATAATAAGTTATTATCCAAACCTTGTTCCCTATCAGTTCTGTATACAATATACTTTCGGGTTTTCGTTTAATTGACTCGAGTAGATAAATGTGATTCAATATTCTAAACGCGTTCTCACATATGAGGTAAAGGGAGCAATGAAGCTATCTTCATTTTTGAAGTCTACAGTTTCTGAAAATCAAGCCAAGCATTTTTTTCGCTGCAGATGCGGTTTTGATTATGTGGCATGAAAAGCTGTGTTTGGAGTCAAAATGAATGCAAAGATCATTTGTTACATCACACCGATCCAAAATAATTTGTTTTATTGAGTAAGTGTATTCCACTGGTTTGATTTCTAAAATATAAGTAGTGTAATGACATTTCTGTATATTTATGGGTAATTTATTTGTTTCACACCAAGAAGCAAAACAGTTAATATCCTTTTGGAGTAGAAATGACCAGGAACATAACAAAACAAAACAATAATCTGCACTGATAGTAGACAAACCCTATTAGCCTTGAACACACAACGTTACCTCAGGGCTAGTACTAGAGTGCCACCAAGATTTAGCCAAAGCCTCAGTAGGCTGAGTTGGGGTAATGGGCACGACAGGAGTAAAGGTAATCGCATTGCCGACTCTTCAGCCAAGAAAGCGGCTGGAGTAAGAATTTTAGGACCCAGTGACACATACGGCCTGATGACTTCGACAATTGCGGAACTAGCCAAATGTCACACCCATGCTCAATTCCTAAAGAGGTGGGATAGAATCAAAGGATGGAGTCTTGCCAGGATCACCCTGGACGACCCTGGGAAGCTTGTGCCGAAGAAATATCTGGCGATGCCCAGGAAAAACCTACGCTTTACAGTAGGATTTCAAACTGGCCACTGTCAACTCCATATTATGGGGCTAGTGGACATACTTCTATACAGGATGTATCCACCTTCCTGGAAAGGAAGGATGGACGATGATCTATGAGGACCACTCCTTGAAGGGATGTACAGCACTTAGGATGGCCTAAGTGCTGTACGTCTACACTCACCCTCCCTATGCTACATACACGGATCATTTTGGAGTAATTCTCTTTGAGTCATTAGCAAATTTAAGAATGCTGCTTCGTTATATTTTCACCTATGTCATTCACAAATAATAAAAAGAGAAGAGGGGCTAAATTGCTTCCCTGAAGTACTTCACTGGTTGAAATGAAAGTTTTAGATTTATGACCACGGGACTCATTATATTGTGACCGATTACTAAGGTATGATCGAAAGAACGTTAGTAGGTTCGTATCTCAAAACCATTATATTGTGACCGATTACTAAGGTATGATTGAAAGAAGTTTAGTAGGTTCCTACTCAAAGCCAAGATTATTCAATTTAGATATCAGTATTTTTTTCTACACCCGTACTCTAACAATACACTTATATGACCATAATCCGTTTCATAATGATATCCATTATGATACAGATTTTTTATAACGATACAGATTATCAACCAATAGAAACCCATCATTTTTCAATCAAGAATCCTGTTCCTTTGTTTGTCCTAGATTATAACCTAAGTAACTAATTGCTTTATTTGTCAAAATCAGTTTTCATATTACCTACCTATATTATCAAAATGTCTGAAAACAGCGATATAGAAGGAATACCATCGACTCCAATATTTTTAAAAGATCAGATTAATTACAGTTGTTATATTCAATATAAATATAATTAAAATCTTTATAGTTTTCATATATCCATGATAATACCATTAAGTTTGTGTTTAAAAAAAAAATGAGTTAATTACTGTAAATGTGTTCAATACAAATATAATATTTATAGTTTTTCATTATTTATCGGGTTTAGAAAAAATAGCGTATGCAACTCTCATGTAATGGTTATTAATACACTCGCATATACCATACAAAACTCGCCTTCGGCTCGTTTCGTATCCCGGTAAATGCTCGTGTCTTAATAACCATCATTACATGATCGTTGCATAATATACTATTATGGTCCAATTAGTCAAATGTTTTCTTGAGTGTGATTATCAATAGCATTGCTGATAGTTTGTGTGAAGCACATCAGATTGATGATGATTAATCTCTTAGATATGAAGCCGTGTTGCTCCAAGTGGGAAATACTCTATTATATATTGAGATTTCGAAAGATTTTGTAAAGTTTGACAATAATTTAATAGGACGATAATTTTTTATATCCAATATCACTATAGGATGTCTGTCTCTAACATGGAGTCCATGAGGTCGGTTTCAGTTGTCTCACCAAGGGGTAATTGAATCCAGAGATGAGCCCTGGATTCACAGAAGTATAAATAACTGTTTCACTCGAATCGAATGTGTAGGGTGAGAATAATACTTCACAATTTACACAACACTAACATTTGATGCTAACAGCTGTTTCGAAACACTGTTTCATCTTCTGAGCGAGATATAAACTAACCTAGGTATCTAGTATATGGTGCCATTTCTTTAAATACTAAAAGTGGCATTGGTAGATAGAGTGGGGTATCATCGGGCATTTGGGAAGTTACTTTCATTAGATGTAGTCTTTGTTTGGTTCCTGAGTTCACCACCACCAAAGATGGGAAGTCTAAGGTTGAGCTGTTTCCCGCAGTACTGGGATATAGGTATCACCCTATTTTATATTTAATTCATTCAAATGGTTATATAACTTCAAAACTATAATGCTTACAAGCTCCACTGGATACTGTTTCAAATTTTTGAAGTGATAACTTCTTATGGGAGAGTAAACCGCTTGGTAACGTAACGCATATCGGCGCCAGTATGTCTGGTTTCCCCTTCTCGTCACTCTAACACACAGCGCTATCCATATCTCGGACAAACGATACTCTAGCCTCTCTTCGCATGACTCAGGTGTTCGTTGTGCGGTCGACATATACTGTTGACAGTGAGCATATAACATAAAACTATCACCGCTTTTGAAAATGATTATAATGAAATTGATGAAACAAGCAGAGAATGATCCTCGGAACATTACATACTCCTTGTGAATTTTCATGAAATGATCTTTGTTCAACTTGAATAAAAAAATCAACTTCCCCCACTTTTGTCGGGGACATTGATTATTATCACTCCCAAATATTTTGTTTTTCGGATTTCATATCGAATTTTAATGGCGCCTAACTATTCCTTCATACACAACAAGTGTTTACTTGAACATAATTTGAATAGATGCATCTAATGAAGACCGACCACGTGTTTACCACACTTGTAGCAGGCGCACCTCAACTGAGATATATTCAAAAGCCGCAACGAAACCCAATCCTTTCGAAGGTACAGAATAGAATGAATGACGTTATCCTATGTGGGCGGAAGGTTGCATTTGCGACGCGTACACATCTTTATTGTGTTTAATTGTTTGTGTGAAAGGTTAACGAGCAAGAAGATCGCGCCCGTTGAACCGGTGAATGTTCACTCAAACGAAATTATGAAGATGTGAAATTATCGTTGGTATGGCTGGGTCATTGACGAGCAACAAGATATTTTGAGACTGGTATAAAATGCGGTCCTTGTCCCTATACTTGAAAATGGTGTAAGAATTATAATGGGGAATGTTCCTCAATTTGGGTTATTACAGCACATGCAAGTTTGAACAAAATAAAGTTGAGTTTAATTCATGAGTTTTTTTTAATTCATTTCGAAAAGTACTCAAATTGATGTTTCAAATGTTGGGTTTTAATTTTTAAAGGGATTTGTTTCTAATTCACATATTGGCAACAGCGCATATATCAAGTTGAAATAATTTATACGTACCTAGATATTCTACTTTAAAAAAGGAAAATTATCTTTATAAATTAACAATTAAGGCAGAATATACATTATAGTTCACTACCACCTCCACAAGCCACATAAACAACAATTGTTTTGTTATTTATTTATATAGAGGAAGATAGGTTAGGTGCACAAAATGTCACATGTTACAGAATGTCTCGGAACTCGGAACATACGTGAACAGAACGGCACGCCTCTGAAATATGTCATCTTTGTTTGTCTCATACAGGTAACAGATTCATTGTCCTTTATTAGCTATAACCGATGTTGCCAAATGGTGAAATAGAAACGAATCTCTTCAAATGTTGAATGCATTATTTCATTCCTCTTTTTTAAGTATTTAAATAATTTTTTAAAGAAAAAGGTTGAAATGATAAGTTTAAAATGCGTTGTTTTAGAGCTCTTTTATGAAAACTACTTGATTTTCGTCAGGAGGAACATTCTCCATTCCACATCAATAATCAGTATACTTTTCAAGAAATTTTGAAAACATTATTTATGGCAGAATAAATAATTACTTGGAAACATTCGATATAATGACAAAGTGCCAACATGGGTTCAGAAAAAATCGTTCGGCAGAAACTGCAACGTTTATCTTTGTGCAAGAAGTACATGATTAAATGGATTACAAAACATTGTGGTAGGTTTATTTTTCGATTTGAATAGAGACTTCGACACCTTGAATATTAAATTCGCATCAGATAAACTATTTATGATTGGTATTCGAGGAAACATGAATCTGCTTATTGTGTCTTCCTTAACAAATACGTATTTCCAGATTAAGATATGATGTTCTCACACCTAAAATCCTCACTACTGAACAAACAGACTCACGAATGGAAATTTGTTTTGGCATCTTGAAAATCATCAATACATATCGTAAACTGTTGGAAAGAGTTATTAGTAACCTCGCTTGTGATGAATCATGGTTTCTTCGAATCCATGCATTTCTATATACGTAAATTAGGTTACTGCAGGATAAACAATAAATAAAGGATATTACTTTAGGGTTCTCCTTACTCCCTGTGAACTAGTAAGAAAAACAAGTCGTGGATGCTTCATCAGGACAATACTCCAGTCCTCACTACACTGATTGTCGAGTCATGTTTGGTCAAGCATTATATCCCAAGCACCAGATCTATCTCCAGTGACTTTTTCATGTTCCCAAAAGTGAAGGAAACATTGAAAGGAACCAGGGTTGACACTGTGGAAGAAAATGACTCAAAACTGGAAAATTCGAAGGCAGTGGAGATGATGTTAGGAAAAAAATACATCAAATTTTGTTATTTTCTAGCCAAACCTCAAATTAAAAAAAACAGCAAATAGTTCAATCGATATTTAGCCGAACTAACAGTATATATATATATATACAAAAATTAACTTCATTTGATCTATGTAGTATTTCTTCAGTATTGAATAGGTCCAAAGAAGTTAGTGCATAGTGAAACACGTGTTTGGCGGTTTTGTAAACTGCCAAGAAACAATCTCACAAAGTGTTAATTGAAAACTATTTTTGGAGATTTGTAATGGAATAAGTCGATACTTGGAATTGAAATCCACAATAAAACAACACTTCATTGCGAGATAACGTCCTACAGGCGTGTCAAATACGAACGTGTAGGTACTGTTGTTAAATTTTATTCTCGAGGATTTTTTCACATCTAGTTGAAAAACAAATTACTTCAATATTCTCTTCTCAGAAATATTCAATCAACTGTTTCCCAGAAGCCCATTCAATTCCATGTATTAAACAAACATGGTGAAAACAACAATGAACACTGTGCAGTGAGCAGTTTTTTTCAACTACCATAAATTGATGCCGGTAACATCACAGTCCAACTATTCAAGATTCTAAATTTAATGCTAAACTCGGTAATCTTTTAAGGCAAGGCACATACCGACCTTTGCAACCATATGCGTTAATTATCTCATGTCATTGTGCTACGGCCGATATCTCACAAAGAAGAAAAGTCAGATTCTAGAGCAGGTTCGTATTGGTTGTAAAGATAAAGTTATGAATACTTTGAAACGAGCAACCTGATGTTGATATTTTTTATGCTTTTTGATTTCATCGAATTCCACTTTCGATTTACAATTTTTTAAAGTATATTTTTCGTCAAATTAGTTGACCCTTAGCTTGAATTATCAAAAAAAAAACATTGTTGAAGGAGAGTTAGAACATAGCCTTCTTCCAGGTTTTTAAGAGAAAATATAGTTTCATATTATTCTGCCGAAAATTTAAGATAAGAGAAATGTTTGTATCTATACTGTTTTGATTGTATTTTCTGCTATTCATCAATTTTACAAGTTATAACCCCGTCTAAATTCCGCTTAGGAATGTTGAGTTTGAAAATTGCTTCAAGTAATCCACGTCATTGTCGTACTTTCTTCAAAGATGAATCCATACTTTGTAGAAGAACTTGATTGTGGAAACACAAGTTTGAAAAACGTAGAAATCACTTCCAGCAAGTAAAGCTGCATAAAGGCGAGCTTAATCATTAATCATATCGGATACCTCCAAATCATTTTATCGAAATAACTTTCATTCCTGTATGCTTGTAAAAGTTCACTTGCTACGTTCACCATGATGTTTTCAAATGTCCACAAATGTTTTACATGCGTTTTGGAATATTTGATTTGGTAATTTCATCATTTTCCCACCACCAAATAACATTTCAAAATTATTTAATAACAGCTTCACAATCGAAATGAACCTAAATAACAGTCCCGGTCCTGAGAAAAAAAACACGTTTTTTTTCTTCAAAATTGATTCATCAAAGTAATCTCCGACAAGAGCCATGCGATCATTTCAGCGCCGCTATAACATTTCAATACCACTTTAGTGGTATTGAAAAACTCGCCTAGAACGCTCACTAAGAAAAAGTTTTACACAAAGCCTGACTGTCCCTATGGATATGTTGAAAGATTTGTAGTAAAACTTGGGTTTAGGTCCCAAACAAATCCATTAGATTTATGTGATGATTGGCAGACCAATTACCACTTATGGTGCAATTGCCTGGTGGCCGAAATCTTTACAGAAAACGGCCTAGGCGAAGCTCTCTAGCTTACAGAGACAGGTTTGTCTGACCATCAGTACCACACCGTCAGCGGCCATGGAGATCCTTCTAGATCTACCCCCTCTCCACATTTTTCTGGAGAGAGAGGTTAGATGGACTGCATATATACTTGTGAACATTGCCAATTGCATAAATCAATTTAATGCACAGTGCAACAGACTGTTGGTTGACACTGGAAGTCACATCATTCTGGAAATGACCTCTGACTTTATGCCTCCAACTTTCAACTACGAACTGCCTTTATAAAGTACTCTGCCCGGGTAGAGAGGACTGGATCCGCCGGGAGAAGGAAATATTAAGAGCAGATAGTTGTTGGTTCACAGATGGATCAAGAACACCTTCCGATTCTGATGCAGGTGTTTTCAGTCGCAGACCCAGGACAAAGATATCAACCTGCCTAGGAACCTATGCGACTGTATTTCAAGCGGAAATTTACGCTTGCATTATGTGCGGAGAGGTTGGAAGAAACCAACCTCTTACACAAGTCGATAAAAATATTATCGGGCAGTCAAGTGGCGTTGGAAGCTCTTGGCTTCTACCAAGCAACGTCTAAATTGGTAGCAAATTGCCAAAAACGACTCTCCTCGATAGGAAGACTTAACAGATTGCCTCTGGTTTGGATTCCTGTTTATACTGGCCTGGAAGGCAATGAGGCTGCTTACTTCCTTACAAAGGAGGGTGCTGCAAGCAGCTGCATCGGACCAGAACCTGTCATTGGCATCGCTTTAGGCTTTGCCAAACAAAGATTGAACACTTGGATGGCTAGATGTATGGACTTCTGTCGGAATCTTCCAGGATTGGCTCCAAGGCGTTTATTCACCCTTCCAAACTTGATACCAAACAGTTGTTGGACTACAGACGGGATGTCTAACCAGCCTTCTTACAGGTCACTGTCATTTGAATCATCATATGCAGAGACTCGGACTGTCGGAAGACAGTGTGTGTCGCCTCTGTTTGGAAAATGGTGTACCAGCAGAGCACATAATTTGTGCCTGCCCCGCTGGGGGCCGAATGAGGTTTTTAGAGTTCGGCAGAGCCGATCTGACCTGAAAGACCACTCACCGTACAAACTAATCGGCTTCGTTAAGATGCTGGGTTTATAAGATACAGTGTGAATTGGTGTGAGCCACAATAAACCTTCGCGGGTTCCGGTGGAGGGTCGAACAGACCAACTCACTTCGGACCTAACCTACCCTAACCACTTTTTTAGAACGATTTATCTTCTGCCTCAAAATAACCTCTTCATTCGGGCGAAAATTCTTACCGGTGAGCATTTTTTTGAGGTCTGCGACCAGCCAGTAGCCACCGAGAGCCAAATCTGGCGAATACGGTATATGCGCCCATTTCATGCAATTTTGTCATCGTTTTCATTGATTTGTGGCACTGTACAATGTCTTGATGAAGCAGCAGTTTCTTACCAGTTGCTCTCCACTTAGATAGCGATCGTTTTGGTTCCGGAGTGAAGTGATGGATCCATGTTTCATTCATCCAGTTTGTTATGTTCAAACATGGCTAAACACTGCTCAGAATCATCAAGACGTTCTTGTTTTTGGTCAACAGTGAGCTCGCGTGTAAAATTAAAACACTAAATTGTTTTTGATCCATTGTTTTGAAAATAAGAAGAGTAGGGTCACTCAAAAATTTATGAGTATAATATCATGAAATTTCAACCGCTTTCTTTTGAAGGTTACTACTAACCGAAAAAGCGATGAATCACTAGCGCCATCTATGTGTTAGGCCCGAGATTTTTCAATGCATGTAGTGAGTGGAAACAACCGCATGAAAACCTTTTCTAAGTATAATGTTTTTTTGATTGATTGTGATCAATCAAATGTTCTCGAATCAACTAATTTCATTCGATTGGTATTTCAGCAAAAAATCCAAGAAACAAGCGAGTAAATTATTTAATTTCTGACTTCACAGGCTAGCCTACATGCGAACCAAGTTTCGCAGCAACGGTGTAAACTTCAACTGAACTAGTTTATAGTTAATTATCTTTTCTATTTGAGAACATGAAATCATGAACGATTATCAAGTCGACTAGAGATAAATTTCTTAAATCGTCTCTTTGGTGCCCTTATTCCGTATTTACGCCTCAGAGCATTAAACGTCTAATTACGCTCGACGAGTTCTTCGAGTTTTTTTTACCTCTATGTACTTCTTCCGGGATCACATGACGTTGATGCATCTAGCATATATTATGATGCTATTTGTAAATTCAACCTACTAGACTTTCCATTGTTTGCATCGACTTGTATTCTTGAAATGTACAGATAAAAAAGAAAGGTAGAATCCATAAATCATCGTATTTGCTGAATGTGGGAATCAGGGTTAATTTTAAAGGAAGAGTTGTGAATTTTCATGATTTTCGATTGGCATTTTGAGTAGCAATGTGACAAGTGAAGAAAAATATTTGCCATCTAATTAATCCATTTCTTTCAAATTTTCTAAAACACTTAATCGCCTTTTTATGACACCCGTTTCAAAAATCTTGTTTCCTACTTATGTAAGTTTGTGCAGGACCTTTGTAGACGTTTGTCAATATTTGGGTTTCGCATAAATTTTCTGATTGATTCGGCCGTTACTTGATGAAGATCCATAGTAATTTCATAAACCACCTCTAGATTTGATCTCCACAAACAGTGATATGAATCACTGTTGATGAAGCTATTTTTCAAATAAAGTTTTTGGAGATCAAATCGTGAGGCGTAGTTTATGAAATTCGCATAAATTGCTCAGTGATCTCGGTGATCCAGTGAATCGCATTCGCATAAAAAAGTTGTATTTGTTGCATTGCTATAGAAGCTAAGATCTCCGTTGAAGAAACCTATTCTGTTGAGGTATCCTCTGAATGTGATTGTTTCTTGCTGACCCTTGCCCTGTTGAAAATTTCTTTCAGTTATTTTTTCCGTGTGTGCAACCTGTACTCCATGTTTTTTATTGGCCTGTTTTCTATTTCTCATTACCGTAGCACCCGTCAACTTTTTGTGGCCTGTTATTCCTGGCAACCAGTATAGAGTCGATCCTATTTCGCCAGATTCTTCAGTTCTCCACGGTTCCCACACCAGACTTGATTTCATCCTTGGCTTCACCAAATCCTGACTGTCTGTAAGAATATTGATTCGCTTATTTCATCCATTTTTCATAGTATTACCAATATGTTATATCCAGAAAAAGTACTCGTCCATTTGAAGGTTCCTTCCATAACAATGGGGCTCTGGTTTTCATCCAGTTGTCTTATAGTGAAAACTACAATGAAAGGCAGAGGCGAGTCTCTTCGGCGGTCGTCGTCGAAGCTTCGCTTTGCAACTGACCGACTTGGGAAGCCTCGTTTATCTTTGATATTCGAGGATTGGGTTTTCTGGCTTAGATGGCGTTTAAGTGAGGAAATATGGCATCGCTCTTACTCGTTTAGGCTTGTCCTTGTCTGGTGTCACAAACGTGTTGTGTTTGGGGTCTGGCTTTCGAAATGAATTAAGACAATTATTGCAAACATTGATTTTCGATTTATTGGAAAAGAACTCTGTACGTAGACATTAAGGACATTTTTCAAACGAATTCAATAAACATGCAATTCCATGTTCTCCGTTTTACTATCACTGTCGTCATTTAAATCAGTAATGAATTTATTTCCACCATTGATATGGAAGTATCCAATCTCCATATTGTCTTTTTCAACTAAAATTACTCTTTTAATATTCTTCTACAAGTCTTCTTCGGTAATATTAGATACTTCTTCTTTAACCAGCTCTATCACCTTCTTATTGAATTTTGGAAAATTATTTTTACGCCTGATGCTTTGTTTAAATTTTCCCCAAATCAACTTGATGGAATTGAAAACACAAAAATAGGGGGGAAGTCTCAATATGTTGTGTCCATACTTTTCAGCAATACTCTCAAGGGCATACACTTTTTCAAATGTTTTTGTCTGTAAAACTTCAAGTAGTTGGTTTTTGGTTTTCAAAATACAAATTGTTATCCATTAAAAAACTTTGTATTTCATCTTTCCTTGAATTTTTATTCGGTACTTTGATGAGCTGTCGCGAATGATAGGAAGCGTTATCAAGAACTATTACACTATTCGCAACCAAATTTGGGACCAATGGGACCTCAAACATATCAGCTTCCATATGCTTATGATAGTCAACATTGCAGTCCTCAAGTTTTTTTTCCACATAATTTCAAAGAATTCGGAACCCATCCTTTACTTCCTCCGCAATGCACAATGATTAGTCGCGATCCTTTGTTTGCAGGCATGTTAGGCGTACACATTCTCGAACCATCAGTCCACCCTTTCATAACTGTGTCGTGAGTGGCATACCAAGATTCGTCCAAATAGAAAATTTGCCGTTTTTCTTGTCTATATTTAGTTATTTGTTCTAAGTATTTGTTACGCAATTCCACTATTCTTCTGCTTTCCATAACTGCTTGATGTAAATAGTTTACGCTTGAGAGAGCTATTGTATAGCGAAACAATAAACTGTATTAATTAGTTCTAATATGGATTATCATCAAGCATTGGCCAGTTTTATTCAACCATATTTTTGTGTTGATAGATGAAGAGGAAGATAGATGAATAACCGATGAAGAGAAGAAACAACAGTATTTAAAATATTTTTCTTCCTATTTAATCCACTGTGACTTGGCTAACAAGTTCGCCAAGTCACAGTGGATAATGAAAAAATCTTACATGATGGAATTAGCCAGTCCTTGAATCTGCTGTAATACACTGACAATGGATTGATCGATAATCTATGAAGCACAGTGTTGAACGTTTTTACCTGAACTGTTATTTTAATATAAAGCACAAATTAGGTAAAATTTAATCGGTATGAAAATGCTTGAGAAAGCTATTGTATAGCGAAGCAGGTATTTTTTGTAAATTGTCCAATAAAAATCTCACAAAGTGTTACTTGAATATGAAAAAATCATGTGACGATTGACATTTATAGTATGTAACCAGAACATGTAATAATCGATTTATCTGCTGTAACGTGTCTCCCAGAGAATGTTTATTGTCACGAGGATATCCAAATAAACGGGTGTTCCCTGAAAAAGGTTAACCATGCTGGGAATGCATTGAAAAACGCATCAGCCGGTACAGCTGAGCGGGATGGAATAACTATTTTGTGTACAGAAATATGTCGAAACAGATGCCACGGCCGCCTTTTGTAACGCAATTGTTATTGAGATAAAAACGGAAGTCGGCATATAATTTTAACCACTGTTATTTCATTACCGAGCAACCTTAACATCTATTTCGAACCGAGTTCGACGATAAGTTCGGTCGGAGAATAACAAGAATGGACACGTTTAGATTCTGTCGACTTCCATATGATTTCTGTGAGCTGTTTGTGAATGGACCGCAAAGCCCATGCTAAATTTTTTGGGGGTCATGAGATCCCTCTTGAAAATTTAAGGTTTTTAAAGTCCTGAAGTAGAAAATGAGTTCAGCCTTATGACGTCAGTTGTAGGTGGTGCACGTGATAATCTTGGAAAAGTGAAAAACAATTATCCAAGTTCCAAAACGTTTTGTAGGGATTTTATGAATTTTTATACGACAATCACGACAAGAATTCTTCCTAACCAAAAGCCGTTCAAAAATAGGATGGGAAAAATTTCATTTTGGGTAAGGTGACCTCCAAATGCAAAGGTGATGAATTCCGGTTTTTGTAAAATTAGTTTTTTAATTGGTTCCTATGGTAAACGTAAGATCAACTTCCTTTCCTAAAAGTAGGGTTCAAGGTCATTGATTTTTCTGCGGTATCGATTCCAAAATGTTATTTTACCGCATTACGAGCCAACTAACTAATTAATACGACACGTGTTTTAATGGGGATATAAGCCCAGTGGGTTGACCAATAATTGACTTAACTTTATTTCACTTTAAATACAATAAACACTTCAACTAAAACTTCAACTATTATTCGAATATCTATCGCCTTACTAGATCGCTTCGCATACCGCACTGTAACTTCCAATTGACTGTCTCGATATGCTCATGGCTAGCGTTTATATATCGTAATCGAATGCACTAGAAACTTTCGCCGAAATTTCATCGAAATCTGTAACATTATTCTCGCTGCATCTAGAACGGCAGCGAACATCGTACACTCGCGCGCTCTTAGCTACGTCACAATTGGTTTATGACTACCAGTGGCGGCCGGCGTTATTTTTTTTAGGGCATGATGATTTACAACACTACCCCCTTCCCTGAGTTTGTTCGCCCCGAACAACATTCCAAGAGGGGACATCACGACCCATGTAAGGACTCAGCCTCTCTATGTGGACGTTAGGCTTGCTTCTGGGTGACAATTGGATTATGTACACCAGATCGTTTATTTTTTTGGTTACCAAGTAAGGTCCTTGCCATGGTCTCTGCAACTTGGGAGAAACCTTTCCGACGTTGGAGGTGGTAGAGCCACACTGGATCTTCGAAACTCACTGGCAGCGACTTTTTGTCAAATCTTATCTTCATTCTGTCGCTGGAAACCTGTAATTTGGATCTGGTCAATTCGTGTACAATTTCCAGTCTTCAATACATCTATCGGAAGCTTCATTTCCGTACCAGTTAACAATATGGATGGTGTGTAACCTGTCGCGTCATGTTGGGAACTCTTGTATGTCAATAAAAAAAGGAACTCATGTATCCCAGTCTCTTTGGTTTTCGGAGACAAACATGGAGAGGTGGTTATTGATGGTGCGATTATGCCTCTCGACCATTCCATCGGATTGTGGGTGTAGAGCAGTTGTTCTTGTCTTCTTTATTACCAACAGAGTCATCATTTTCTTCCATGAATCCGATTCGAAGTTGCGGCCCTGATCCTATTGTAGTTCTTGGGGTACCCCGTGTCTGGCAACAGGGCTTCTGCCAACGTTTTAGCCTTTTGGTTGGGTAAGGCTTCTACTTTAGGCCATTTGGAAAAGTATCCCATCAGAACTAAAACTTCTACTATTATTCAAATGTATATCGCCTTACCGTGTTAGGAATCACACGTTAAAAGGTAAGACCTCGTTAGTCCTTAGCTCGCACAAGTTTCTCAACTTCTGAGAGTTGTCGTTCGTATGGGGGCGGCAGCTGATTAACGGAAAAACAGATTTTAAAACAGACAGACAGATTTTACTAGATCGCTTCGCGTACCGCACTGTGACTTCCACTTAACTGTCTCGATATGCTTGTGGCTAGCGTTTATATATCGTAATCGAATGCGCTAGAAAATTTCGCCGAAATTCCATCGAAATCGGTAGCATTATTCTCGCTGCATCTAGAGCGACAGCGAACATCGTACATTCGCGCGCTTTTAGCTACGTCACAATTGGTTTATGACTACCAGTGGCGGCCGGCTTTATTTTCTTTAGGGCATGATTTACAGCAATACACAGGGACAGACAGCCGGGAGCGACTTTGTTTTATACTATGTGGTGAAAACAGGATTCCGATTTTTAAATAATATCATTTAAATAATTGGAACATTTACAAAGCTTGAGGTATACAAAAGGAGTAATACACATATTGGGTTCCGAAGCTTTTAGAGAAGTTCAACCTTCTCGATGTTATAGCAAATGGGCAAATAAATAATTGTTTTCACAAAAGTAACGAAAATATTACGGAATTTTCTGAAATTTTTTTGAACAGCTTAACCTCAGAGTGAACTAATTAATTCCAGGAAAATTCTTCATTCCTTTTATGATTTCATTAATTGATTTTTACGATTTTTCATAGAAAATCTCACCCAATAAAATTATTCTACATCCCAATTATTTCATATCGCCTAATGGCAAATCGATAAATTACTGCCAAGATATCATTATCCTGGTCATTGAAGATATGTATAAATAAATTGAGGGAGTTTGTGATTATCGGTATCAAAGACAAACCTTTCTTTGTTTATAAAAGGCGGACGATCTGAAACTATCATTATGAAGCCAAGTAAACAAATATATTATCGGAACTAACGTAAAAATTTCATATTGGAACGAATAACTAGTTATGGAGTGATAAACTTTCCTTGAGATATCACACTGTTATTAATGGAAATTGAAGTCATAACCCAGTAAAATTCAAAGTAAACTCTAACGTTATTTTCACATGGACGCTTTATAAAAGGAGCTGGAAGAATTTGTTGTGGTTTGACAAATTTAGCAGTGAAACGTCAATCATGGATACCATGTATAAATTTCTCGTTATATATTCAATATACTTTGAGGCGGAACAGTATTACCACAATAATAACATGGGTGCGTCATATTCAATAACATTGTTTACGAAACAGTTACCTAGTTGTTCAATTTGTTCCGTTTACTTCTGTAACTTATTTCCAGCAAATAAAGGTCAAACCAGTGACAATTGCTAGTCAATATTCACATGGTGGTTGTCGTCGGTGTTACACAGTGTTAAAAAGTAAAGGGTGTTGACAAGTAAAGGGAGTTCTACCGCCTACACGTACTTTTCTATTTTTCTTAAATACTTTTTTCAATTTTTCTACTGTACTGGTTAGGGTCATTTTTCTGTAATTACTATACATTCTTTTGCATCTACTTTTTTATCAATTGAAGTTATGATTCTCATTTGACATTCTGCTATAGTGTCTATCTTCAGGACTTCACTCACAGTGGTTGGGGTTTTAAATGATACCAATATGTCTTGGCACAATCATGTCGCTGGAATTGCAAAAGCCGCTTCTAAGAAGCTTGGAACAGAAAACTACACACCTCAGCCACTCTTGTTGTTTTATAAAGCTGAGATCAGATCTTCTTTCTTAATTTCTCTGTTCTCATGTATGGAGCTCCGCCCCTAAGCATACTCTAAGCTGCTAGATTTCATCCAGAATAGAGTCATCCGCATGATTGGAGACAAGAATATCACTTGCAACCTTGATAGTCTGGAACATCGAAGAAAGGTTGGAGATTTGTCTCTCTTCTATAGATATATTCACGGGAAGTGTGACTTGGCACATTTGATTCTACGAAGAGCGGTACATAACAGAAATACGCGACGGACTGTGGCTGCTCATAATTTTGAGGTTCAACTCAGTACACCTGAAACTCCACTGTTTAGGAACTCTTTCATCTGGAGAACTGCGTTCAAGTGGAATAAACTTCCTGAGAACGTTTTTCCAAATGGATTTAATGTGAATCACAACTTTCGCACAGGCACCGCTCTTAGAGCGCCTCAAGGATTCTCCTGTAGTTCTTGTGTTTTGTCCTTGAAAAAAATATGCATGTAACTTTCACATGCTCGTTTTTGGTGTGCGTTGATTATGTCGTCAGTGTTCTTGCCCTCTTCTGGTGCTTTTCTTCAAAAAATCCATTCTTAGGCTGTTTTATTTTATGTAAGCTCTTTGCTGTTTCGCTCATTATTATATTTATTGATGTTTTTTTGTGGGACCTTATTACTTACTTCTCCTTTCTCTCCTCATATTTTTCGGAGTTCTGAAGAAAATCTGGTTTTCGCATAAAGCATTTTTCATTATTTCTCTATAAAGTTTCTCAACTTCTGAGAGTTGTCGTTCGTATGGGGCGACAGCTGATTAACGGAAAAACAGATTTTAAACAGTTTTTTTTTAAACTTTCTAAGACATCTAATTTTTTTTCTTTATTGTTGTTAACTTCTTTTCTTTCTTTATATTTCGCATAACTTTTTGTATTCCTTCTGTGTAAGTATTGTTTCTATTCCATCTAAAGTTTTCGTAAACGTAAAATTTTCTACCTTTTTTGGATGAGGGGGGTAAAAAAGAGAAGTTCTCAACAAAAAAATTAAAGTTCACGTTGAAAATGAGTTTTAGGGTCGAATCCAATGAGATTCCTTGTTGAAAGTTAATAATAATAATATACTTAGTTTGAAGGTGATTGACAATGTTTCATGATGAATTTCACTAGTTCGGACTTCCATTGTCTACTATATAAAATGATTTGAAATCCCTGAAACAACTAAAAAAGAAGAATTGAAAATGATTAGCTGAAAATAACAATTATATTAACCAAAATAAACCTGAAATGAAATAATAGTGAAATAAAATACAAGTAAAAATAGAACAATTGATTAAATAAAATTGAAGAAATGAAAAAAGAAAATAAACATAAAAAGTGGAGAGATTCCAAGTCACGTTAGTTCACGACGTTTCGATTGTTAGTATCTACAATCGTCTTCGGGTGATGACTGGACTGATTCTTCCGAGAGATGACTCTTTATAGGTCGTTCGAGTACTTTCACTTATCCCCGCTTTCCATTTTCCGCTTCACTGGTTCCGTGGGAGATGACCGTTTTGGACGCGGACTGCGATTCCAAGTGAAGCGGAAAATTGAAAGTTTCATTTCAGGTTTATTTTGGTTAATATAATTGTTATTTTCAGCTAATCATTTTCAATTATTCTTTTTTAGTTGTTTCAGGGATTTCAAATCATTTTATATAGTAGACAATGGAAGTCCGAACTAGTGAAATTCAATAATATACTTTATTGTCATTAAGAATAAATCTTGTGGACAAAGCTTGTGAAAAAGAAAGATAAATGTAAGTATAGAATATAGTGAATATAAAAACACCTACAAAAAAGTAAAGTTAGAACATACAATATAGTTCAATGTCGAAATTTTTTATCAACATGGTTGTGTACAGATTTGTTTAATAATATTATTAACACTTATATAATACACATATAAAAATACATACTTATATATAATATTACATAAATAAATACATCCATTACAACAGACAATCAAACATTTATATCCAAACAAGAATACAAACAAAAATCTTATATAACCTTAGTTCAAATATGCACATTTTGTCACGTAAATTTATCATTATAGAACTCTTGCAAATTATAATAGGGTCAATTGATGGGTGTAGCCGTTACTATGTGATAGGAGATCATGATGGAAAGGGTCTATCAGCCAAAAATGTTTTTAATCTTATTCAAAACATTTTGTTGGTCAAATTTGCTAATATATATCATCTGAGGGTAAGTGATTAAACATCTTGTAATAAATAGAATTCCTGACCAAATTTGTTAAAGGAAAAGGAATTGACAATTTCAACGCGGTGGAACGAGTGCTATAAGAGTGGCATGAAGCCTCATATAAGGACAAATTTTTGTAAATGAGGCAAACCGATTCCAAAATGTATAAAGCAATCACTGTTAAAATCTTTTGCTCAACGAATTTGTGTCTGCACAAATCAGGAGGTTTAATTTTACACATATACCTGATAGTCCGTTTCTGCAGTACTAAATACAGACAGAAATGCTGATGAATTGCATACTCCCCAAAATGGTATTCCATAATGTAGGTGGGATTCAACTGCCGTTCTGGCAGTTTTGATTCCCAAATTTATTGAAGTTACTTTGACTGCATAATATCCAGAACAAATTTTACTTTAAAGTTGTTTGATTTGTTCAATAAATTTGATCATATTGTCAATGTGAATACCTAGAAATTTAGATTGAGTTACCTAGGATACGACCTTGAGTATTGCAACCGCGATATCTTTGGGAGTTTTCGTATTTCTTTCTCACTCTGTATAAGTAAATGAAAATAATCCTGGCTAAGGCTGTCAAAATTATTTACATATCGTTGTTTTTTAAATATATCATCTTCTCTCTGTAAGTGTAGAACATTTCAAATCGGCATACTGGTAAAGGCATCTGTTAAATAATTCTTAACAAACAACCAAGAGTTTCGAATTATCAGTGTGTTATTCAGAACTTTATTTTTCATTCCAGTGAAACATCCAAAAGTCTTTGTAAGCCGAGAATATTACTTGTTTAGGAAAACAAAGTAAAAAAACCTTGATGTAGCATCCAAAAATAGATCTCGCTTGAACTAAGCATAGGTGTATGTTTTAACGTTCAACAGGAAGTTGTTCCATCTAAAATTATAAACACAATAATTTGATATTCGGCATAAAATTTTCGGTGCACGCCTAGCATTATGTCTATTAAAAACGATAGACGATATGGAGCATAGAGGGTTTTGTAGTCGACACAGGAATTCGGAGGCGTTTCACGTGTTTGCGTTTAAATTTAGTTTCGTGTCTTCGCATCGAAACCTAGTCTCATCGTGTGTTTTGCACTCTGAAAAAACGACGAAACCGGCAAACGCGGTTTGTTTGGGATGCTTGTGATGAAAACGGAAAGCTTATGTCTCCAGTTGTACTCCATGGAAATCACTGAGTTGTAATAATATTTCTATGTTGGTTTTAAGTGACGAAATGGTCTTGAAATTTATTTTCAGGTGACCTATTACTAACTCGGCCAAAATATGTGATGGAATTGGCAGAAACTTGATGCTAGTCCATAATTTATTTCACTAACACTTAACGTTAGATTTCTACTGGAGAGTTTACAAAACCGCAACACCTGTTTCGCTATACAAAAGAGTTCAAGCGTTTTCATATGCTTTTGAAAACGCTAGTATAGGCTAAAGAAAACGCTAGTATAAAAACACTTGTGGAAGCTGTTGTACGAGGTTTGTTCAAAAAATAAGATGAATTTTAATTTTTCTCAAAAAATATTTATTTATTCATCAATTTCTATTTTATCCTTCTAAAAGTAGGGTAAATATTCGTTTTGAGGGCACCCGGCGATTGTGAAAAAATTTTTGAGTGTACTTACGTATTTTGATGCGTAGATTACGAATCCGAAAGAAAAAAGCGGCGCTCTCCCTTATTCACAAAGTTACGGCCCTTCAAAGTTCAGAAAAGGGCAACTTTTCAGCCTTCTTTTTCACAAGATAAACTATTTAAAAACACAAGCATTCATTCACTAGGTCACCTTTACACCTTATTCCTCATTCCTTGACACTTTTCACTTCAACAATCAACATTTTTCCAAAAAAATGTTAAAAAATGTACGGAGCTGCTTTTTTGTTATATATCTCTGTAGTTTACGTTTTTAAGGTTAATTGCATAGTTGGTACGACTGATGCAGTCAATATTCCTAAAGTGATTCAAATGTTTTTGCCTTCAATTTTTAGATCGTAAATTGGTTTTTGGAAGTGTATAAAATAAATTAATTTTCTCTTACTTTCACTAAATTATTAATTTCGTTCAAAAACATTTTGTGTTTTTTTAATAACGTCAAACTGAAAATCCAAATCTACTAATTTGAAACAGTAGCCGGCGGCAAATACCAACCGCTTTTTTTGAAATGTCACTAGTAACTAACCTAGAAATATAAGAATGTTAAATTAAAGTTTTTTATAAGAAAAATTGTTGAATTGAAAAGTGTCAATTGAGGAGGAATAAGGTGTAAAGGTGACCTAGTGAATAAATGCTTGTGTATCTTGTGAAAAAGAAGGGTAGATGCTTTTTTCCGAATAAATCATTCTAAAATACGTTGGTTTTTACTTCAGATTTCCGGTTACATATATTGGTTAGGATAGATTATGTTGGGTTAGTTTAGTTGAAAATTACTCGATTTTATTTCATTCATTTTTGAATAACTACAAACATCTAATTTATCAGCTACAATCAACCCCATCGTTTGTAGTTTGAGGACAATTTTTATTTTATGATGTGAAGTCTTGTTATCGTAGTTTTTTTGCTATACTTCAAAAGAATATAAAATAAATTGATATTGTGTTGTTACTACAATAAACTACGATTCATTTAGAACCAATTTGAAACTTTTTAGCGCATTATTATCAATAGTGCTTTCTCAGTAACCGATAAGACTACAAAAAAATGAACATTACTACATTTATTAGTATCGTTTGTAGGTAAAGTATGCTAAGAAAAAGGTAGAGTTTTTCAAGACGAGTTCCAGCGTGACGGAGCTCAACTGTCTGTGTCTTTGTTACATTACCTGCAGCTAATGTCTCCGCTTTGCATCTATAGTTTATGCTGCTGCCGCCTTCCAAAAATTATTAGATAGTGTTTATTTGGTTGATAACTTAAATGAGGTTACAGTGAACACGGTATGAGGGTTTTCATACCTCTTCTAAATATATTTCTGAATTTACTGTATACTCAGTTGTGCGTTAGTTAGATCTTTATCGTAACATTGCACGTGATGCTTTGTTACATCTTCTAAGAGGTACCTGCACTTTCTTTTGTCCCCGTTCAACACCATTACGGTTTACAAATTTTTGTTTGCTTTTTTCTCTGTTAGACAATAGACTCCAAACTTTACTGGTATAAATTATTTAAAGCAGTATACCCACTTGTAACTCGTTTGGGCCACTTCACGCCCCATAAATCATTTCTGTAATCGCCTAGCCTGGGGCTTTTCTACTGATATGAAGGCAGAGACGATAATGATTATTGGCTTTGAAATGATTCATTAGATCGGTCGTGAACGGGTCGTTTGAAAAATGTGTGTGTTTACGGAACAAAATCTGAACATATTGTACTCCATCAAATGAATCACATAGTACCTTTTACATTGTTTTGTACTAAATAAGTACACTTTATTGGTGAAGCTTAAAAATTCCACTCCCTGTCAAGATTTTCGTGCATGAATTAGTTAAAAATTTCACATTTTCAAATTTTCCTTGAAAATTAGGCCAACTTCGTCTTTCGTTTATCTCTTCAGTTGTTTGACAATATTTCCACAGTTAACTATATCGAATTTGGTTAGAGAAAATTGCTTCTACGTCCCGCCGCCACTGTGAATAGAAATGGTTATATTTCAAGTGATCTAAACAGATGGATTGCTACAAATGGCCCTGTTGAGTGGCCTCCTCGTTCACCAGACATGACACCTCTAGATTTTTATTTTAGGGGATTTCTGAAAAATGAGACTCAAAATAAAACATAATAATGTAGATGAACTGAAAAACTATATTGAAACTATAATTAATAGAATTGATGGCCAAATTGCCTTGACACGTAGAGTCACGTGTTCAAAAGAAGGCGATATTTTTGAATATTTACTCGATATTGTATAGCTGTTTATTCGCCAAAACAAATTATTTTTGTACTAGTGAGAGAAAAAAATATTTTCACACGAGTCATTTTCAACTTTAGGAAGAAAGGTGGTATGAGCTTTGTTGTTGAGAATGTTATTACGAATCGAAAGGTATGATAAAATATAAGGTGTTCCATTAAAAAAAAATATCATTTTATGAAATAATTTGAAAACGCGAGTGTCAATTTTTTTTTGTTTTCAGTACAGAGAAGGCCATTCAAAATGCTACTAATTTGACCATTTAATCGAAGTCGTAGCATCGATAATAACGGAGTTGGCTATGGTGCCGACTTAATTTGGAACACTCTGTTTAGAGAGGCAATAGATAATTCAAAAACACAAGGATAATTTCGATAGAAAGGAAGAGGCGTTGAACATTAATAAAATCTGGCTACCTGTTCTCAATTGTACACAAACAAGGTCAGGTAATCCAATTGAAAGAAACAAATCTACGCTCACCCATGATAATATAAAACCGGAGACAAATTCCAGCATTTTAGTTTCTGCTTTGAGAACAAATTGAGCTGTCCGGCAGTTACCCCATTGCCTTTGATAATGTCTCCCGCACTAGTAGACGAAACGGCAGTCATAAAACCTGCAGACCAGGGCCAAAATACTTTTGACACAGTATAAAAACTATTAGATACCTCAAGTCACTGCAGTTAGTGGCTTCACAGAAAATGCTTTAAGTCAACCTAAGATTGACTATTGTTCTAAAAGGAAATTAGACCATCTATTTGGTACATGCAAATCAGTTAACTTGTCGACTATGATGACCTTGATACGTTAAGAATGGTGAGAACAAGCTTGGCCTACAAACTTTCAGTTCTATTCTGAGACAATGTGGATGTAACAATCAGTGAACAAACAGAAAAAGTGAAAATTTAATGGAAACCCATCTGGATCGCATAACATTATCACATCAACATAATCAAGAAAAAATAAATGATAAAAATGACTTCATTTTCGAAAAAGTGTCGAAGACGATGAAACAAAAACATTTTTGAAGGAAAATGAAAAGTAGTAGACCACTCAGGAGAGGACACTAGAAATATTTAAAGTGTGAAAATATATATAAACAAAATATTATATAAAGGCATGTGTAATATAAGAAGAATGGAAAATATAAGGTTATGTGAACAACAGAAATACATTCACTGGCATTCAATAGCCAACAAACGCTATTCAAATTTGTTTTAATTAGAAACCTACAAGATTTTCGTAAGTTTCATACCAATTCAGATAAATTATATTTCCATAATAGAGCATTGCATCCTCGAAAGTTCTTGCAGTTTATCACGGGTATAAGACTTAATTCATAAAGCATGCCGAAAAAACTACTCCGTCTGTCTGTTGAAATGTTTGATTTCGTAATTTAGAATGCCAACGACATCAAGTCTAGACGCTTTGCGGTTATTTTATGCACGTTTTTCGTAATACCTACATTATTACAGAAACCAAGAGGTCGTTGAGAGTTCGTGTTGACGAGCATAAGAAAAACACCAGGCGAAAGAAAACCAGCGAATCAGAAATCCGGTTCAACTAACATGAAATCAAGTGTTCTGATGCTAAAAGCATCGACTGGTTCAAGAGAATGTTCGAAGAAGCTGCTTATATGTTGAACAAAGCTGCTTATATGTTGAACAATGATGCATGCAAATCGGCCAGTGTCGGGATAAGATATGGATCAAGCTGCAAAACTGTCCACATTAAACAGAACAGAAACCGAGAGTAGATAGGGGGGATTGGGAAAGGTGAGAGCGCCTAAGTGGCCCACAAATAGTCTCAAGTATCAGGAATAGATTATTTATCACCCAAAAACGATTTTTTATACCAACAATCGAAACGGCAGAAGTAGATTGGATTGAAATTTTGTTACTAATTTTTCTTTTGATGTTTTCATCACGTAACTCCGTTATTTCATTTTAAATTTATTTCTTTCATTTTCATTATTCGCCTCATGATTTATTTTTATGTAATTTATTAGTTTTTCTAAATTTCTGGCATTATTTCAGTTTCAACCAAGTCATCTTAATATTTCGGCCCGATAATTAAGTATTTTCAATAGTTTCAGTATTCTATTAATTTTTTCCATGTACATGGTCTTTCTATAAGCGCATTCTACCTTTAAATTTAAATAAAAACATGGTGTGTGTGAGATATAATAAATAAATAAATAATTTTTATTCACAAATTAACAATTTAGTAGTAAATTTCACAATAATCGGAAAGAATTGCTATAGTCGATCATATATTGTTAATGTGAACAAAGCACTTTTCACTTCAATAATCAACATTTTTCTTATAAAAAAACTTAATTTAAAAACGAATGCTTCTCCTGGTGACATTATTCTATTTTTAGGTTAGTTACTAGTGACATTTCAGAAAAAAGCGGTTGGTATTTGCCGTCGCCTACTATTTCAAATTCGTAATACACCACGAAAAACCAATTTACGATCTAAAGAATGAAGGTAAAAAACATTTGAATTACTTCAGGAATATGGACTGCATCAGTCGTACCAACCATATCAGTAACCTTAAAAACGTAAAATACAGTGATATGTAACCAAAAAGCAGCTCCGTACATTTTTTAACATTTTTATAAGAAAAACGTTGATTATTGAAGTGAAAAGTATTAAAGAAGGAGGAATAAGGTGTAAAGGTGACCCAGTGAATAAATGCTTGTGTTTTTAAATAGTTTATTTAGTGAAAAAGAAGGCTGAAAAGTTGCCCTTTTCTGAACTTTGAAGGGCCGTAACTTTTTAAATAAGGGAGAGCGCCGCTTTTTTCTTTCGGATTCGTAATCAACGCATCAAAATACGTAAGTACAGTCAAACATTTTTTCAAAATCGCCGGGTGTCCACATAACGAAAATTAACCTATGATTATTTAGAATATTTATATATTAAAAAAAGTAGTTTTCTGAATCGATAATTAAAATTTAGTAAAAAATAGTACAGGATATTCAGAATAAATATCCAGTAGCGCATCCAGAAACGTCCAATTCTCCATGGCTGACGTATAAATCAGGCTGAACTTAACCGATAACATGAGTTATATTGGCTTTGAGAGCCGCTCTGGTTTGTGACTTATTCGCCACTTAAGAAAACCCCACAAGAAAAAGTCTAACGGTGACCAGTTCACATCTCCTCCACGTGAGATGTCTATTTCCTGAAATCGCTCGTGCTGAATATCTCAATGTGCGTATTCCAAAAACACTTTATTGTGAGATTTTCACTAGATTGTTTTACAAAAACGCAACACGTGTTTCGCCATACAATGGCTTCATCTGGCGTGTCTTTCAACTAATTCTACACATTCAATACTAAATATATATATAGTTTATGGAGTACCTGAAATCAAAGTACCTGTAAACGAAGTACCTGAATTTTAAGTAGCTGATATTTTACCTGAGTTTCTAACGAATTAAATTACCTGCACTTATGTTCCATTTTCACATTTGAAAAAATATATTCAGTAACGGAGAGTTATTGAGTTCTAATTGATCATTCAGTAAATTACCCGAATTCCTGAATCTATTGATTTCTAAACATTCTAGATGATTAAGTTTCAAACTCTTCTCTTCTAAATGTAACACCTCGTACTCATGATTGAACTCATGTCCTTCTGCTAAAAGATGGTTTGCAAATGTGGAATTGGTCTTTCTATTTACAAAACTACTCCTATGTTCTTTAATTCGTTGGAAAAATGTTCTTCCTGTTTGGCCAATATACAGTTTTGGACAAGAGCCACAAGTCAGCTTATATACTCCTGATCTATCCGACACCAAAGTTTTGTCCTTATTGTTTTTAATAAATTTACTTAGGTTATTATTCGTTCTATAAGCTACGTTTACGCCTTCTTTCTTCAAAAAACGGGCAATATTCCTGTTTGGTTCCACCACATATGTCAATGTCTTATAACTAACGTTATCGCATCTTGAATATGGGTAGACCAGATCCATGGCTTGCTTTTGTCGTTTTTTGGAAAGAATGGAGCTTACAATATCTACCTTATAACCGTTATTAATCGCGATTTGTTTGATCAAATTCAGCTCTTTCTGGAAATCCCTATCAGACAGTGGAATATTCAATAATCTGTGAAGCATACTATTGAATGCAGCAACTTTATGCTGGTACGGGTGTGTGCAGGAATTATGTATGATAATGTCCGTGTACGATGGTTTGTGGAAAATTGCAAACTCATGTTTATTGTTATTTTTCGTAATGGTTAAGTCCAGGTAATTTATTGAATTATTTACCTCCCTCTCAGTGGTGAATTTTATTGACGGGTGGATGGAATTGGCATATTCAATGAACTTGCCTAATTGCCTATCTGTACCAGTAAAACATACTAAGATATCATCTACGTATCTGTACCAGTACAAAAAATTGTTGGCTAACTGATTATTATGGATTTCATACTCTATGTTATCCATGAAAATTTCCGCCAGTAAGGGACTCAAAGGATTCCCCATTATTAGTCCTTCATTGCATGAAAAGAATTCTCCGTCAAACTGGAAATAATTTTGAGACACACAAATGGTGAGTAAATCAACAATCTCCTGTTTTATCAGTGGATTCACGTGGTTTTTGTCTAAGAGACACTCCACTAATCCAATTTTTTCAGTTGGCGGGATACTGGGAAATAAATTTTGGACATCGAACGATATTAATTTTGAGTTATCTGGGAGGATTACGTCTTTAATATTATCCACTAATTGATAAGAATTATTTATACTGAATTTAGGCTTGAAATTGGTATAGGTTTGAATCAATTTAATCAGGATTTCTGAGATTTTAACAGTAGGTGCCGTTACGAACGATACCACTGGTCTAATCGGGAAATTGGTTTTATTTAATTTAATAAGAGAATACAGTTTTGGTGGTTGTGGATTCATGATCAATGCTGTGTGCTGTGTGGCACGTACCGCCGTCCTGTTGAAACCACATGTCCTTGGTGTCCAGATCATCCAGTTCAGGCCGAAAGAAGTTGTTAACCATCGACCTGTAATACTCACCGTCGACAGTGGTGGCCTGGCTAACGTCATTCTCAAAGAAATATGGACGGATGATGTTGCCACCCCAAAATCCAAGGATTTCATGAGGATTGGTCCGTCCCAAATTCGACAATTTTGTTTGTTCATGTACCTATTCATCCAGAACCGGGCCTCATCGCAGAAGATGATTTTTCGATGAAAATCGGTTCAGTTGCCAACTGTTCCAGAACCCATTTAGCGAACACACATCGTTGTCTATGGCGTTTACCTTCAGTTTCTGGGTCAGTTGAATTGTGAACGATGCAGGTCCAAGTCACGACGCAAATTCTCCAAGTTGTTATATGCGAAAGGTGAGCGACGCGAAATCGAATGCCTTGGATTATCCTGCATACTCTCACAGACAGCGGCGATGTTTTCGGCAGATCTTGCATTTCGTCGACGTACGGGTGTAAGCCGTTTACGGAACCAGTGAACTTAAATGTATCCACCACACTGTGATTAGTCCTCTCAGTAGGACGAGTATGGCGACCGTAAAATGAGCGAAGCGCGCGGTACGTTGCCCGAAAAAACAATTCAATGGCTTCTTCGGGCGTGTCTTTACTAACTATTTCTAAATATTCAAGGCTAATATATATTATTTCATAATTTGGAGTATCTATATTTCAAGTACCTGTTTTTTACCTGAGTTTGTAATGAATTAAATTACCTGAGCTTATGTCCCAGTTTCCACATTTGAAAAAACATTTAGTAACTGGGAGTTATTCAATTTTGAGTCTATTGATTTCTAAACATTCTAGAAGATTGAGTTTCAGGCTCAGACTAAAAGGTGATTTGAAAATCTGGAATTGGTCTTTCTATTTACAAAACTACTATGATCTTTAATTCTTTGGGAAAATTTTCTCCCTGTTTGACCAATATACAGTTTTGGGCAAGAGCCACAAGTCAGCTTATATAATCCTGATCTATTCGACACCGAAGTTTTTTGTCTTTATTGTTTTTAATAAATTTACTTGGACCATTATTCGTTCTGTGAGCTAAGTTTACGCATTCTTTTCTCAAAAACGTGCAATATTATTGGTTGGTTCAGCCAAATATGTCCTATAACTGACGTTATCGCATCTTGAATTTGGGTATACCAAGTCCATGGCTTACTTTTGTAGTTTTTTGGAAAGAATGGAGTCTATAATATCTACCTTATAACCGTTGTTAATCGCGATTTGTTTGATCAAATTACTCTCAGATAGTGGAATATTCTATAGTTTGTGAAGCATACTATTGAATGCAGCAACTTTATGCTGGTAAGGGAGTGTGAAGGAATTATGTATGATAATGTCAGTGTCGGTGTACGATGGTTTGTGGAAAATTGCAAATTCATGTTTATTGGTAATTTTCGTAATGGTTTATTCAAGGTAATTTATTGAATTATTTGCCTCCCTCTCAGTGGTGAATTTTATTAACGGGTAGATGGAATTGACATATTCAATGAATTTGCCTAATTGCCTGTCTGTACCAGTAAAACAGACTAAGATATCAAATGCGTATCTGTCCCAGTACAAGAAACTATTAGTTAACTGATTATTATGCATTTCATACTCTTTGTTATCCATGAAAATTTCAGCCAGCAAAGGACTCTGAAGGGTTCCCCATTATTAGTCCTTCACTGCATGAATAGAATTTTTCGTCAAGCTGGAAATTGTTTTGAGATACACAAATAGTAAGTGAATCTAAAATTTCCTGTTTTATCAATGGATTCACGTGGTTTTTGACTAAGAGAGACTCGACCAGTCAATTGTTTCAATTGGCGGAATAGTGGGAAATAAATGTTGTTTTGAATGCTTTATCCGTCCATGGTGACAACTAATTTGATAGATGTAGTGTCAATAAGATGGCCGTTTACAATGGGGAATGTTCCTCGACGAAAATCAAGTAGTTTTCATAAAAGAGCTCTAAAACAACGCATTTTAAACTTATCATTTCAACCTTTTCCTTTAAAAAATTATTTAAATACTTTAAAAAGAGGAATGAAATAATACATTCAACATTTGAAGGGATTCGTTTCTATTTCACCATTTGGCAACATCGGTTATAGCTAATAAAGGACAATGAATCTGTTACCTGTATGAAATATGTCATCTTTGTACATATTTCAGAGGCGTGCTGTTCTGTTTACTTATGTTCCGAGTTCCGAGACATTCTGTGACATACGACATTTTGTGCACCTAACCTATCTTCCTCTATAAAAATAAATAACAAAACAATTGTTGTTTATGTGGCTTGTGGAGGTGGTATTGAACTATAATTTATATTTTGCCTCAATTGTTGATTTATAAAGATAATTTTCCTTTTTTTAAAGTAGAATATCTAGGTACGTATAAATTATTCAACTTGATATGGGAGCTGTTGCCAATATGTGAATCAGAAACAAATCCCTTTAAAAATTAAAACCCAACATTTGAAACATTAATTTGAATACTTTTCGAAGTGAATTTGAAAAACTCATGAATTAAACTCAACTTTATTTTGTTCAAACTTACATTTGCTGTAATAACCCAAATTGAGGAACATTCCCCATTGTTATAGTTCGAAAGTCTCTGTAAATTTCCAATATGGCATGTCGTGTCGCTATCTCGAGTACTTCAGTATGCCGGAAATTATGCCGATGTTTTAAAATAATTCAGAAATGCATCTAATTCTGATTCCGCCCTTGACTACCATTACACCCAACACCAAATAATAAAGAAAAAACAATTCAAGCGAATGTTCAATATTAAAATTTCAATACCGGAAGCGCCAAACAAACACCTATGCAAACACTGTGTACCGGCGCGGCGCAATCTATTTATTATTTCAGTAAACTATGAGATACCAGGTTATTAATAAAATATTAAGTACAGACGCAAAGGTATGCGCGACAGAAGCTGCGTTTCATGCATAATTAATAAAAATATTCAAACGGGCCGAAATCTTGCGCAATCTCAAATTGATGCTTCTATAAGCTGCCTAACGCATCGTCTGAGACAAATGCCAGACGCGGCAGTTTTATTTTCGAAAGCGTTTAAACACGCTGAACGATATATAAGCTCGTTTTTCGTCATCGGATCTCACCTAAATTCCTTGACGACACAGCAGCCGATTCATAAAAATTCTCACGATATTGCGTTGGGTCTGTCTCTTATACTTTTTATGAGTTTAACATAAACTATATTCGTGACGGATCGCAGTTTCGAGAGGAACTTACATTTTGAGGAGTCGAATGTACGAGAAAAAAAGCTTATGTGTGAAAAATATGCGACACCCATTGGTCATCATTTGAATTCACGAAGACATTAATCGTTAAAGAGGGACTGAAAAAATCCTATGTTCTGATTTTTACGATCGTGAATTACCTAATCGGCGTTTTTCTGCTGTGCTTCATGTTCGATTCAGAAACAATGAAAAAGTTTTTGAGAAGAGGAAAAATGAAAAACGTTTCGTAACATCTGAAGATAAAGAAATTTGCGTTTTAGCCTACTTTGAGGTAAATCCAAATAATTCCATTAGAGATTTATCTAGAGAAATAGATGTTCCACCGTTTGTTGTTCAACGAACTCTGAAGAAACATAAGATTTCTCCTGATAAGTTAAGACCATTGCAAACACTAGAACCTGGTGACCCTGAGAGATGATTGGGGTTTTGTTGGTGATTTATGCAGACAAAATCCAAACTCCTATAAAAATATTCTATGGAGCGATGAGGCTAATTTTTCAAATTGTGGCTGGTATAATAGAAAGAATTTTCATTATTGTCCATTGTAATTGTTCATTATAATCCATTTTTAGTCGATCCCCACAATTCGAAAAGACGATTTAGTATTAATGTTTGTAATCATCACATCATGTTGATGTTCCAGCGGCCTTGGTAACGTTTTTCCATCAATTTAATATCTTGGTGAAAACGCTCACTCTGCTCCTCACTAACATCTCCCAAATTTTCCAGGACTGTTTGAAAAGTGGACTTTCAGGCTCATCAAACATCCTAGTTTCTTAAAATTCTTCAACGTGTTAGCTACAATGGTACGATATTCTTGCATTTCCTAAGAGTTTTGTAACAACTTGCTTGAATGATACCCATGCTTCTTTGTCATGTATGGTCATTGTGGTTTTAAAGTTTACGTGGGTCGAATGTCGGGTCCTATAAAGACGTCTTCTTTAAGTTTAGTCTCTGAAAGGTTTGGCAATTTCTGACAGAGATACTTGAAACAAGGTCCATCTTTGGGCATCTTTACAAACTGTTTCATGAGGCCTAACTTCATATGTAGATGTGATAAGAGAATGTTTCTAGGATATACAAGTTTTTTGCGGAGAATGTTCTTCTCGCCGGGTTTTAAAGACTCCCTCACAGGCCAGTTCTTTCTGCACTAATGTTGATCCCTTGCTCTACTGTCCCATTCACACAAAAAACATGGAAATTTGGTAAAACCACCTTGCTGACCAAGAAGAATGCATTTCATCCAACCATGAGCCAAATAGCCAATTTATTCAACACTATTTCTAGGTTTTCATAGGTCTCTTTCATATTATTATTATTATGTACAGAATGGCCAACAGGTATAGATGCATAAGTGTAACTATTGTGTTTTTAAACTAGTTTTGGAAGAATCAATAAACAGCCTCTAGTCTTCTTTTTTGTATTCAACACCAAACTCTTTGATCAGACCTGGAATGTCTGAGAAGTACACTAAGTCACCTTCTTGTTCAAAAAATTTCAAAAACTGCTGAGCTCTCTTCCTATACACATATATGCTAGTTCCAACTGCCAACAAGGTCTTTTCTTTAGCAATTCAGCTTTTTCTTTTGTTAACCCAAGATCCCTAACTAAGTCGTTAAGCTCAATCTGCGTAAACAGTTCAGGCCCTATATTTGCTGTAGCACATTGGAACTTTTCATCATCTTGCTCCTTTATATCTGACAGTATATCAGAAAACATTTCAGTTTGAACATAATTCAAATCATCTGGAGGTTCTGCGACCGGCAAATCTACATCGTGCCCTACTGGTCAGATGGCGGAAATAAGGTTAGGGTAGCTTATTACCTTCTTGTTTTTCGAGTTATGGCCAGTAATATCAATTCTACAAAAGTAGCAATCATCAGTGTAGTTTCTAGGTTCCCTCTATACCATAGGAACATCGTACTTAAAGGCTTTTTTCTCCTTTTTTGACCATTTTCTAAGATCTTCAACACAAACATAACATACCTTATGCGGGGCCCAAGATTTATCCTCCAAGTTTAATTCCAAAATTAGAGAAATAAACCTATTTCACAAAGTCTGTAATATTTCTTTGATGTTTTTTGATAACAAACCCACCACAAATATAATAAAAACTGTCAGCAGAGTTCTTACAACCGCGATTAGAGATTTTAATGAGCACATTTACTGGAAATCAGAAAGTAAGGTTAGGTTGACAGTAAACAAGATGTGTGAACAGTAAATGTGTTTCAGCAGTGCTGCCAACTCTTCTACATCCAGCACAAATTATTTTAGAATTGTATTTGTAGTATATAAAAGCTATTAAATTCTGTAATAAATCAAAAAATTTAATATATTGATGTGCAAATGTGAAAAAATAGTAAGTGATACGGCTTAATAAGTGTCATATTTGGATTTTGCACCCTAAAAAACAGAATAATAAGGTGTTTCAAGCAAAAAAATTTTTTTCATCGTTGGCCTGTGATCGGTCCTTTTTTTTACCATGGTTCTTTTAACGGGCCCCGTTACAGGAATTTATTAACAAGAGTGTTGAAAGAGTATTTTGATGATCTTGATCTGGAGGCTCGTCAGATTATCTATTTTCAGCAGGATGGAGCACCAGCACATAATTTCATTGGCGTAAAAAGAATGTTGCGAATTGTTGCTTACCAGATACCATTACATCCTCTTCCTAAGTAAGCATTGTTGTTTATCTCATATCTTCTTTTGATGCAGATGATATCTATGAGATCGATGAAAAACTCAAAATGTATGCAAGATAAAAATATTGAAGGAATACGTCCAAACTTCCGTTTGATATCGATGATAGTTGATAGATATATTGTGCTCTATCTAGTCAGCAATATTTCTTTGGAATATTCTGACCTGAAACATGCCTTTCACTTCACCTGACTTCTCGACAAACTTATATACTAATAATTCGTAGGAAATATAAACTACGCTACTCTCAAGAAATGTATTCAATTACAATCCGAGTCATTACATTGATTTGCTTCCTTTTGATTCCGCTAACGACTTCGAACGGATCAAAGAACGAGAAAGTTGTCGAGCACGACCGATTATAAGAGTGTATGTTTATATGGAAAGCTGCTATCGGCAAAACGCGAGGCAGCAAAGTCCACGAACGTTGAATTATTCAAAACATCGCTAGTGAGGCAGCGAGGAATTATGCGTCCGGTGAATTCGTGAACGAAATCAAAGCCGTTGTTCCTAGTGAAAACAACGACGATGTTTACTTCCGCTGGTAACGGTCCATCACTGACCGCAGAGGAAGTTTCATTTCAGGGGCAGTGCTGCCAATAACCTTTTGGTGATAGGGATCTTGGATATATGGTCTTGTAGAAGAAACCTGGCCTTGGGCAAATTATTTCAGTTTTCACGGTCTTTTACTACCATTGTTTTAATGTTAATCTGACAAGAAGCCGAAACGTTCATCCGTTATATTCACAAGGAGGAGAAATCCCAATATAACCTGACCCCTGTGAAGCTAGCAGAACTACTTCGGATTTTCACATTCATTTTCAGGCCAACTTTTGTACTCTATTACAGAATTTTTTTGTTATTCAATGGGTATATGGATGATTGTTTGACGTTGGGCTAGTGGAACTCAACTATAGAAAAAAAAGACTTTTTGTCCCATTCCCAACCTAATCACCTATTTGCTATGTGTTGTTTGTTTGAATCATTAGGTTCTGCTAGCTTTAAGCTTATCGCCAACTTGTCCGGCACAGCATAGCATAGCCCGTTTCGTAAAAATACGGATAGCGCTTGCCAGCATCAACTTGCCCAAAAGTGCCTGGGAAGTTTCTGTCTTTCTGTTTTGCTATTCCATTAGTTGACAGCACCTATGAAAATGGACGAGGAAAAATTTAATTGTTTGTTAAGGCAAGCTATATATAGAATATCCAGACGTTCTGAAAATTTGCCTGGAGTTATTCGGAAATGCTGGAAAAATGTCTCCTAGTCTTCTTTCAGATCGTTGAAAAGATGATGAAACTCTCCCAGATTTGCCCTCTTTTGATAAATGGGATGGACCCACAACACTTTTTTGTGACTATTTTCTTCTACATTCAATAATGCCGCCACTATAATGACGACTTCTTCGTCAGAACTGTCAGTGATAGACATGTTACTGTCACCGCTCGATGTCAAGTGAAATTTCCTTGAAATCGAACATCAAGCTTTGAAAGAAACCTAACCTAACCTAACCTAACTACTACCGGTTAGTATTTCCTAACTATGTCTGTTATTGTTCCTATACCTAACTATCGGTTTTTATAATATCTCTAATTTGTTATGTATTTCCTTTATGTTAGTGACTATCCCCTACATTTTTTTCTCCAATATTTTTCTGTTTTTTATTTAGAATTATTACGTATGAGACCTTTGTCGTTATTCATTAACGAAACGCCCGTCGAGAGACCGTAATTTTGGTCTGGTGTTTGGAAAGTGTTTTCAATTTTAGTTGAATATTTGAGTTGTTACCTCAGGTGCAAACCGGTGATATTCTTGAAGTATGAGATGAATGGTTATTATAGTTTTAAGCTAATTTATCCAAGATATTTTCGTTAAATGATAATCGAGTACCAAATTAGCATTTAAAAAAATGTGAAAATCTGAAAAGATTTTGCTAGCTCAACAGGGGTGGTTCCTAAAGGTCAAAGTGAGAAGGACTATCAATAAGTGGAAAACGTATCGGAAACTCATGCACACAAAACATCTGAATTTTGAATCGTCATCCATTTTCTCTTCGAAATTACCAAATATCGTTCCATCTTTTTTCCAACATCCGGAATAAGTTTATGCGAAATATTGCTGTAAATAATGATTTTGCATCTAAAGGGTCTAGCAAGTTATAATGGGACGATTATAAAATTGATTTTATTTTGAGTTCCAACTATAAAGAATTTTTGATGTAATACTTTAACGAGGAGCTGATATCTCATATTACTTTAAATGTCTCTCAAATGATGTAAAATATTGAAATCGATAAAGAGACACGAATGATTGGGCACAGAATAAACAATCTGTTTTATGTAGCTATTGACGTTCTAAAAGGTTGGAACGGTTGGAATCGGAAAAAGTAACAACTTTTTATAGATGACGAAAGGTCAGGTTTGAACTTGATAGCTCCAGAAATAAAGAAGATCATAATAAAAAGTTAAGAAATAATTAAAGTGTATTGCTCTGTTATGTAACAAACCTTTTCAAATATCTACATAACATTTAGGAACATCCTATATAATATAGCATTTACCTAATACAAGGTTTGGGAAACTTGAAAAATTTTATTCGAAGGTATCTATAATTGAATGACAGTACCATTAATTTTATTTTTTAGTCCCTATTTTAATGTAAATTCCTCGGTAAATTGCTATTATGGCATGGTAGACCGTTCAGTTACATGTTAGAGCTTGTTTATAATCAGGTAGAATTTTCGTAACCCCAAATGGTGATTTTACAAAACATACGTAGGTGCTTAGAAAAGAAAGAAGATCTTTTGCTTTTATACCTGTCAGTTGACACACGTCTTTTGATATCCAGCTGTAAAATTGCAATGTAACTGATTGACAATATCGGGGGGGAATAGAATGGTAGATGGAAAAGTGGTTGTGATGTGAATAAAATGAAAATAAAAGTAAGATATGTTTGATTAATTTAATGCCAACACTCCAATCAAATACCTAAGTACCGAAATAATTCTAAACTATTCCTTTCTGCCAATAAAATTGTTGATTCTAAATAAAGTGTCATTCGATACAATTACTTTTAATTGATGATTTTGAAATTTGTGGATATTTCAAAATTTCAACTTTTTCAACTCGTTATTCATGATTTTGGGGTGGCAATCTATAGGGTGGAAAAAGACAATATTATACAAAATATACAGGCCGGTAAGACCTACAAGGACGGTTTAATTGGACAAAAGTTTTCTGTTTTTAGAAAGTATAATAATCTCTTTTCGGACAGAGAATATCAGTGGTTGTTTTTAAAATATTGGCCAAAAACTGAAAGATATGAAATAAGACAATAAGGCATATAAAACAATTTGGAATACCTGTTTCCTTAATTAGATTTCATTATCAACTGTATTTTTTTGAATATAGAACAGTTTTTTCTTCGATTTTTGTAGCCACACTGTAAAAACATGTATGTATGTAGGGCAAACGAGACGTTACTTAAAAAACAGGTTCCTTGAACATGAAAGAGATACATAAAGAAAAAGTTGAATATTGTCAATCCAACAGTTCTCGTTGAACACACAAGAGAAAACAACCACAGTTTTGACTTCACAAACCCTAATATTTCAGATGTTCAACCTTTATTAGGTAAACGACTGTTTAGTGAGATGATCCACATTTTCAAAAGTGTTAACACTAGAAGGGATATAAAAGGACTGAATAGTGCTTATTTTAATTTACTAAATCGTATTCCTTAGTATTTTAATACATATAAGTTTCCACCATCCTGTGTAATCTGATATCCTTGTATTGTTCAATAAAAAAGACCGCATTTGAAAATATTTTGGATCACCAACCCAGGCAAATGTAAAAACAAATTCAGCTATGAAAAAACTAGAGGTCCGTATTTAAAAAAACAAATCTAATTAACAAAACGTCGCATTGCAAATTGGTTTATACGAGTATCAGATTATAAAAAAAATATGAAACAGTATTGAAAGTTCTTCTGCCTTTTTTTACATCATCCGAAATGGAGGTAATATAGAGCAAAAAAAAAAAAACGAAAATCCATAATTCTAGTTATATAACTCGCTCAGAAGATGACACAGTGTGTCGAAACAGCTGGTAGCTATTTGTGTTGTGTAAATTGTGAAGTATTACTTTCACCTTATCCATTCAATTGAAATGAATTTACACGTATCATAAACTGAAACTGTAAAACAACAAAACTTTTGTCCAATTGACCCGACCTTGTAGGTCTTACCGTTTCCGAGATAGCAATAGTGGAATCAGCTGAAAAAAACGGTCTGTATAGTAAATCATCACGATATCCCAACCGTTACACACGGTAAATGGATTTCATGTTATAACATATTCCTGATCACATTGACAAATCAAAACTTCCGTACACCTTTAGTCGTTATTCCGACCCCTCAACTTTCATCCCCCACGCAGCTGTCTGTAGACAACTACCTCTTCCCATCTGATTCAAAATGCGCACCAATAATTTTCTATTCTACGTCAAAAGTCATCAGAGTGATGAATGTCGGTAACATTGAAATTAAAAACATTTTCATAGTTAGGATAAAGAGATACAAGAAAGCGTATACCTACAGTGCATTTTTTTAATGTTCCCACCTTTTATTTTTTGAACGGATCAACTCAAGAAAATGAAATTTGGGATAATGAAATGAATGCATGAATACTTTATTTTGAAGTGAAATTGACAGATGAAACTGTCAAGATGGCGACTGGGCGCCATCTGGGAAAAAATAAACGGAAAGGGGGTCTTGTAACACATTATTTTAAAGCTCCTGACGAATACTTCACAACCCTAGAATATGAAATGAATATCTTCACCTACTACAAAATGGCGGAACATTTAATAATTTCCTGAAGACAAACACATTTAATATCGATATTTCTAGAAAGAACCGGTGTCATTTATTGAAAATGAAGATGTGATAGAAAAACTTGCTGAACCTGCTTTGGGAAGGAGAGGAGAACTGATTTTCAACTCGACTTTTGAATATCATAATACTCAATAATTTCATACAAGAAACTGAAAAAAATTATGGAATGTTAAAAATGTTAAGTTATTTTTTCCAAAGGAGTTTTTTTTTAGTGGAAAAAACATGAACAAGAAACGGTTGTATTTTTTATATGGCTGAAGACAAAAATTCGAAAAAATTACTGGTATCACATTAGCCCCAGAGCTGTATCATTTCAGTCTCGTCTTACGTTCATTGACGATATTGAATGAAATACAATGCTGTATCACTTAAGCCCCATCATCGAATCAAATTAGCCCCACCAGGTGGGGTTATTATGATACACAGTTTTTAATTTTTTTTCAGCATTGGTACTGTAACTACATTTTTTGTGTACCCATAAATAAACTAACCAATACGAATTATATATCCCAGTATTTTTTCAAAATGGCTTGATGTGTATGGTTAGGTATTATAGTAAAAAGTGTATATTTTTGTATCATATTAGCCCCGATCGACCCTACATGAAAGAGGTAAAATTCCGTACATTTTGAAAATAGGTTTACACGAGTCGCTAGATGAAATATGGACTAAAGTGCGCAATATGCGTTTTTGACAGATGAAAACATCCGATGCTGAGGTGGAATTTTCCCAGTAAAGCATATAGCATACAATCAATCAATCAATCAAATCAAATCAAATCAATCAATCAATTTGGGTTCTGCAGATTCATTATTATTGGATATGAAAATTGGTTCAAATATGAATTCTCTGTTTCCTTGAATATGATCTTAATTAGTATTTTACGAGGTGTTTTATATTCCTATACTTTCTGACGCTGAGTTCAACCAACAATGTAGTAATCATTATTATATTGGTTAATTACTTTCCAATGATACCCTGGAATTTTTTACAGGTTATTGTGAAACATGTTTTTTATCAAGTTCAAAAATTAGGTACTGCCACTTAGTGGTTTACCTTTATATAAAAAAAGTAGAACACAGAAGCGTGTAAGAAATTTCAAGAGGTTCCTAAAACTTTACCCCGTATTGCAGAGCTTCAAAAATATATTAAGAACTACCATTCGAAAGTTCAAAAATTAGTTATGGTCAGTCGGTAACCAGGCGGTTCGACGTGAGTGCTTTGTTCACTCACTCGAATTGACTGCCGTGTTGATCGGTGGTCTGAACGACAGATATTCACTTGCTATCGTCCAACCCGTTTTAGGAATCACACGTTAAAAGGTAAGATTTCGTTAATCTTTAGCTCGCACAAGTTTCGACTTCTGAGGGTTGTCGTTCATAGAGGTTAATGGAAAAACAGATTTTAAACAGAGTTGAAGTCCCTAATTATAAGCATTTATTGTTTCTTGGGACAATAAACTGAATTGAATTGAATCTTTAGGAAAATACTTCGAAGTTTTTTTAATGACAAAACACAAGTACTACAGGAAAATCCGTAAGGCGCTCTAAGAGCGGTGCCTGTGGGAAAGTATCGATTATCGCTGGAAATTAAATCTATTTGACGGGAAGTTTATTTCACATAAGCGCAGTACTCGAGATGAAAGAGTTCTTAAACAGTGAATTTTGAGGTGTACTGAGTTGAACCAGATTCGCAAACTTCCCTAGCTAGGTACTATCAGTGATGACGAGCCTACTAACACTGAAGGAAAAGTTTTCCACTGCCACTTCGTTATGATAGTGAGAGCACATCTAATCTGTTTAAAAAAATCTGTTTAAAATCTGTTTTTCCGTTAATCAGCTGTCGCCCACATACGAACGACAACTCTCAGAGGTTGAGAAACTTGTGCGAGCTAAGGACTAACGAGGTCTTACCTTTTAACGTGTGATTCCTAACCTCATTCCTTGTTCTCCCCTCGTGGCTACCTTTGCCGATGATGAACGAAGCATATATGTTATAGGCACCGAAAATTTCAAGTAAATATTTTTGTATTTTTGGTCTGCAATCAGTCACATATATGGCGTTAATAGTTTCTGTCTTCTCCTGATCCTCTTTCCTTTTTCAGAATTTTTCTGCATTCGAAGGTTTGAAAATGCAGAAAAGCACCTAATTGAATTGCATAGTTTTTCTCATAAGCCGCCACTCCTACCAAAAAGCAATAAGGTAACATTTTTGCATATCAACAGATAAGCTTTTTGAAGAAGTTCAATTATGATGAGAACAAATTGATCCCCCATTGAAATTTTGGTTTCCTGTGCCAATGAAAGCGAAGCAAGAGCGTTTGCTGACGTCTAGTTGGTGTTTTGAGACGGAATTATTTCGAAAATATTATTATTTAAAACTTACCACTGATATTTATTTTCATTACAGTGATATTCTCGCTGAATGATTTGAACTTCGCTTTTTATTTCCAATATATTATTTCCAGGTAAAAATTATGATAAATATGTTCTTTTTTTTGGAAATAATAAAGACCATTATTATTATTATTATAAAACGTTTACAAAACCGCGACATGTGTTTCGCTATATAGTAGCTTCATCAAGCAGAATTTCACAAGCGAAATTCCAATATTCATGTAGGTGTGTATCTGGAAGCGGTTCTGAGGTCAACCTTTATTTAAAGCAGGAAGAAACGACAAAATGACAAATCATAGGCCAATTTTAGTTTAACCGGTTTAATTTTGCAATATCTTGAAAAGTCAAAATTATTATGCGATTGGCAATACGGTTTTCGAAAAAATAGTGACATGAAGTTCGCCGTATTAGATGCCACAATCAATTTCAGCTAGACTTGAATTTCAACAAAAAATGTGGAGTTCTTTCATTAGACCTAAAGAAAGCATTTGACACTGCGGGCCACGAAATTCTTCTGAAAATGATGCATAATCTAAGTGTTATAGCTTCAGTTCATAATTGGTTTCAAAATCATTCACTGAATAGGAAGCAATATGTTTATATTGGCGACATGAATAATAAAAAAAAAACATGTGGGTACCGCAAGGATCAATATTGGGACCTGTTTTGTTTATTATTTATTCCAACTCTTTGGCTACAGTAAATTTATTTGGTAAATTACAAATGTTTGCTGATGACACCAGTTTAATTTACAATGGTACATGAAATTAAAGATAATTTCTTGATTTCATTCTGGATGAAAATCATTCAAGATATTGAAACAATAAGCAGGAAAGTTCATCCCATAATTGGAATTTTATTCATAATAAGAAATGTATCAGTGCAATATCTCAAATTAATTTATTATTCAATCTAATATCAGTATGGGAAATGACAACAAATTCCTTATTGAAACCAATTATGAAGTGTATATTCGAATTAATCTATAAGGAGCCTAAGATCAGCATGTATAATGAACAAAAAAACAAAAAAAAACAAAAAATGGCAAACTTACATAAATACAAATCATGTTCCTACCTTGATTGATTTGGTCAAAAATAAGCTCAAACATTCAAATCTGACTTTCAAAATTAATGTTGACCAACACAACCTTCGACAAGATGGTCAGATAATCTTATATTAATGAAAACAAATATTGGGCAAAATTCCATTTATCATAAAGGTATCAAATTTTACAATGCGCTACCAAATGTTTATTACTTAGCTTTCTTCAGTACAATTTTTTTTTCAATTGTTTTTTTCAATTTGTAGTCAAATTTTATGTTCATTTTTCATATTGTAGAAGGTTATGTACTCATTAAAACAGCAAGAAGTATTGATTCGTCCACAAAAAAATGTATTTCAAAGAATTTATAATGAGACTCGCACATAAATTGTAGTTGAAAATTTAAAACACGTGTCACAAATTTTCTAAAACAACATTATGTTTGCTAAAAATTTACGAACTGATAAATTCATTGGAGATTACAGCTTGAAACTGGATGATTACTTATGGTCATCCCTAAAAGAAACAATCTCAGGTGTACCGCAGGGAAGTATTTTAGGACCCTTGATGTTTGTTCAGTGTTTATTTTTGATTACCCCACTTTCTCATCACATTGTCAAGTACATCTATACGCAGATGATATACAGTTGTATTTGTCTTCTCATAACACAGATACAGAAAGTTGCGTGGCCAATATAACACAGATTTGCACAAAATATTTATATACTCGGAGAATCATGGACTGAAAATCAATCCAATCTTGGCGTAACCATAGATAGTTCTTTGTCTTTCCATGAACATGTGACAAACATTTTCAAAGTATCATTCTTCAAACTCAAATCGCTATACAAATAATTCAAGTATCAGTTATCAGAAGAAATGAAACTCAGGTTAGGTATAACTGCAAGCAGAAGTTACAACGTATACAAAATGCTTGCATGCGATTCGTATGCTGTATACCATATGGTGAACATGTCACACCATTTTTGTCAAAAATGAAGGAGCTGAATGTGAGGTACAGGGTCCAATATTTGATAAAAATTTTTTGTTTAAGTTGCTTGAAACTGAAACACCTAGTTATTTATATAGTTTATTAAGCAGGCATTCTGACATACATATGGTCAATTTGAGAATCAACTCATTCAACATACCTAGACATCGTACTTCCAAATATCAAAGATGTTTTTCTTATATAGTCCCTTCTTATGAAATTTTACCCCTTTTAAATCATAATATTCATCAATAAAATCACAGATGCTCACTGCTTAGCGCTAATTTAAAAAAAATAAAATTCAATGTATGAAATTGTTAAATTGACCAAAATAATGTTAAGAATATTAAGAGTTATTAGCAATTATATAATCTATTATTTTTTTCTCTTCTCTATGATTATTATGACAGTAAATAAGTATTTTTATAAATAATTTCTTACACTCACTGTATAATTTTTGGGTGGGGTGGAAGATAGCCTTTGGCTAACCCTTTTCGTTTTATGTATAAATGTATTTTTTATGCATAATAAACAATATTATTATTATGAAAGACACATGTTCACGGCTGCTTGATTTCGGTCATAGTTTTTCAAATATAGGATGTGATTCAAAATTCATGAATCACAACTATATTTGGTGAAACTTTAGGAAGTGAGAATTACTATACCTATTCGTTTCTCATATCAAAGTGAACACAGCTGAACACTGTTGTTAAAAGGTGCAGCTCTTATGTTTGATTTTTGTCAGTTAGGAATATACAGGAGATAACACAAAAAAAAATTAGGCAATGTTTGATAAAATAATAAGACTGAGAAATTATTTGGAGGTTACGGCGTAAAAGGAAAATTCACGTAGCCTAATTGTTACCTTCTCTGGAACACCAGAGAAGGTAAAATCATTTTAATAAGAACTCATAAATTCCCGTTGATTCTATTACAATTTTTATTACATAATTACTTTGTCCTCTACTGGTGCAACATTTCCATTGTCTTTATTTGAAAGTTCCTCCAGGTAAATAAAGATTAAACTATCTTCGCGAAGTCAGGGGTACAGAGGTAGGTATATTCCCAGAATCGGTAAATTTTCGTTATCTGGACACCCGGCGATTTTGAAAAAATTTTTGACTGTACTTACGTATTTTGATGCGTAGATTACGAATCCGAAAGAAAAAAGCGGCGCTCTCCCTTATTTAAAAAGTTACGGCCCTTCAAAGTTCAGAAAAGGGCAACTTTTCAGCCTTCTTTTTCACTAAATAAACTATTTAAAAACACAAGCATTTATTCACTAGGTCACCTTTACACCTTATTCCTCCTTCTTTAACACTTTTCACTTCAATAATCAACATTTTTCTTATAAAAAACTTAATTTAAAAACGAATGCTTCTCCTGGTGACATTATTCTATTTTTAGGTTAGTTACTAGTGACATTTCAGAAAAAAGCGGTTGGTATTTGTCGTCGCCTACTATTTCAAATTCGTAATACACCACCAAAAACCAATTTACGATCTAAAGAATGAAGGTAAAAAACATTTGAATTACTTCAGGAATATGGACTGCATCAGTCGTACCAACCATATCATTAACCTTAAAAACGTAAAATACAGTGATATGTAACCAAAAAGCAGCTCCGTACATTTTTTAACATTTTTGTAAGAAAAATGTTAATTATTGAAGTGAAAAGTGTTAAAGAAGGAGGAATAAGGTGTAAAGGTGACCTAGTGAATAAATGCTTGTGTTTTTAAATAGTTTATTTAGTGAAAAAGAAGGCTGAAAAGTTGCCCTTTTCTGAACTTTGAAGGGCCGTAACTTTTTAAATAAGGGAGAGCGCCGCTTTTTTCTTTCGGATTCGTAATCTACGCATCAAAATACGTAAGTACAGTCAAAAATTTTTTCAAAATCGCCGGGTGTCCAGATAACGAAAATTTACCCCAGAATCTTGAGATACATTTCAAGAATATACCTGTTTACACAACAGCTGTTGCTGAATCCCGTAGAATAGAGGCATTAGTCATTAAATTATTTATAGTAAGTTGAAGGAAATCGCTTTGTGCCTATGTGAAAACGTGTATACTTGCCTGCCCGTCTAACAAACTGCAGTTGACGACCTTCCAAGAAGCTGCTTTGACTATGCAGTCACATCCCGGCAGATCACAGATCGTGAATCCTCTCTGAGACAGAACGGACGTAAATCCACAAAAAAATAAAATCAACCGCGGCAAAGAGAACCATCTCACATCCATATTTTACACACATTCTTACACCTGTGATCCGAAAAGCATTGCAAACGCGGATTTATCGCGACCTTCGATTTAGAACTCGTTTTAATTGGTTCATGATTTGTTTTTCTTTTCCGGCGAACGATTCTGTGATTAAACTCTCGAACCTCGCGACTACCGTACCCTCCACTAAGATCAAGCTGACTGAGTCAAGCTACTGATCTCTGAACCGCAGGCATGTCTGTCTCTCTTTCAGTAACTACCAGGGGCAGGGCCGTAATCGGATTTCGAACGATCGAAAGATTTGCCTGCCGGCGTTTTGTGTTAGTGGAGTTTCCATTGATAGTTCAGTTCTAGGCAGTGTTGCCGATTCCATGTCACAGTAAAACTGTACTGTACATACTGGAAACAAAACTGTATATAGTTTCTATTTGACAAATAGTGAAATCTACGGCTTTTTATTGTTTTGAATTATTTAATAGTAATGATAAAGACATCGAAAGAAATTACCAACAAAAAACATTTGTTTATCAAACGTTTAATCAGATTATTCGAATGACGAACAAAGATACTTTCAGACTTTCAATCGAAATAAACTTGGAAAAGAAACATTAATGAATCAATCATCATAATACACATTATATAAAACTCGGCGAAAAAAATAAAAAACCTTGCTATGTTGCTGAAAATATTAAAATATATTATTTCCACTTCTTTACATAAATTGAATGATTATTATTAATGCAATGAAGATGGAAAGTGCTATCCCAATTCTGGTTTTATATTTTTTCCAGTCAGGATTTTCAGCAAGTTAACAATTGTCCAATATAGACTTCTATCTCTGAGAAAGAAAGTGTTTAGCTTCCTACTCTTCCATATTTATACAAAAAAAGAAAGGAATGAAGCAATCAATTTCAAAAAAAAGTAACTCTATACAAAGATGTGTAAATCATGCAAGGAAGTTACTTTCCCACACAAATTATTATCATTTATAATAATAATCCGTTGTGGGGAACGAGAAGTGCCGAATTTATAGGAACTATTCTTTCCCCACTCTCAGGCTCATACAAGCTAATAAACCCGATGTAGTCCTTCTCGAGCATAAACGAATAAAGTATCGAGATTTTCTCTTCGAACTCCGCATACTCTATTCTCTGTCAAGATGGTTGTTCTGATTATTGGAGTCCTTGATGGAATGATGCCCTCTTTACTCTCGAATCTCAAAATCATACCGGCTTACCGCACTAAGGCAAAAATCACTGCGCTTGCTCAGGGCACATTATTCTCGGTCCCAATGATCACTTACCGCACGGTTTGGAGAGTGCTCGTTGGTTGATAATACCGGCGCGCTCTCCCAAATGTATCGGGGCTACGGAGGATAGGGCCTGACAAGCGGTAAAAAAAATTATGATAATAAGTGGTCTTCATCCATCGTACATAAGTTACAAGATTGCCGATGAAAGGTGAAGTTCAGCTTACGCTGCTTTACAACTTAACCTATTAACTTGAAGAGAAAAAAAATGAAAGGTATATAAAAAGAGAAAAAATAAAGTAAGTAAATGATTACAAATCACAAGTTAGCTCTGAAGGATATTGCTGTACAATACATCACAGTGAATGAAAATGATTGATTAAATAGGGTAGAAAGAACATTAGATGTAAATGAATTAGAAAATGTATTTTTGACATTCCCTCCAGGGTATGCAGACAAATGCTATTCACTAGACACTAAACACATTTCTCGCAAATAAGACACAAAATTTCATGAAACTGTTTAAAAAAATCTGTTTTTCCGCCCCCATACGAACGACAACTCTCAGAAGTTGAGAAACTTGTGCGAGCTAAGGACTAACGAGGTCTTACCTTTTAACGTGTGATTCCTAACTACATCGGACCAAACTAAATAGAGATAAAATCTGACACTATAGTAGATCCATAGAGGTAGCAATGGGATGAAATGCATTGCTTGGTATATATACAGGAAAATTGGCTACTACAATGAGCGTACAATTGCCCTTTCCATCCGTATGTGATACAGTAATTGCAAGAACTAAATAAGCTCTTTCTCTAAGTTAATGAACGTTGCTTCCCACTCGGGCGCATTTGTCCAGGCTCCTCCTATCAAATTGACATGAATTTGACAGTAGCTTCGTCGGGGGGCGCAGCAGTCTTGCTCGAAGCAATGTTTCCACCCTTTTTTGTCACACTTTTTATAATAAAAAACAATGTACTTTTTTATTATCGCCTCCTCTTCGGGAGACCTTCAGATTTTTTAATTCACATACATGGTCCCTTTACGTGGTTATCCGAACTACCCCGGCCTGGATACCGGCGTGAATAAAGGGGCTCTTAAACCTCACCTTTGTAAAACTTTCACACATTTCAATATTCATTACAATGGACTTTCACAACACAAAAACGAGCCCCACGATAGCACATGGCATCCGCGTACCTTCCTTGTGGACGGGCGTTATCAGCACGTCCGTCCACTTCCGCGGCCACCATGTGACTCATGTTGATGTTCCTGAATAAAGCTGGTATTGATCGTTGTAAGCATTTTTGCGAAATTCTGAGCAAGTGAGCGATGGAAAATAGTAACACCCAAATTTAACGTGTGTTTTTCGGACTTATGTGCAGTACACGAAAAGCCACATACATGGTCTCTGGAAGGCAATTAAGAGTTCTAAACGGTTCGAATTTTGTACGCAATTAGGAAGCGGTACTGACTGGCCATTGCCCATTCTGTCTACCGTACATTTTTGTAAACCAATCAAATATTACGATTTTTCTTGAGCTAGTCAGCTGTCGGTTAAATTTTTCCTATCATCGATTCACAACATAAACTGGGAATCCGACCCTGTGTCACCCCGCTGTACCAGTACTCTGTCTTCTTCTGATTATCAGCGTTCTTCATCGGTCTTTGTTATGTGAATGGGAAGTGCTGGCCTGTATGACCAAAGAAATAGGTTCAACGTCATCGTAATGACAAATTGATCTCACTGAAATACAGCAGGCCTTGTTGCATCGTATACTGGTTCTGGAAACTATGAGGGAGTATTAAAATATAAACTATCATCATAATAGCGTGTTTTCTTGTGGCGATCAGTCATCTGTGCGGTGGTTCGTCACTTTCTTTGTTTAATTGCGAAGTAGGCGCTTCTAGTTATCTGATACCCGACCTTGGTGACTAGTTTAGATTGTGTTAATCTTTTTTTTGCCCAGTTAATATGCATCGTCAAGAGTTAGAACACGTTGACTTGTTTTTTCGTGCCGGGATATTTGGAACTGATTTTATAGGAAATTGGAGGAGGAGCTCAAATTCCAGGGAATTATATGCTATAGTACGGAAGCGCAGAAGTGCCACATATTTTTAAAATTTCGACTGTAATCTCAAAATTTCGACTTTTATCTCGAAATTTCAACTTCGAAGTCGAAATTTCAAGTTTGAAGTCGTAATTTCGAAATTACGTGATTGAAGCCGAAATTTCGAGATAAAATTCGAAATTTCGAGATTAAAGTCGAAATTTCGAAATTAAAGTCGAAATTTCGAGTTTAAAGTGTAATTACAAGATTAAAGTTGAAATTTCGAGATAAAATTCGAAATTTTGAGATTAAATTTCCAGTAATTTCCAAGAAACAAATAATAAAAATATATGGCCCTTCTGCGCTTCCGTAGTATAGAGTGAGGACGTGAATAGGCCCCCCTTCCTAACCTTCAAATGGACAAAGATGTAAAGGTCGGAGAATGGTATATTGTACAAGTGAGAAAAACGACATATTCCTCACGAGCGCAGAAGTTTGTTGGCACGAGCCGAAGACGAGTGACGCAAATCAAGCGAGTGAGAAATATGTCATTTTCTCACGCATTGTACACTGTACTTTTTCTACGGTTGCGTTGTTTTCAAGTATCGAAAATTAAAAGACATATATAATAATACTTGTATGTCATTAAATTATTTTTATATTTTATTCAAAATAGTAATTAATAGTTATATTTGAACAATTTTGTAAAGAAATTCCTGGTAGCTTGTTTTGTTGCGACATGTTTTCGGTTACTGAAATATTAACTGCGTTCAAAGTTGAAGTTGATAAGGAAACGTAGCAAGCTTCCACAGCTTGTGTTCAAGTTCTAATGGCGCTGGAGGCTGAATGGATTCTGCTATACTTTTTGAAGTTTTCATTTTGTTAGCTATGGAGTTGTCGATATAAGATTCAGCAACATTGCTGGATTTCCACCCCCGATGGCGTCTTAAAGTTGAAAGATCTGCCCCTGCATTAACTAAACTAGTCGCAGACGACCTTCGGAAACAGTGGCCAGTATTTAATTCACGGTTCTGTAAATTTATTTATCCCCACAGGCTGTTTCGTACATTTGCTATTTTTGTAATTTAAAAAAAAACTCATTTGTGCATGGTCAAAGCTTCACATATTTTTTGTAAATTTGATAGAATTCTCCTGTGACTGTGAAATTAATAGGAACCTTGGTTTTATTATCGGGTAATTTTATTAAAAGGGCCGAATTAAGATCTTCCATGTCATCAGTTTTCAATTTTCGAAGTTCATCACAACGGCATGCCCCTGTAAGGCCAATAGCTAAAGCAGCCTGAAATCAAAACCAAACATTCATTTTTCGATAACAATTTAAAAATTTTCAATTTATATCTTTTTTAGCAAATACTTTTCATCAGGTGCATCTTTTAAAATATGTTGAATTTCTTCAGAAGTTAATGTTTTTGACTGTTTTGGAGCATATTTTTCAGATTTGCGTTTTAAAAATGCACGTAGTTTTACGTAAGTTGTTATTGTTGTTTTTAATAATTACGGTACTCCTCAGCATCGAGTACTGAGACCATAATGTTGATGATTTCAATCTTTTTGACAACTCTTGAAAATAAACTTACAAGGTATTTTCGGAACAAGAATCTACCTTGGCTTTCATTTTCCAGTCCATAAAGTTTATGTAAGCGATTTCATATTTTTCTCTTGATGCGCTCGGTAGCAAATTATTGCAAACATCTATTGCTTTCTAAATAATTTCTGGAGGTGTAGTTTCCAACTTTAAATCTTCGTATTCCATTATATTCAATATTTAATAAATCTGAACTGTTTATACTATAACAATCAACAACAAAACTATTTTCGTTGGGTAGGTTGACAGCAATAATTATGCAGTGCTTCGGTTTTGTTGTTATGGAAACGCCGACAATGGGCTACTTGGATATCGTACGCGAATCATCGGCATAGCGTTGTCAACATGGAGAACGTGTCATATCAATCTGACATGTAACAATTCATGACTGACTTGGGTTATCGTGATAACAGTGAGAAATTATTTCTCACTGCAATAGCGGATATTTCTCACTGTGTGATGAATCTTTCGTTTTGAACGTATGAAAGCGATGAGAGAAGTAGCACATTGTATAGCATCCGTAGAAATAAAGGTATTACGTTGCATCACTCGCCTCCGAGTGAGCGCTATCAACTTTATTTTTTCAAATAGAGAAGGATAACTTATTTGATTGGTATTTCAGTTTTCTAGAGAAGTAAGCAACGTTATACCCATTTTAAGAACCTGCAAAGAAACTATAAATATCATAATTTCAAGAAAAAAATATTCAAAATTCATTCCAGTGTATTCCAATTAATGTTCGATTGATTTACCATTCACTGGCTGACGATAATGAAGTCTGTTTACAAATTCATGTTCGTGGATAAATTTCGTTGAAAGCACATCTATTCTTATCCTCGAGTTCTGAAATATACTGCGGTAGCGTATCTCCTCAAAAACCTCTGAAGGCTTCATATCAGGTGATCTAGTGGGCTCTTCTGAGGGATCACGTCTGCCTGTCTACCGGTTTGGATAACTATCATCCAACTACTTTCGAACCAGTAGAACTAGCAACGACCAAGACTTGCTGATACTTCGAGATTTAACCTTCGTTCTCTCAGTCAATGCACATGACAGTTGGGCTGAAAAGTTTGTGGAGTAACAGAGTTTTTTTTAAATAAAATTAGATTTCATTATTCAATATAGTTGCCTTCGAGGGCGACACAACGATTATAGCGGTTACACAATTTCTAGATACCATTTCTATGGTACAATTTGTTTTAGGCCTCAAAATAGGCCTCTGTTTCGACAATTACCTCTTCATCGACGCCAATTTTTTTCCAGCGAGCATTCTCTGAGGTCTGAGAATAGAAATAAGTAGCTGGGGGCCAGATCTGGAAAATACGGTGGATGCGGAAGTAATTTGCAGCCCAATTCATGCAATTTTGCCATCGTTTTCATTGATTTATGACACGGTACACTGGCTTGATAAAACAGCACTTTCTTTTTCTTCGAATGGGTCGTTTTGTCGCAATTTCGTCCTTGAAACGCTTCAATAACGCTATGTAATAGTCGCTGTTGATGGTTTTTCCCTTTTCAAGATAGTCGATGAATGTTATACCATGCGCATCCCAAAATACTGATACCATAATCTTGCCAGCCGAGTGTTGCATCTTTTGGGGCGTCCAATGCGTACATCGTCGTCGGTGCTTATTTCACCAAGATGTATCACTAATACGTCGCGTATTCTTTTCGATTTCATTGAAATTCAGAATAACGTTTTCATCAGAATTAAATAAATGAATATCATATAAATTATTGGTACATATTCAAGATGGAGTCTTATTTCGCGAGGTTCTGTATCTGTAGAGTAGGGAGGCTTTATATCAGCAGATGTAGTCCAAGACTCGCCGAACACACACTCTCTTATTGACGATAACTACGGACATTCGCATAGGACATGCCTGACAGTTTCATCTTCCTGTTCACACATCCTGCATAGAGGTGTTTCCACTAGCCCCATATTGTGGAGCTGTTTCCTTAGTTGACAGTGGCCAGTCAAAAATCCTACTGTTAAGCGTAGATTTTTCCTGGTCACCGCCAGATATTTCTTCGGCGCCAGCTTCCCAGGATGCATCCTTTGATTTCATCACATCTCTTCAAGGATTGAGCATAGGTGTGACGTTTGGCTAGTTCCGCAATTGTCGAAGTCATCAGGTCGTAGGTGCCACTGGGTGAGGTTATGTGAATGAGTAAGGTATGGCAATTCATTTTTGCGTTTCAGTCTCTTGTATATCTCAATTGTAATGGTGACTTTTATTTCATTTAAATATTCATATGAGTTGTATCAGCAGAGGTATGGTCTGATTACTGCTGCTGGATAAATAAGGTGTCTTTGTTCACACGGAATGGAGCTGTTACTAGTTAAAAATCTTTCTCTTCTGACTGGTTCTTGGGTGGGACCTTTTCTGCACCGATGGGAAGTATTAGGTACCTTGAAATCGATCTGTAGGTGATCTACTCGATTGATTTCAGCATGGTCTTGCTGTTGTATGGACTAGAAACATCTGCAAGACTAGCCTCTGTGAAATATCTTGCATAAATGTCTGTCGAATACAATTCAATATCCACCGTGGTCTTTGCTGGGAAAGTAGTTGTTTTCCGGCAGGCATTTACCCGAGCCTGCTGTGCAGGTACGTTAGAAGAGTTGAATGTTTCGAGATTCCATTTCGAAATATTTATTTTCTTATAAGTAATTGAAGCATATCTTCACATATTGTGTTTTAGTTTCAAATTATATATCAATCGTCGAAAACTTGGACCAAGTAAACAATGGAAACATTCAGAAATACAGTAAATACACCGTATAAACTGTGTTTTCATTTAGGTATTATTTTTACAGTAGGACATTCGCTTGTCAAAATGCAGTTACTGTATTTCAACACATTGATTTTGATGAAACGGTGCCTTATCAAATTACTGTCAAAACGTCATTAGATGGACTATCTTTCAAATATGTCAGTATAATCAAATCAAATCAAAATGTACTTTATTGTGGAAGATGAAATATCATTGACAAAGTGTTACTATTCTAAGAAATATAAGATACACAACTTAAAAGATATTGTCGAAGATTAAATATTATTGTCAAAAGTGTTATTATTTTAGAGAATATAAGTTATACAAATTGAAAGTAATATTTGAATATTTGGTGATTTCAGCATTTTGGGGTGAAAAAGTAGTCAGAAAGTAATAATATATATGCTACATATTGAAATAAATAATAATAATAATGAATATTCTCACGCAACACATAAATGAGAATATAAAAACTATAAATCATAAAAATATAAAAGTGAATGCATAGAAAATAACAGTGAGTATCAACTCCGTAAACATTTTCAACTACACAGTTCAGAGCTAAATGTAAACATTAAACACAAAGTTTAAAGAGTCACACAGTTTAAATACCAGTAGGTACTGAAACACAATAATTAATATTAATTGTTTATATAATTTAAATGTCTGTCTGAATATAATTTTTTTTACAGACTTTCTAAATTTAGTGGTACATGTTATTCCTTTGATCTCAATTGGCAAATGGTTAAACATTTTTTTCCATTATATATGAAAGACCTCTCACTTTTTGATGTTACTGGAATCGGTAAACCTATATTGAGCTTATTTCTGGTATTTCGTCGTGGTGAAATGAAAATTTCCGTCCTGTATTTTTTTTGCACCAGACATAACATTTCCAATATGAGTATGGAAGGCAAGGTCAAGATTTTATGCTTTCTGAATAAATGTCTTCAGGAATCCCTGAATCCAACTCTACACATATTTCTAATTCCTATTTTTTGTAGTACAAACACCCTATCAAACATGTATTGGCAACACGTTCCCCAAAAACAGATACCGTATCTCAGATGGGAATCGATGAGAGCAAAGTACACATTTTTTACCATATTAGTGCCCAATTCATTTGCTGATACTCCGACTGCAAAGCATCCTGATGAAATTTTTTTACATAGGTTATTTATGTGACCTTCAAAATCCAAATTTTTATCAATTTGTAATCCCAGAAATGTTGCTGACATTTTGTTTTCTATTAATTGAGTACCCAGGTAGATATCTAGTGTGGAGCACTTGAAGGTGGTGATGCTAGTTTTTGAGATATTAAATGACAAAAGATTAGCATCACACCAGTCTTTTATTTTTATAATATCTATCCTGATCAAATCATGCAGTTCCCTTTCATTCTTGCGATGCCAAAATAATGTAGTTTCATCAGCGAATTGGGTTACCTATTTCTGCCGTCATATTATTGCGGGCTAGGTCGTTAATATAAAACAAGAAGAGAATCGGGCCTAGAACCGATCCTTGTGGAACACCACAAGTAACTTTCTGGAAATGGGATATGTTGTCCGGGAGTTTGACTTTCTGAGTACGTTCTGACAGGTATGATCTGAACCATTTCAAAGATATATCTCTAAAGCCATACACTTCTAGTTTTTGCAGCAGAATATAAATAACACATTTTTTTAATGGCTGTTTCTACTTTTTTGCTTGGGATACTCGTTACCCGTTGCTTCATTGGCTTTGATAACCGTTGTTAACCGCAGTCCTAGACGAAACGTCATACATAAAAATCTCAGGCCAAAGTCATCAAATTTTGAAAATATATTCGCGACACTGTTATCTGTTATCTCCATCCGTGAACGTTTACGCTCCTCGATTCATCGCAAAATTTGTTTCAGTGCCCACTCGAACGAGAGGCTCTTCCTCAGAGACTTCGTCAACTGCGCTGCCGGCTCAAGTGGCGGCCGCCTGGCGCAGTGGCTGCAGCCGGGCAGCAGAGCGGATCCGTCAAAGTCGCAGGTGCTCTACGCCCGAGAAGACCTCAGATGCGGCTGGCCGGCCATCATCACCGTGCTCACGAGGGACCAGTACGGAGACATGGTCCACGTGCCGAACATGAAGATCGACGTCAAGGCCGTGCCGTTCGACAAGAAGGACATCGGCGACACCGGCAGGAAGATGCGCAGGGTGAGTCAGCCGGACTTGCTGACGTTTGGCGGGTTACCACCACCGCCCCTGCACCACCCCTACGAGCCGACCGTCAAAGAGAAGATGTGTTTTCATTCGATTACGGTGATGAAGGTAAGCTACATATTTCATCTTTATTAAGGTTAGGTTCTGAGGTGCTGAGGTGTAACGTAGTTCGATATCTATTCAAACTCTACCAAATGAGTCCAGTTTATCAACAAAGGTTGTTTGTCAAACACTGAAAACCTGATTCGTTTCGCGGTGAGGTAGGCACAAAGTATGTGCTCCGCTGTTTCATCGCGCTCTCATATGATGATTCAGACGACAGACACCTGCAAATAGGTATATTAGACACCGTAGGATATTTCTGCTGATCTGATAATCCTTTGGTGACATAATTCAATTCCCAACACTCTCGATGCGAGAAATGTGAATGACCCACATGTTAAAAACACGCACGATGATTAACGTCTTGCAGCAGTGCCAGTTATTTTTTCTGATACGATCGATTTTACTGGTTAGCACTATCTGTATCTGTAGAGTAGGGAGGGTGAGTGTAGGCCCACAGCACTAAGGCCACATGTGACCCATTGTACATCCTTCCGAGGGGTTGTCCTCCTAGGTCATCGTCCGTCCTGTCCTTTCCAGGAAGGTGGACAGGTCACTAGGAGACATCTCTTTTATATCTGCAGGTGTAGGTCACGACTCCGGACACTTGCATAAGACATGCCTGACAGTTTCGTCTTCTTGTTCACACATCCTGCATAGATGTGTTGTACTGGTATAGCAAATAATGTGGAACAATAACAAATTGAGAAATAAACAATATTCTAATTAGAACACCTAATACGTGCCAGGACAGCTCTTTTCGATGTATGCCGATCTTATGTTATTAAAACATGTAATTGAAACAAGGTAGATCAATTTGAGTTATTCTGAATAGAGGAAGTTTTTCTACGAAGTCGTTTCATTCCGTTCCTTATAAATGAACCTGAAGTGAGTTTATTACATGGCGATCCCGCCAGGATGATTCCAGGATTACCACGTATGTTATTAACGGGTAGATACTGAGAAATAGAGACGAGTTGCATTTGACATCTTCCAACATGGGATCCACAGAGAGTAAAGAAGAAGTAATCATAAGCCAAGCCGGGAACAGTGGTGGAGTTTCAGCTAGCAATGGGTTCTCCGTTTCCGAAGTACTAGGCATAGTAGCTTTCGCCTGTTTCATTTTGGCACTCGGCGCATTTCTAATAAAGAGGTGCCAGAAATCATTAGAAAAGAAGATAAGAAGAGAGATAACGAGGAGTCAGGAGTTGGTATAGGCGTAAGGAGTGAGAAGAAAACGAATTTCATGGGTGGTTCACGCATTCCAAAGTGAAAACCAACAACAAGTAGAGTGGAAATTGGATGACACATGGAAAGACATTTTAAGGTCGTATTTATTTAGTATAAGTTTGTGTATCAATATATCGATTTATTTTCGTCTTTAGCGTAGCAAATGAGCATCATAGACTTATTTAGATACTCGTTTGAAGAACTCAAAGTTTTTAATAGGAATTTAAATAAAGATAGCAAAGAGAGGCGAGTCGATCTAAAAGCTATAAATCGCAAGTTTGAAGAATTAAATAGGATTGAATCAGAGTTAAATGAAGTGAAAAATAAATTCAATGCGGGCCCTAAAGATGCAGATATAATTCAAAAAGTTAAGTTATATGTTGAATCTTCAAACAAATTATTAGTCGATATTCGAAATACCTTAGAGACTAGATTAGCTAATATTACAGAAATTACTAGAAGTTTTACAATAATGGGTGAAAAATTTGATCTCAGAATAGCGTCAAGCTTATTGCCTATAACCGACAATTCGGAGGAATCTGTAAAACAGTTAATAGATGCCATTGAATTATACGATAGTCTTTTAGACGATAATGGAAAAATAACACTAACAAACTATGTCCTTAAAACTAGATTGTCACAAAGTGCAAAGATGAGATTAGAGTCGTCATATCCGTCTAATACTGATTTAATTAAAGACATCAAAACACACTTGTTGACAAAGCATTCTGCCGCAAGTTTATCAGTTGAATTACATAACGCAAAACAAAAACATAAATCAGTGAATGAATTTGGTAAATCAATCGAGGAATTACTGGTCGATTTGACAATAGCGCAAGCCGATGGAAATGTCGAGGCAATGAAAATTCTTAAAGTTGCGAACGAAAAACTGGCAATTCATGCTTTCGCGAACGGACTGCGAAGTCACGATCTGGGAACTGTCATAAAAGCTAGGAACTATAGCGCTTTGAAAGATGCTATAACGGGAGCTGTAGATGAGGAATGTACGGGAGGTGCAACCTCTTCTTCGCAGGTGTTTCACATGCGAGGGAACTCAAAACTTAATAATTTCAACCGTACGAGTCGAGGATTTCAGCAGAATAATAGGGGAAGACCAAATTTCAGTACCGGACAATTCAATAACTCACAATCGAATAAGATCAGAGGAAGTAGTTTGCATAGTAAAAATAATTTTAGGGGTCGAAACCAGGGACATTTTCGCGGAAATTTTAGAGGGCGTTGGAATAATCACAACAACCAAACTTTCAGTCCATCTCGAAGAGGGTTTTTTATGGAAAACGCTCAGGATGCTGAATTAAACAACCCTTCCCCGCAAGCTAATCAGTTTTTTCGGTCGAGTCAGTGAGAATGTAGGTGATTATAAGGTTTTAAGTATGAATGGTCTTAATTATGTATGTATGAAAAACGGAAAAAGTGAGTTGAAATTTTTATTGGATACGGGTGCTTCGGTAAGCGTAATTTTTACATCATGTATAAATAAAAATCAGTTTGTTGATACGACAAATAGAATCAAAATAAACGGCATAGCGGGTTTTGTCTTCACGCAAGGCTCGGCTAATATTACATTAGAACTATCTGACGTTAAGATAGGTCACGAATTTCATGTGGTGAATGACTTTGGTAGTGATATGAATGGTGTTATTGGGTCAGATTTCTTTGTCAAGCACTCTGCAATATTAAACTACGAATTATGCACATTCTCTATATATATAAACAATCGGAAACTGTCGATTCCACTGCAATCCAAGTATGAAAATTATATAACGATTCCACCAAGGTGCGAAATTATTAAATATTTGCAAGTACATAACTCAGATGATTGTATTATCATACCAGAAGAAATTTCAGAAGGTGTTTATACTGCGGGAATTATCGCAAAGCCTCACAACCACATTATACCTGTTAAAATTCTGAATATTACGGATAAAGAGGTACACTTGAAAAATTTTAGGCCCAAAACTGAAAATATTTCAGAATTTGATGTTCATACTTTTGGAAACACACACTTTTCAGTTGAGCGTATAGATAAGTTACTCAACTCCATAAATACCAAAGGTCTTAATAAGCAGGAAAAAATAGCTATTGATAAAATCTGTGCAAAATATGCGGACGTATTTCGCTTTGAAAATGACCCACTGACGGTGACAAATGTCTGTAAACAGACCATACATTTAAAAAAGGATGCCATTCCGGTATACGTAAAACCATACCGGTTACCGCATTCGCAGAAAGCGGAAATAAATAAACAAATTGACAACATGCTGTCAGAAGGAATTATAGAGGAAACAAGGTCCGAATGGTCGGCACCATTGTTAATAGTACCGAAAAAAGAGGATAGTAAGGGTAATAAACAATGGAGGATAGTTATCGATTACCGTCTGTTGAATAAACGCATTGAGGATGACAAATTTCCATTACCTTGCATAGATGAAATTTTAGACTCACTCTCCGGAGCGATGTACTTCTCACATCTTGACTTATCTCAGGGCCATTATCAGGTTGAATTGGATGCAACATCTAGAGCTTACACAAGTTTCACAACCGATAAAGGTCAGTATCAAATGACGAGATTACCGATGGGGTTGAAACTGAGTCCAAGTGCTTTCTCTCGAGCGATGACCATAGCAATGTCAGGGTTAAATTATGAGAGATGTTTCATTTATTTGGACGATTTGATAGTTTTCGGGAATAATTTGGAAGTTCATAATCGGAATTTGGTAAAAACTTTGCAGCGATTGAGACAGGTCAATTTAAAACTAAATCCTTACAAATGCGAATTCTTGAAAAAACAGATATTGTATCTGGGTCACGTGATTTCATCTGAAGGAATATCTCCAGATTTTGAAAAAATACGTGTTATACAGCAATTTCCGGTTCCAAAAGACTCGAATGAAACTAAACGGTTTGTAGCATTTGCGAACTATTATAGGAAGTTCATTCAGAATTTCGCGGATATCGCAGCACCGCTTAACAGATTGTCAAAAAAGGGTGTAGTATTCGCTTGGAGCGAAGAATGTCAAAAAGCATTCGAAACGCTAAAGCAGGCGCTGGTACAACCACCAATTCTCGCATATCCTGATTTTTCGGAATCAAACGTTTTTAAATTACGTACCGATGCCTCAAATTTGGCTATCGGAGCAGTTCTGTCAAATTCAGATGATAAGCCGGTGGCGTTCGCCAGCAGATCGCTGAATAAAGCTGAAGTCAACTATTGTGTGATAGAGAAAGAATTACTTGCTATTTGTTGGAGTGTGAAAAAATTTCGTCCTTATCTTTACGGGAAAAAGTTCACTATCCTTACAGACCATAAACCATTATTATATCTTTTCGGTATGACGAATCCTTCAAGTAGACTAACGAAATTTAGGTTAACACTAGAAGAATATGATTTTACAATAAGTTATGTTAAAGGAAAAGATAATGTAACGGCTGATGCATTAAGTCGTATAAAAATTGACTCCGACGAACTGAAAGAAATGTCAGTTAATTCCTGTCAAGTCATGAATGTCGTGACAAGGGCACAAACGAAGAAATTGGGCAACAATTCACGGGAAAAGTCCAATATCTCTTTCGATAACAGGCCTGATCATCCTGGTGTCGTAGAATTATTGAAACCACCTAAAGAATTTGTTCAGTTGTATCCTTTGTCGAAAGTTGAGTTTCAAAGAAAAAAACGTTCTGAGTGTAAAATAAAAGGGAATATATTATATGATGAAAAGGCAAATACTATTTATATGAATCAGGATGAATCTCGATCAGCGACTGCATTCGGTGCATCGTTGAGAGACCTGAAGGAAATTTGCCAAGAATATGGAATTCCAGAATTAGTTATAGTAAAAGAAGATAGATGCGCATCGTTATTAAAAAACATTTTGGAAATTCCCAATGAAATTCGAAAGGCAGGTATAAAAATAAATATAATAAAAGCTCAGCAACACATAACTAGGAAGGAAACCCAGCAATTAATTTTGAACGATTACCACATGTTACCAACGGGAGGGCATGCTGGAATTAATCGCATGTATAACAATATTAGAAAACTTTACTTTTGGTCTGGTCTCCGAAAGGATATCGAAAATTTTGTAAAACGTTGTGATGACTGTCAGAGATATAAGTACTCAAGACCGCATCGGCAACCAATGAAAATAACCACAACGGCTACCTCAGCGTTTCAGAAAGTTTTTCTTGACTTGGTGGGCCCTTTAGACCAAGACAGGGAAAATAACCGATACATTTTGACGTTGCAATGTGAGTTAACAAAATTCGTAGAAGGGTATCCATTAGAAAATAAAGAGGCAGTAACAGTCGCGAAATCATTCGTAGAAAATTTTATTTTACGATTTGGTATTCCAGAACAAGTTGTGACAGACAGAGGCACTGAATTTCTAGCGTCGACCTTCAAAGAGTCGTGCAAACTGCTAAAAATCGAACAGCTGAATTCAACGGCGTATCATCACGAAACCATTGGAGCATTGGAAAACACACATAAAAATCTAGGTGATTATTTACGCATACATGCATCAGAGCATCCAGACACCTGGAGCTCATGGATACCATATTGGTGTTTTGCATATAATAATACAGTGCATACGGAAACTCGGTATAGTCCATACGAATTGGTTTTCGGCAAAATGAGTCGAGTACCATCGAGCATTGCTACACAAGTCGACCCTGTATATAATTTCGATGACTACCCAATTCAGTTAAAATTTAGATTGCAAACAGCTTGGAATGACGCGAGAAATAATTTAATGGTATCAAAATCGTTACGAAAACAAAAACTAGATATTAAAATTAATCCTGTTAATGTTAGGATAGGTGATAAGATATTAGTAAGGAACACATCTTCAAATAAGTATGATCCTATCTTCAAAGGTCCTTATATTATAGTAGAAGATAAAGATCCAAATGTTGTAGTTAGAATAGATAATAAGCTGGTAGAAATACACAAAAATAGGACAAAATTGTTTATTGAATGAAAAAAAAAAAAAAATATTGTTTAAAATTTTTTTTTTCGTCATCGGGGGGAGATGTACTGGTATAGCAAATAATGTGGAACAATAACAAATTGAGAAATAAACAATATTCTAATTAGAACACCTAATACGTGCCAGGACAGCTCTTTTCGATGTATGCCGATCTTATGTTATTAAAACATGTAATTGAAACAAGGTAGATCAATTTGAGTTATTCTGAATAGAGGAAGTTTTTCTACGAAGTCGTTTCATTCCGTTCCTTATAAATGAACCTGAAGTGAGTTTATTACAGTGTGTCCACTAGCCTCATAATATGAAGGTGTTTCCTTAGTTGAAAGTGGCCAGTCAGAAATCCTACTGTTAAGCGAAGATTTTTCCTGGTCTTCGCCAGATATTTCTTCGGCGCCAGCTTTCCAGGTCGCCCAGTGTGATCCTGGCAAGACGGCATCCTTTGATCCCATTCCATCTCTTTAGGGATCGAGTATGTGTGCGACGTTTGGCTAGTTCCGCAATTGTTGAAGTCATCAGGGTGTCACTGGGTCCTAAAATTCTTAGTCCAGCCGCTTCCTTGGCTAAAGAGTCGGCAATGCGATTACCTTCACTCCTGTCGTGCCCTTTAATCCACCTCAGGATAATGTTATTATCTACCGAGGTTTTGGATAAATCTTGGTGGCACTCTAGTTCTAGCTCTGAGGTAACACGTTGTCTGTTCAAGGCTAATGGGGCTTGTTTACTATCAGTGCAGATTGTTATGTTTTTGCCAGAAATTTCTTTCCTGGTTATTTGTTTTGTGGCGATTGAGATACTAGCCACTTCTGTTTGAACCACGCTGATAGTTTTTCCCATTCCCCACTTAATCCTTAGGCATAGTGATCTGGAGTAAACTACACATCCTGAGCCTTCTTTGGTTTTTGAGCCATCTGTATATATGCGTATTACATTTGTAGCATCTGACTCTGTGTTCTGTTTCATTTGTATTTTTTAGGGTTTATTAAACACAAACCTGGGTTCAATTGCATCACTAGCTGCCAGCAGCAGAGGTTGCGCAGTAAGCGCTTCTCGCCATAGGCTTAGCCTCATTGACCCATTCATGTTCTTTTGGCTCCTGTGATGTTTAAACAAGCCAATCGCTGTATTTGATATAATTTTTGGATGTCCGTTGCTTGTGGAACTTTTGGTCTAATGCAATGGCTCCGTACGTTAACATAGGTCTTAGTATTGCAATGTAGATCCAGGTATCCACACGGGGTGAAAGACCCTATGTGTATCCCACTGACCTCTGACATTGCTCATTAGCCACATATGCTCTTTTTGCTCTACTCTGTAGGTGAGAGTTCCATGTTAACTTCCTGTTGAGGGTAGTACCAAGGTATTTCACCTCTTCATAGAAGTTTAGTTCGCAAACTGAATATTCAAATACTTGATTATTCAGTTTGCAACGTGATTAGGCTCTGGAAGTACAATATATTATGATAAATACAGTATGTTTGCAATACACAGTAAACTTAATACTTGAAATATACCATGTATTTGAAATATTTTCAGCCCTTCCAAAATTACTCTTTCGAAGAACTTCGGTATTCGTCCCCTCCCGTGAAGAGGTCTGGCGAAAATATGCTAGTTCGATCCAACTCAGATGGTTCTTACAGTGCCACTTGGACTCCAGCTTCAATTGGTTGCTACTCCATAATGGTTAATATAGACGGCTACGATATGGAGGAGGTGAGTTAAAAAGGCATGCCCAAAAACTAAGTTCATTCGGAAAAGGTTAAATCATCTACAGTTGTTTTATTCCACTATCAGTTGATACTGGCGTAATTTCTTAGAAAAAAGGGAAACTGAAACCATAATCCATTGTTGTAGTATAGTTCTTTCAAATGTGATTAACCCAAACATAAAGTGACAAAAGTATCACAGCAGAAATGAGCATAAGTGAAATTATTACTATGAGATGGAATCATCTCGTCATAACTCAGTCGAAGGGAATATTACAGCAATGAACAGTATCATGCGAATCCCCATAGAATGATTTGAAATGTGCACTCCACCATAAGATGCGTTTTTTTGCACTAATATTATTTCAAATCTGTCATACCTGGCAAAAGTTATTCAATATCTGTTCTTAATCAAAATATGTATTGGAGTGATGAAGAATAACTTTTGGCGGGGACGATTCAATAAGATAAGGGAGAACAAAACGCACAATGTAAGTTTTCTGCACATCTAGCAAAAATAGGCATTGATGTGAATCCATTATGCTCATGTGACATTTTTTTAGCGGATTTAAATCACATCCTATTCACATGTCCCAACTTCGAACTGTACCGGTCGGATTTCTTAAATAATTTACTTTTCCCGAATGTTTCGTTTCCAACCAATATAAGAGTCTTTTTAGCTACACTCAATGAAAAAATATACAACATAATTCTAAAATTCATAATTAAATCTGAAATATCAATATAAAACGAAATTTCTGTGGCAAAATAAACTCAAGTTTGATGTCAGGGTGGGTTGCTATATGGATCTCGTTATCTCAGAATTTTTCGGGGTTGTAGGAGCAAATGAAACAGATGTGGATCCGGTCGACTTGGCCAATTTATTTGAGTGGTCAAAGGTGTTTATCAGATATGATACCAACGAGAGTACGAGAGTTTGACAGAACTAAAACTATATAAGTTGTTAATATCCAGAAATACATTTTGGAAATAAAGTTACATTCCCCTGTACTAACTAATACAAACCTATCTATATAAATAGGAAATATAAGTTAGCTTATATTTCTGGATTACTCCCGAAGTCATTCAAAATAACTTCAGCTGTTACGAAATGTAATAATTGGTGAAGTGTCGATGGAAATGATTTTGTTCCCCACTGCAAACCTGAGTTTTATTCGCATCAAACGTACGATATTATAAAAAAGGGTAGATAGTGTTTTTATAGTCCTTCCAGTTTCCAGTGGAGTGCTCCGGATCCACGTCAAACGTAGTTTCTTTGCCAATATTGCCCTTTTGGCTATGCAGCCGACAATACCGCACAGACTGAATGCAAATTGCCTATTGCTTATTAGTGGTAGCACAAAATGATATATTGAATGCTAAACAACAATAGCGCTCCAACCGACAAAAGAGGACATTTATACCACAACAAATCAGGGGTTAAAAAAAATCAAAACGCACCTATAGATGTGTTTTATTCTCTTTTTTGTTTGGTGATGGAGACGTAGCAAGTCAAAAAGTTTTCTTCAAGATACTTTCAAGCTTTACATTTCAAAACAAACAGATAAAGTGAACGATAACCCGTTGTTCGAACCAAGTTCATAACTCGATATTTATAATCTCGGGCAGTTTATAAAGTTTCCGGTCAAACTCGCTGTTTTGTAATCTATTACACTCGAATATTTTCCATATTTATTATTAGGTTGCTTCAAAACTTTTGTTAGTTTTTATGTTTTTGCTTTTAATTGTAATATATTTGTTTATATCTATTATATATCATATAATATAAAATATTATATGATATATATTATATGCTATATAAAACAACATCATATGAAGCTGAAAAGAGGCAAAAAATTTGAATATGGAGCTACAAAAATACATGATACTAAAACAGACAAAACTTTTGGATTATCCTAATATATTCTCTAGATATATAAATAACTATTATATGACATTTCTTCTCATTAACTTTTTTACTATGAAAATTTTCAATATATGAACAAAACTCTTTCAGAACCTTGAGAACTTTCTGAAAAACTGGTACCAAATCGAAATCGACTCATCACTAAACATTTGGATAATAGTGATCATAAATTTGCTTTGGCAATTTCAAAAACCTTTTTAAAATTTTCAGGGAATATCGTCAATCAATATTGATTGAAATTGCCCACTGTTGAAATCTTATTCAGCAGTTACTCTATTCTATTCTCAATATTAATTTTGCTGACATTTCATTCCATCGAAAAAAACTTTGAAGTGGAAATTATTTCAATATCCATGGACGAACCGGCACCTAAAAAACTTTGTTTACTATCTGTTTAAATTCGTGTACATAACTTCATAATTCGATTTTAATTCAATTTTGCACGAGACTTCCAGAGAGTCATACCCTGCATGACAGTTTGGTTCCATTTACTTGTACTAATGTTGATAGTTTGTAGGTCTGGGGTGGGCAATATTTAGGGTGATTTTTTTTTGTACTTTCACGACGGTCTCCGGATCTTATCAATTAAATGGGTATATTCAGATTTTCAAAGTCGAAGTGAAGGAACCCCCTCAAGGTATGACGCCACCCAATCAAAATATCGCCAAGAAATCCGAGCACCAACCTAGTAAGTTACGGAAATTCGTAGCGAAGAACTCAGCAGGTCTTAGGGTCAGGGCTCACCCTTCGTTGCAGAGCGAGCAAATTGGAGTTGTACACGTTAATGGCACCATAGCTTTCATCGACGAGGTAACTATGACAATAATGGGGATTGAAGAACAGTTTCCACGCCTCTTTTAATTTTTCAGATACATAATGACGATGGGGTTTGGCTGAGGCTATCCGCGGATACCATCAAACAGTATTGCAGCATAAGTGTAATAGAAGCTTGGTGTTTACAGTACAACCAACATTTAGGCAAAACCCTTCTCCTGCCAGTGGAGGAACCTAAGACTATCCTAGATCAAGTCATTAATGATACCATTATGCGGAAGCTGCCTGAAATTCAAGAAAGGTATGGCTTACAAGAACTAATCTCGTACTATTCAACAATTCATTCATTCATTTCAAGTTTACATGAGTCCACGAGCAAAGAGTACGATGTATAAAATGCCACCTTTTGAATCACTCTCTTCTCAGGATCGAGGATAGAATTTGCAGAGTTGAAAGAGTTTAAAGTCACAATTCATCCAATTCATGGTGAATACCGTCTAAGTTTCATGGCCCAGATGGATATCAGGCTTTTTGGTTTGCTTCTTCCTATGGTAACTCCAAAAAATTGATAATGAAATATGTATTCCTCATAACAAACATCCTTTCAGACCCAAATGCAGACCCATTTTCAGCTTTTATGAGTATCTACAGATTTGATTGTAAGGGTAGTCTCAGACGAAATACATGCTGTTTCTAATGTAATTTATTCAGTGAAGTATAATTGTTCCACTGGAATGGTTTCAACCCGAAGACGAAGTTCTTGGGGGTTATTGTGTTTTGTAGACTTACTAGAAGCCGTTATTAGAACTACAAGAATTGTAGATATAGTAACACAGGTGTCATGTAACAGACATCTGAAATAGCTGACAATATCTGTCTACTTTTGTAACTTCCTAGCAGAATGACCCTGCTCAATTTCGTTAAGTATCCAAACCAAGATAGAGAACTGGTACGATTTTGATTATTTGATAATTTCGACATCTACAGAATGATTACATACAAAGTTTCATTTCAAGTTTGCTCAGTGAATAATGACGTTCAACTTTAGAACATTGGGTATAAAGTTCAACGTAAGGTACAAGTTGAACGATAAAAGAATGCACATGCGTCATCAACAAAATACGTGGTGGAACACATAACTTTGTATAGTTTTTTTCTTTTATAAGTGTAAAATGAAGACAAAAAACAGTTAACGTTCGCTTTTAATCGCTCTTATCTTAGATTTTCAGACTGTTTGATTGTTTACATTACATATTGTTAAAAAAAAATATTTCACAGTAAATAAATTTATATCATGTTGGAAAATGGAATATGAAATGTGTTTCAAGAGCATAATTGATAAAGTGCCGAGTAATTTTATGAATTCAACCCCAATTCATAACACGGGATGATTTACTATTCGTGAGTTTCAAAAATGAAAGCAATTCTTCATTAATAGCTTAGGCTGTTCAGAACAGTAGCCCCATCGTTTCGTTTTCATTAGTCTGTGCTAGTTCGAGGATTCACAAATTGATGACCTATGATTATTCTTTCATAGTACCAACTCAATAGAGGTCATTCATATGAAATGGATGGGGCCCTACATCATATTCTCTGCCTTCCTAGCACTTCCATAATTTGGACCAATATGTCTAACTGCTTTTGCTAACTCACTTTGCTCTTTATGTTCAATCGTACCTTGTCCTCTTTTATTTGTAACAACTTCTGTCTTTATCTGTAGAGTAGGAAGGGTGAGTGTAGACTTACAGCACTTAGATCACATGTGACCCATTGTACATCCTCTCAAGAAGTTGTCCTCCTAGGTCATCGTCCGTCCTGTCCTTTCCAGGAATGTGGACAGGTCACTGGGAGACATCTCCTTTATATCGGCTGGTGTAGGCCGAGACTCGCTGAACACACACTCTCTCATTGACGATAACTCCGGACACTCACATAGGACTTGCCTGACAGATTCATGTTCCTGTTCACACATCCTGCATAGAGGTGTGAACACTAGCCTCATATTATGGAGGTGTTTCCTTAGTTGCCAGCGGCCAGTCAGAAATACTATTAAGCGTAGATTTTTCCTGGTCATCGCCAGATATTTCTTCGTCGCCAGCTTTACAGAGTCGCCCAGGATGATCCTGGCAAGATTGCATCCTTTGATTCCATGCCATGAGTGTGACGTTTGGCTGGTTCCGCAATTGTCGCAAATCTTGGTGGCACTTTAGTACTAGCCCTGAGGTAACACATTGTCTGTTCAAAACTAATAGGGATTACCTGCTATCAGTGCAGATTGTTATGTTTTTGCCATACATTCCTTTCCTGGTTATTTCTTTTGTGGCGATTGAGGTACCAGCCAGTTCTGTTTGAACCACGCTGGTATTTTTCCCATTCCCCATATAATCCTTAGGCTTAGTGATCTGGAGTACATCCTGGAGCACATCCTGAGCCTTCTTTGGTTTTTGAGCCGTCTGTATTTATGCGTATTGCATTTGTAGCATCTGACTCTATGTTCTGTTTTATTTGTATTTTGTAGGGTTTATTAAACACAAACCCGGATTCAATTGCATCACTGGTTGCCTGCAGCAAAGTTTGCCCAGTGAGCGCTTCTAGCCATAGGGTCAGCCTCAATTGACCCATTCCTACTTCAAGGTTTACACCAGCTGTGCACAATCGTAATATGGCCATTAACGCAACCTCCTTAACGTACAATTCATTTGTCACCATTTCCAGGGTTACTTTGGTCGCATCTTGCCTGATATCCTATAACATCCGCCAGTTTTTTTTACTTCATATTCTGAATTTTGTTTGGATATACATTTGGATCCATAACCCTTTGTTTGTGTACATATTCTTTACAGTGCCGTACATTTTTTGTTGTACTTTTTGATTCAACAGTTTATAAAATTCTTCCTCACTAATGGTGGTTAGTGTTTCTAATAGTCCATTTTGTTTTAGCACCAATTTAATCCTGAACTCGCGTCAAACGGTTTGAAATTTGCTTCTTACAAAGGATTCAGTGTCATAAGATTTTTCGGTTGCTCAGCACGTGTTAGAATTTCACGTTTTAACGTCCTGTTTTTACATTCTGAACAGCTACAAACTTACCCAAAAAACGATTTCAGAGTCAATAACCTGTTCAATAATTTGTAACATTTTCAAGCCCACAGTAGTAAAAAGAAAACACATAGAAGGTATATTTTCTAAAGTTTGCAGCTCATCATAATCAATTATCAGTACAGTGGACAACTTGCCACTTGCTTCCTACCCGAATTGATTTTGGCGGATATTTGAAATATTTGGTAAACATTTTTCAATGATATCTTGTTCGTTTGTTGATTTAATGTACTTCGCATATCTTTTTTTTAAATATTTCGTTTGCATTATCCTGTGACTGTTTTCCAGAAACAAATCCTCAACGTCCAGCATAAACTACCAGGTAATCAAATGCGGAGCCTCTGGCCACAATGTCCGAAGCAGGCCGAGTTTCAAAGCGCCCCCTGTGGGGATGCTGGTCTTGGGTAACAGAATAGGCGTCACGGAGTACACCGTGAATTCAGACGGATGCTGGGTCATGCTGGACACGGCGACCAAAGACAAATACTGCTTCAATTCCGATTCGGAGGCATGGTCGCTGGCAATCGGCCACAACAACGTCCTGTATCTTGGCAACGTCAACGAAAGCGACGCTTGTCCGAAACTGTCCAGCGACGCAGAGGCTTCCAGGAAGCAGAAGAGAGGGTTCAACTTTTCCCTCAAGACAAACGAGGCGAATTTCTCGTTTTCCGCTCAAAATACGGCAGATAAAGAAGAGGTTTTGTCGACGAATCCATTTATTTTTGGAGAGAGTGCGCAGCCCGAGCTAGTGAGAACGCCGAAGAAGGAGAAGAAGGAAGGAAAGCTCAGCAGTCTCCCGAAGTGGTTCAAGGGAGAGGACACAAAGAAGTATTTTTTCATTTGTTTATATTTTAGAATACAAATTTCTGAACAAATTATTTCTTTAACGGCGAAATCACAAATAAAGAGAACCAAATCAAGGCTCGTGGGCCGTGGTTCAGTGGTATCTACGTTGACTGCGAAGACGAAGCTTACATCTCGAAGTATCAGCAATGGCTGACTGGCAAGCTACGTATTAACTCGTTTTTACAGTTTTCGAGAGTGGTGGGGGCGATGGTGGGGTATTAATACGAATGCTCACTCTCGATTGGTCCGCAGTTAAACACTGTTGTATTCTAGAATACAACTCCGATCGACATCCCACCAGCGGCATTCCTGTCAACAATGTGAACCAATTATTAGTGAGGACCAATAAGAACGACCCAACAAATGTGCGGACCAATCAAGAGTGAGCATTCTGTTTAAATATATCTGTTTAAAATCTATTTTTCCGTTTTTTCCGTTAACCAGCTGTCGCACCCCTACGAACGACAACCCTCAGAAGTCGAAACTTGTACGAGCTAAGAATTAACGAGGTCTTACCTTTTAACGCGTGATTCCTAACACGCAAGTAAACACTGTCATCATCCTCACCACCCCCTATGCACATACCACTGGTGATGTCTGCGGCAGTGAAGGACGAAACGTTTGGTAATTAACGTTTCATTCGACCTCGGCCTACTAACCCGGATTTTATTCTCTTCAAATTATTTCTGGTTCGAAGGATTTTTTCGACATAATTATGTTTCAGTTGATTTTTTATTAATTATATTACAGTTGAATCTTTGCATACATCTAAAAAACAGTTTACTCAGCAAGGAATTTCTAAAGTAGTTCAAATGTTATATATTATTATATTTCATTTGTATGTTATTATTGTGACTTTTGTATAAAATTTGTGTATTTTATATGCATATACATAAATTAATACATATACTTTGTACATTAATAATATACAAATTAAAATACAGAATTTGAACAACTTTTGTGATTTCTTGTTAAGTAGTGTTATGTTCTTGATTATTTTTGAGAATTTTGAATTTTGTCAAGAAATTTTTATTTTTGTAGTATACTGGCTGCATATAAGCCTTGATCTGTGCATGATTATTCTAAATATTCATAATTTTCATCTTGGCGATTGTCACAATCGAAATTAATGAAATAATGAATTTACTTTTATCCATATTAAGTCTTAATTTGTTAATTCCCAGTCAATTTTCTCCCCTCCTTTATTGCTTCTTGAATAACAAGGATTCTTTCCTGAGTACAAAATTGAAGCGTTATTAGCACGAACAAAATAAATAAGAAATGAAAATTGAAATTTTCTGTTTTCTACCATTTTTATTTGTAACTAACGTTACTGCAGTTTCGTCCTATAAGAACATTTTCAAACTTATACATATGGGATATAATCGGATATATTACATGAGTTCAATGTATAAGTTTGAAAATGTCCTTATAGGACGAAACTGCAGTAACGTTAGTTACAAATAAAAATGGTAAAAAACAGAAAATTTCAATTCTCTTTTCTTCATTATGATTTCCTACCACGTAGTAACGGCTACATCAATCAATCTAACGAACAAAATGTTTTGTTGAAAGTTCTGTTTACTGTAAATTTTTAATATACATGAGAAATGAAATGGATCCGATAACAGAGCTTTCAGGTATTCCTTTTCCTTTGAATCATGTCTGCTTTCGTATTCTCCAATATGAATGCTTATTACTCCATTTTCAAGATGTGTCTCAAATATCTGTCTTGCTTTTCCTTTGATGCCACAGTTTTCTGAGTAAGAGGTCAACAGTCTATAATCCACTGTATTTTACGCTTTTTCAGATCAAAAACTATTACTCATTTGTGTTCATATTGTTTGCATATTATTTCAGAACTTGAAAATGAAAATTATTTTTGTGTTTTTAAAATACTTTGGAATGTCAGAGTTTTGATACATAAAAATTAATGAAATATAAATGTTATAACACACATTAATTGAAGATGTTGGTGCATTATAATCTTCAACAATTTACAGAAGTTTGGTATAGTTCAAGTAAAAGATAAAGTGCCCAACAGTTCCCCTTTAATAACACACACATCGGCGGCACTCATCGCTACATTCTGTTGGTCACCGTAACTTGACTTCAAATTCAATTTTATGACTCTTCAGCCAATCATAAAACTCGGTTAGTAAAAATTATTCAATACGAACCGCCAATTCTTCAGTCCACGTGGACTAATTCGTTGCGGCATAGTTCCTTTGTATTGGTTTTTTGGCCTTTGACTTCGCCGACACCTTTAAGATCACTATATCGGTTACTTCGACTATACCAATATTTACAAAATTTTCGTTCAATATTTTACATAAATCGCAATTATAAGTTGTATTCGTAGTGAAACCCCTTCTTGAGCAACTTTATCTTATATTACTTTGTTGAGTGAGAAGTCAAATTTCTTATCAATATTGGAGGTCATCTAATGAAAATCTAACGACTGCGTAGTTTGTTAACCGAAGTTGCATAATAATGTAAATTTTCATTGTAGTTTTCCCAATGATATATTTACTATTACAGTGAATCATCGGATCATTCGTCTATCAAGGGACCTAGCGAGAGTGCTGCAAATGGCAATGGAATAACTCCTCCTGATACTCCTAGAAGATCTCTGAGTCCGAGGTGTCCTAATTTATCTCCCAAGATCATGAGTAGGAGCTCAAGTCCAGTTGGTGTCCCATGTAAGTCAGGTCCTTAAGAAACGGCTTTCCCGTCTTTTACTTTTTGAACCAGTTTCTCTTACATTATAAGTCGGAAATTATTCTTCTCAGGCGAACCTCTGGTTCGTCCAATCTCGCAGAGTGGACGATTCAAAATTACTCGTATTTGTTAATAATGAGGTATGCCTTACTGGTTCCTGGGCGGAAATTTCAAATAGGAAGCGAAATCTTCCCAGTGTACCATCTTTGTATGCAGATATGATGCACTGTTTAGAACCTTTGATATAGTAGTGAATATTACTGGAGTTTTTTCCCAACACCAAATCGTTATTTTTAACACCTCAAGACGTGTTTTGATCACCAAGTGATCATCTTCAAAGAGGAAGATAAAACTGGTTTATCTTCCTCTCTGAAGATAAAACTGGTTTATCTTCCTCTTTGAAGATGATCACTTGGTGATCGTAACACGTGTCGAGGTGTTGATGTGGGGAAAAAACTCCAGTAATATTTTGTATGCAGAACATTAAAAATTTCATCTTTTGACGTATACAACATGAATACACTAGAGAACGATTAAGCTTTCACAACGATATATTAAGAAAGTCAGAAAACCCCAAAGTAATATTGCCACAACTACACCGCCAAAACAAAGCGTCCACATAAGTAATGCCTTGCAGTGAAAGCTGCAGATTAAGTCAGAGAACGAATCTCCTTAAAGAGTCGATGTCAAATCATGGCTTTGCAACTAATAATCGCTTTCGAGGGCCTCATTTATAATTGATATTTGTGGTTTCAGTCATCTATCGGTATCCTAAATGAAGACTTTATACAGGTAGATGTTTATACTAACTTACACTCAGGCTTGTTCTTCAGGACAGTTCAGTTCATCAATGCATTCATGGTTTATAGTCTTGGTCCAGTCTAGCATCTTCAGTATGGCCTATGTCAGGTCGAAACTGAGCTTTCTGGTGTTGGACCACGAATGATTTGTCTTAAAGTTCTGATTTCAACTAATTATCTTGCAGTGATAACTGCAGAGAAAGACGGAAGACGAATCTCTTTTGGACCGTGGTATGAACTTCTGTTGGTATCATGGATGACGTTTATGCTATGGGGGAACGGGAGAAACTTATATTCATTTTGATAATTTTAAGCCATAGTTCCAATCCTCCAAACAGTAACCGCCTCCAAACTAATGTTTTCACTCCGCCTCTCCTCTATATGAAACTTTCTGCTTTTCAGACAGAACGGGTGTCCAGCAAGATAGCACCAGTAGCAGCGCCCAAGTGTTCGGATCTCCAAAGAGCATGGCGGTCTCGCCGTTAGGTACGGATGCATTCACGTTCCACAAGTTACCAGTCCTCTTGAAGCGCTTTTTTTATTTTCAGTGTGTGGAACTGGATTCGAATCATCGGCTGCAAGAAGAGGGTCGAATCAGTCGGACACTAGCGCGTTGGTAAGTAGCCTTACACGAGACACATCACAGTCACCCAGCCAAGCCACCCAACCGAGAGAAACTTCACCTTGCCCTAGCAGTAGTTCCTTCCACACGAGATCAGACTGTAGCCCACTTCATAGGCAATATTCCAAGGATTCCACTGTAAGGATTATTTGAGGCAGGCTTGTTCGTAGAGGAAGTGAACTATATGGGAGTGGGGGAGCGTTAAAAGAGTTGACATCAAAACATTTATTGATTTTCGAAGGGGTTGACCATAGTTGATAAAATCATAATAAGAAAAATTGTTCACTTCCCCTACCTCTATGAATCAAATCAATATTGTTTTTTACTTTCATGTAGGATTCGGAACAGAGTTCAAAAAAACTCACTCAAACCGGCACTCAGACCTCTCCAGAAAACAGCAACAATGTACCGATAAAAACCAACTTCTCTATAGGGGCGATGGGAAAAGAGGAAAAAGTCTCCCCGAAGATGGCACGTAAGGATCGAAATATCGCTAAGATTAGACCGAAGAGGGCCATTTCTCCCGCAAATTTGCAGCAGTTACCGGCCAGTACGAAAATCAGTTACGGTTCCGAGACTGTCAAGGAGGCAATGAGCCCATCGGTAGCCGAATCTCTTCGGGCTGTGTTTGCAGCCTTCTTATGGCATGAAGGTAAGTGAAAATACACAAAAATTAAATTACCTACTTGATACCATTGAGCCAAGCTGACCTTTTATCTCCAATATTCTCTAATCAGAATGTTACATAACTGCCTAATCAACCACTTTAAGGTATCGTCCACGACGCAATGGCGTGTGCATCGTTCTTGAAATTTCATCCAACACTTCCTAAGCAAGGCGCCCCCGTCGTCACCCGTCATCAAGAACCGCTTCTGGACAAGCGACACAGAGAGCTGAGTAAAGAAGAAAAAGCGCGGCAGCGACATTCAGTCGAGGTGAGCAACGCGGGGACTTACTTGCATATTCAGCCCTCCACCTTGGAATCGCTTACTAGATCTGCCGCTAACGCCAGTGCCAACAGAAACCGGAGGAAAATGAACGAGGGCGTTATAAAAGAAGAAGGAGAAAAGTTTTGTTCAACAGATAGTTACGGGTGAGTAAATTTGTAGATAAAAGTCAAGATTTTTTGTATGTGAGAGGTTAAAAAGTATTCGCCCGTTAACCAGTTGTCGTCCCCCTACGAACGATAATTTTCAAAACTAATGAGAATTGATGAGGTCTTATTTTTCAACTGGCGATTGTCATCACGGATCCGTTGATACACATTTATACAATAATTGCTCCCATGATTTACGCGTACTATACAAGTCAGTCTACAAAATGCTGAAAAATTCACCTCGGTTACTTTGGCAATAAAGTTCAGCAATATTTCGTATTCTATTCTCTTTCCCGAAACAGTGAAAAATGTATTTTGAAGGCATCATGAATATTTGAAATGACGGAAACTATAGAAAATAGTAAAAACTAAACGAAAAATCCGAGCAGGGGGCGGTATACTGTCTGTCTGTCTGTCTGTCTGATTTTAATCAGACAATCTGCCACCTTCATATTTTGTTATAGTGGTGACAACTGGAAATAAAAAAATATGTCAGAAATGAAATAAAAAAACCGGCCGTCGGGGGCGGTACAGATCCAGCAATTATTTTATTAGAGACTCTGCCACCTTCATATTTTGGTATAGTGTTAAGAAATAGAAATAAAGATCTATGTTAGAGGTGAAATCAAAAAACCGGCCGTCGGGGGCGGTACAGATCCAGTAATATTTTTATTAGAGACTCTGCCATCTTCATGTTTTGGTATAGTGTTAAGAAATGGAAATAAAGATATATGGCCGAGGTGAAATCAAAAAACCGGCCGTCGGGGGCGGTACAGGTCCAGCAATATTTTTATTAGATACTGTGCCACCTTCATATTTTGGTATAGTGCTAAGAAATGGAAATGAAGAAATATGTCAGGTCTGAAATCAAAAAACCAGCCGTCAGGGGCGGTACAGATCCAGCAATATTTTTATTAGAGACCCTGCCATCTTCATATTTTGGTATAGTGCTAAGAAATGGAAATGAAGAAATATGTCAGGTCTGAAATCAAAAAACCAGCCGTCAGGGGCGGTACAGATCCAGCAATATTTTTATTAGAGACCCTGCCACCTTCATATTTTGGTATAGTGTTAAGAAATGGAAATGAAGAAATATGTCAGCTGTGAAATCAAAAAACCGGCCGTCGGGGGCGGTACAGATCCAGCAATATTTTTATTAGAGACTCTGCCACTTTCATATTTTGGTATAGTGCTAAGAAATGGAAATGAAGAAATATGTCAGGTGTGAAATCAAAAAACCGGCCGTCAGGGGCGGTACAGATTCAGCAATATTTTTATTAGAGACCCTGCCATCTTCATATTTTGGTATAGTGTTAAGAAATGGAAATGAAGAAATATGTCAGGTGTGAAATCAAAAAACCGGCCGTCGGGGGCGGTACAGATCCAGCAATATTTTTATTAGAGACCCTGCCACCTTCATATTTTGGTATAGTGTTAAGAAATGGAAATGAAGAAATATATCAGGTGTGAAATCAAAAAACCGGCCGTCAGGGGCGGTACAGATCCAGCAATATTTTTATTAGACAATGTTCCTTCTTCATATTTTGGTATAGTGCTAAGAAATGGAAATGAAGAAATATGTCAGGTGTGAAATCAAAAAACCGCCAGATTTGACACCTTTGGAGTTTTTTATGGGGCTGTTTCAAGCGCAAAATTGTACGAAACTAAATCTGCTTCGATATTAGATATAGGCAGAGAATAATGAATATTTGTAGAAATATCGATGTTACAGTTTTAGAAAAAATTGGACGTGAAATATCGATTAGGCTGTTCTTATGTCAAAAAGTTCAAGACAACCGTTTCGAACATTTTCACAAGTGAAGTCAGCTTATTTCGTCAATTTATGAAGTTGAACATCGATGTATTCAAGTAATTATTAAATGTGCCGCCATTTTGTAGTAGGTAAAAATAGTGATAAATGATTCATTCAAAAAATAAAAGGAAAAAACTTTAAGGAAAAGCACTGTAGAATTCAGTACGCAGTGTCTCCTATTTATTATAAATTTGTATTATTTTACCAATAGGCTCCCGATTTGAATTTTATTCATATTAATTTTTTGATATTATATTGTGATATAGAGTTCAGTTTGTATTGATATTGATTTATTATGTTTTTTTTGATGAGTATGTCAAATGGCTTTAGATATAGATTTTTAAGATATTTTGTGTTTTGAGATTGTTTTGTTGTAAAATTTAGTTTGCGTTGACTTTGATTTATGATATAATTGCATTTTTCAGGATATGATTTACGTTTTGTTTTTTTTTTTTGAGATTTTAATAAGTAATATATTTCAGTTTGCATTGCCATTCATTGTTTATAATTTTGTATTTATTTTGCATGTGCCGGTTTTAATTTCCTATCTGCCATTTCTCTTTATACTTAATCAATAAACTACAACAAAATATGAAAGTGATTGGGGCTCTAACGAAAGTATTGCTGGATCTGTACCACCGCCGAAGAACGGTTTTTTGATTTCACCTCGGCCATATTTCTTTATGTCCAGCTGTGACTACTATACCAAAATATGGAGGTGGCAGGGTCTCTAATGAAAATATTGCTGGATCTGTACCGCTCACGACGGCCGGTTTTTTTATTTCACGTCGGCCATATATCTTTATTTCCATTTCTTAACACCATACCAAAATATGAAGGTGGCAGGTTCTCTAATAAAAATATTGCTGGACCTGTACCGCCCCCGACGGCCGGTTTTTTGATTTCACCTCGGCCATATATCTTTATTTCCATTTCTTAATACTATACCAAAACATGAAGGTGGCAGAGTCTCTAATAAAAATATTGCTGGACCTGTACCGCCCCCGACGGCCGGTTTTTTGATTTCACCTCGGCCATATATCTTTATTTCCATTTCTTAACACTATACCAAAACATGAAGATGGCAGAGTCTCTAATAAAAATATTGCTGGACCTGTACCGCCCCCGACGGCCGGTTTTTTGATTTCACGTCGGCCATATATCTTTATTTCCATTTCTTAACACTATACCAAAACATGAAGATGGCAGAGTCTCTAATAAAAATATTGCTGGATCTGTACCGCTCACGACGGCCGGTTTTTTGATTTCACTTCGGCCATATTTCTTTATGTCCAGCTGTGACTACTATACCAAAATATGGAGGTGGCAGGGTCTCTAATGAAAATATTGCTGGATCTGTACCGCTCACGACGGCCGGTTTTTTTATTTCACCTCGGCCATATATCTTTATTTCCATTTCTTAACACCATACCAAAATATGAAGGTAGCAGGTTCTCTAATAAAAATATTGCTGGACCTGTACCGCCCCCGACGGCCGGTTTTTTGATTTCACCTCGGCCATATATCTTTATTTCCATTTCTTAATACTATACCAAAACATGAAGGTGGCAGAGTCTCTAATAAAAATATTGCTGGACCTGTACCGCCCCCGACGGCCGGTTTTTTGATTTCACCTCGGCCATATATCTTTATTTCCATTTCTTAACACTATACCAAAACATGAAGATGGCAGAGTCTCTAATAAAAATATTACTGGATCTGTACCGCCCCCGACGGCCGGTTTTTTTATTTCATTTCTGACATATTTTTTTATTTCCAGTTGTCACCACTATAACAAAATATGAAGGTGGCAGATTGTCTGATTAAAATCAGACAGACAAACAGTATACCGCCCCCTGCTCGGATTTTTCGTTTAGTTTTCACTATTTTCTATAGTTTCCGTCATTTCAAATATTCATGATGCCTTCAAAATACATTTTTCACTGTTTCGGGAAAGAGAATAGAATACGAAATATTGCTGAACTTTATTGCCAAAGTAACCGAGGTGAAAAATTCTCCGATAGTATAGTTGTGATGTCACTCTTTCTCGTTTCAGTTCATATCTCTAGGAAACATCTTCCGAGAAGCTATCCATACCTTTGCTGTTATTTGCATTTTGTCTAAGCAGTACCGAATTGGCAACAACATTTGGAGTGTAACTTTGAGTTTTTGTCCATTTTCTCATGAATATAAGTGTGGAGAATTCATACCGGTATTTGTTTCTAATTTCAGTCACATAAATAGAAACCACTCAGAAATAATCATTGGTGAACTTATATTCTGGCGCCCAACGTGGGGCACCAATATAAAATTTATTTTCGTTAGAAGTGGTTTTAAATAGTTTATAAATGGGAATAGAGATAATCCTGATTGAAGGTACTGAAGAAAAGTAATCCAGTGGAATGTAAGCGTTCATCGAATTGGCAACTTCAATCTCTCTTAACCCTCAACTGGAAACACGTGAAAGTAGTGCCCTATGAGTAACACACGTCTGACAGACGCAACCCAGGAAAATTGGTTATTTTAGGGTATCTTTAAGAAGATTAAGTGTCTATAAACAGTTTTATTCATTTACTACAATTAATATGATATTTTAAGAATTACTTGTAATATTGTTTACACACAAAAATCTGATAACCTAATAATAAAAAATATACAGAGGTAAAAATATAGTTCTTAAAATATTAGTCATACATTTGGTTCATTTCTTTAAAAAAACATCAAAAAAATTGAATAAAATTTAAAAGTTAAAAACTATAAACATCGAAGGTAAAAAACAAAGTAATAAAAGTTAAAATATATAGGTATAATAATTATTTGTAAAAATGCAAAAGTAATAATTAAAATAGAAAAAAAAATAACTTGAGGCTGTGAACCTTACTTTGCTCACATTATGGGGATTACTCTTTAGCTTCTTTTACAATTTACTTATTTTAATATTTTAATCAAATAAAAAGTTGAATTTAATCGGTAAACAAAAGGCACAACACACTTGGTGCACATTCGTTGCGAACTTTTTTTGAACACTCTAGGCAAACTGGGTTTTCACACTTGATGCACTTATACGCGGTTTGCCTTCTTTTTTCGTATGAGCAGTACCTACAAGTTTTCTTTTTGGGAAGCCTATCCGTTATTTCCCTCGTTCCGGCTGGCGCTTGGTCTTCAACGCCCAGAATTTCTTTAACAATTTTCGTTAGGCAATCTGGAAGGTTCGGAATTGTGAGTCTTCGTTCAAGTTGCTTCTTGATCAATACATTCGCGAGGTTGTGAATAAAATCAAACCTCTTGATCACGGGCGTGTCATCGTAGCTTGCGTATATAATTCCTGCGTTGACGAGGCTCACTGCGATCATATTATAAAATATAGTTAGAGGCCAACGTCTGGAACGCCTATTTGGCGAGTAATTCGCAATTATTTTATCCAAGTTATCCACACCAGATTTCGTGGAATTATAAAAGCTTATTATTTCCGGCTTATTGTTACTGGTGTCGGTGTACTTTGATCTATGCATGGATGATGTCAGGATGACAGCTTTGTTGGGCTTCGGAACGTATGAAAGTAGTGTAGCCTCTTCTGAAAACCCGTATAAGCTGGATCCTACTTGTCGCTTCTTGTCTGCCTTAAATTCCGGTGGAATTTCTTTTTTGTTGGATCTCAATGTACCAACGTATGTTAATTCCATTTTTCCAGTTCTCTTATAACCTCTAACGAGGAGAACCAATTGTCCGCAGTTACGTTTCGTCTCGATTTCGCGATCGGTTTGCAAAGCCGAATGACACTTTGAGTCGGTTTTGCAAGTTATCTTTCTTCTGGAGACAAAGTTTGTCCGTCACTGTCTTTGCCCATGTATAGGTACGCATTATAAAGGTAAGATGTATGGGCGTCAGTTAGGCACATAATTTTCAAACCATATTTAGCCGGTTTGTTTGGCATGTATATGCGGAACTGACATCTTCCTCGAAATGGGACAAGCATTTCATCGATGGTGGTTCCCTATTTCAAATGCTTTCTGGCAGTTGTCTATAAATTTATAGAACAAAGAAGAAATGGGAGCAGCGGGATCAGTCTTGCTTCGTTCTTTTCTTGATGTTTCATCATCGAATCGTAGTGCCAGAAGAAGTGTAAGACACTTCTTGAGCGACATAACTCCTCGAAAAATTGGACGACCTGAAGGCCCAGTTGAGAAAAGCGAAGAAAGGTCTTCCTTCCCAGATTTAAATATTGCGCACAACATCATTAGTCCAATGAGAGCTTAGATTTCAATCACAGTGTCTTTATAGTTCGGGATTGTTTCTCCTTTATTTTCTCCAGCATTTTTCCCAACTTTTTATTAGTCCAAATGACCACTTCATTGATCATATCTTCATCGAACAAAAGTCGCCAAACTTCTTCAATTTCAGGATTTTCGCCAAGGGATTTTGAACTTGGTCTCAAAGCTGGAAGTTTCATTTTCATCAAATTTCGTACGGGAGTTTTTGTTGATTTTGGTTCTTCGGAACTCCAGATGTAACATCTTTTTTAAAAATAATTTGGTTCTTCTTCGACATCTTCAGATTCCTCTTCATCGTCAATCAGATTCTCATCCCTGCATTTTTTTCTTTTCCTAGTCACCCTTCTTGCAGGTGGGGATTGAACATTAACCTCTGAAATTTCATTGACTTCTTATAAAACTTCTCTTTCGTCTTCGTCTGAAATTTGTGGATCGTCTTCGGTGTCACTTTCATGTTCAGAGACTTCTATATGATCGTCTACTCTAAAAGAATCATCAGAACCAGTCTTCGTCACTTGGTGCTTCTTCCTCTTGTGGCAGGAGGACCATTGCTATAATTTTCTTTGTTCTAGCAGAAAACATTGCTGAAACACAGTAGACAAAAAACAACAATACTAAGATAGATCTGAAGAAAAAGTTTATAAATTTTACAATATAAAATTATAATACAAAATATGAATTATCAACACTAAATGGGTTAAAATATTTTTCAAATATAAAAAACAGAAGTGCAGGATTGAAATTGTAAATATAAAGTGCAAGAATGGAAGAAAAAACTAAAATACCAAGTCTAGCAATGATTCCAATATAGTATTTCGAGAATCTAAAACAAATAATATAACGTTATTGGTAACACACGTCTCAAAAACGTGTATAAATATCGCGACTACTAGTAACATACGTCTCTGAGACGAACACAACTAAGTACATTACAAGTAACATGCATCTCACAGACGTAGTGGTTTTTAGTAAATTTGTCATAAAAATTACAAAAAAAATTGCACTTACCTCAAACAACTTGAGTCCTTGTTGCCGGTAAACACACAAGGTATACACTGAAGGAGAGGTTGCACTTGCAGCGCTAAGTCGACCTGTGGCAAATTTTGTAACTAGCCGCGTCTCTCAGACGTATGTTACCAGTTGAGGGTTAAATAGTGTGCACAACATTTCGATTCAACAAATTTATCCTCTGTTGCAGATATCAAACGATATCGGTGCTACCGCCAGCATTGAAATCTCTAGTATATTTGTGGGAAGAGTTGACAGCGAACTGCTTGCAAGCTGTTTCTCAGCAAATGACTGCAAACAGTCCAGTTCATGCTAAAACCAAGAAAAGTGACAAGAACGATAGTAGAGAAAAAAACACTCACCTTGAGAGGGAAAGTAGGAAATGCAGAAAGAAAAAAAATCCTCCTAGAAATTACTTGGGTGAGTTTTGTTTCAACTGTTAACATCTGCTTCTCTAGTGGAATATTCACGAATTATTTATATACTTCTATTGTAGGACAGTTATCATAATAAAAATTGGTGGTAGTCATATATACAGCGTGACTCACGGTCGATGGTAGGTTAGACGTTTCTGGAAAACGCAAAGCATGATTTTTCTGAAAATTTCACCTCTCACATTTCCTTACCTGTTCTATCGATCTAAAATATTTTCAGCATTGCGGCGTTGCCACTTCTATCAAAAAGTCCTAGCAATTCTATTTTTTTAAAAGGAACGCCCCCGTATATTAATACATTTTTGGAATCGCTCTAGTATTCTAATACTCTTTTATTAATAATGTCCTATACCTATCTCTATCTGTTTTCGAGATAAAAAATAAATTGTGCTAAATATGGTCCAAAACATAGCCATAATTGAAATTAAGTACATCAGTACTCACAATTCATGAAAAGTTGATATTTTGATGACACCAAGGAATCGACTCCATATCATACAGAGCGTGCTAAAATTACTATTATTTCCATTGTGCATATAAGTAGTCGAAAGTTCATTTTTTCAAATGAAACCGCCTGTAATTACTCGATAAATTGAAAGATGGTGAAAAATGCTTCAAGATGATATACATGTCCCTATACCTAAATCGTCAAGTTTTATTAATAAAGCCGTTTTTGTGGAAAAATTGTTATTCACGTTTTACCTACAAATGTTGAAAGTGGCATTTTATTTTGTTAGTGGGGATTATTACAAAACGAGCGTCACCAAGTGGAGCAAACTCACGAGCAAAATAAAATCACTTTTAACGAATGTATCATACAAATTTTTTTGTATAACGTTACTGCTGATATTAAAAAAATTATAGGGTCCATGGGATTTGAACACACGATCTTTGGATTACAAGGCATATGTTACAACTACATACGCCAACTCACGTTATTTTAAGGAGGATTATTGGTTAGTCATGAAGGACTTTACAGTTGGACTGAATACTACTTCGTCATCGTCAGTAACTTCACAGGGATTTAATATTACCATGCACGAACTGCATGTGTGAACTTTTATAAATGATTTTTTGGTAGGTGTTCTGATTGAAGTGTTTCTATCAAAGAGATTTTCAATAACAGTTGTACAAAAAATAATTTTTAAAGAATTTGATTTCTAGGTAGCTGTGGAAATATCAAGCTTATGACAGTTTAGTGACTTTTATAAGTAATTCATAAATGGTTATTGACGGTGATTCAAAAAATCGCCAAAAATGAATGCAAATATTGATTATTCAAACGAAGTTCTTATGAAATTATTTATTATACACGGACAGTGTGATCAAATCATTGCCAGAATTTGAAGAAAATTCAACCAAATGTATCCTAAATTAACACCAATGAACGAGAGGAAGTTTGTAAGACTACAAAATAATTTCCTTAACTACGGCTCCATGTTAAAAGCGCCTTCAACATTACCAAAACCTGTTACTTCAAATGAGGACAATACTGTTAACGTTTTGGCATATTTTTATGTATATTCAGAAGCTTCCATTCGCAGTGCAGAAAAAGATTTAGGTGTATCGCATGCTTCAGTACAACGAATTTTGAAAAATCACGGAATGCATCCGTATAAATTTACCAAAGTTCAAGCTCTAAAAGCAGAAGACTTCGAACGAAGAATGTATTTTTGTGAATCCCTTTTGATTCATACACAGGAAGATCGGGAATTTTTGTCAAAAATAATGTGGAGCGACAAATCAAATTTTACCAGGGATGGTATTTTCAATAAAAGGAATAAACATTTTTGGGCTGATCATAATCCTCATGTTACAAAAGAAATGGGTTTTCAAGAAAAATTTGACCTGAATGTTTTCTGTATTCTGAAGAACAATAAAATTAGCTTTTTTTATTTATGAACACACTGAATGCAGAGATATATCTCCAAATATTAAGGACGTGGGATTGGCCACCGAGATCACTCGATCTCACCCCACTTGACTTTTTTATGGGGTGTTTTAAAAGAAAGGGTATACAGTGCTCCAGTCCTTACTAAAGAAGAATTGCGACGGCGAATATTGCGGAGTATTGAAGATCTGGATCCCCAGGAAATTGAAAAAGCAACCACAAGTCGCGTACAAAAAAACATTTTACAGTCTTTAGAATGTAATGGACAACATTTTCAGCATTTATTGTGAAAATGTGATATTTTGTTTATAATTTTGTTATTTTGAATCATCCTATTCTGTTATTGTCTGTACTTTCACATGTTTTAGCCCACAAAATCTTACTTTTTACCTAGAAATGACTGATTTTTGAGCCATAGTTAAGGAAATTATTTTGTAACCTTACAAACTTCCTCTCGTTCATTGGTGTTAATTCAGGATACATTTGGTTGAATTTTTTACACGTTCTGACAATGATTTGATCACTTTGTTCATGTGTATAATAAATAATTTCATAAGAACTTCGTTTGAATAATCGATATTTGCATTCATTTTGGAAGATGATTCGAAACACCGTCGATAACTCTTTGTAAATTACTTATAAAAGTAACCGAACTGCTATAAGCTTGATAATTCCACTGCTACCTAAATCCAAATTCTAAAAAAAAATTATGTTTCTAGAAGAAGCGACTTTATTAAGAAAACTTGACGATTTAGGTATAGGAACATGTATATCATCTTGAAGCATTTTTCACCATCTTTCAATTTACCGAGTAATATACGGGGGGTTTCATTTGAAAAAATGGACTTTTGACTACTTTTATGCACAATGGAAATTTTAGCATGCCCTGTATGATATGGAGTCGATTTCTTGGTGTTATTTGAATATTTCGAGTTTGTCCAAACTATCATCAAAATATCAACTTTTCATGAATTGAGAGTACTGATGTACTTAATTTCAATTAAGGCTATGTTTTGGACCATATTTAGCACAATTTATTTTTTATCTCGAAAACAGATAGAGATAGGTATAAGACATTATTCACAAAAAAGTATTAAAATATCAGAGCGGTTCCAAAAATGTATTAATATACGGGGTGTTCCATTTAAAAAAATAAAGTTGGTAGGACTTTTTGATGGAAGTGGCAACGCCGCAATGCTGAAAATGTTTTAGATCGATTGAACAGGTAAGGAAATGTGAGAGGTGAAATTATCAGAAAAATTATGCTTTGCGTTTTCCAGAAACGTCTAACCTACCATCGACCGTGAGTCACGTTGTATATATTTCACTTTTGGTTTTTACAAACAAAAATTTTGTAGGATGTATATCAATGTTCAATCATAATGTCAACTTTTTCCACTTCAGATCTTTTATGAAAGTTGTTTCACATTTATTCAATATTTGATTTGAAGTTGTTTTGGGTGAATATTCAAACTGGTTTTATGAGTCTTACATATATAAACATGTGATATTCAGGTATTTAACACAACCGAATTTTTTCCAGAGAATTTAGGCAGTTTGCCCAATTGCCTACAGTCTTCCGGTGTAGACACTCTCTGCGAACTGTGCGGCGACAATTTTCCTCACCCAGTAACCTATCACATGCACCAATCTCATCCAGGCTGCGGCCAACATGCCGGAGGTAAGGGGTATAATTCCGGAGGAAGCTATTGTCTAGGATGGGCCGGAAATTGCGGAGATGGTGGAACCCGTAAGTAGAAATCCAAATCATTTTCTTGAACCAAATTCAATTGAAATTTGTTTCGTTAGCTGGCAGTTCTTGGTATTTGCTCTGCGAAAATTGTCGTGAGAAGTACTTGAAATTGAGTAAAGGCGGAAAACCGTCGAACATTCGACACAAGACGGCTGTCAGCAGAAGACTCGCAACCGTGAATACGTTATCGTCACCATCTGCGGGACTAGAACCTCACGTGATAATGAAGAATAACGCGATGTTCTTGTTGGATCTAGCCAGCTCTGCCGAACCTACTATATCTCACCAGAGGACATCATCAGCCAGCATAATGCCGTCGGTTTCCGAAAACATATCCCCTCCCGATTGCATCAGCCCATTCGGACCTCCTCCTTCTTTTCAGTGCCTGCAGTCTCTGGGGGCTAATCAGGCTATAGATGAGCCTACATTTTACAATGAGATTCTGAGAAAACGCGACTTTCCAGAGAATTTTCGTCCGGGTACGTCGTCATCTGGACAGAGAGTAAGTATTTGATTTTTTTTCTAGGACCCTAATATGCCACAAATTATCTTTTAGTTTGTGACTCATTACTTTCTCTTCAAATCGTATCTAAGCAATAATTTCATTTCAATAAATAGATACAGTAGTGACGACTATCAGCACCTCCGGGGGTCGACTCAATAACCAACAAGTTGTTGAAGAGGCTCCCGGACAACTGCGTCGAATACCTTTTGCATATTATAAACTGTTCGCTGACCCTCAGACACTTCCCCAGAAGGTGGAAGCATGCGATCGTCGTCATGATCCCAAAACAGGGTCAGAACCGGCTGTTCCCACAGAACTATCGCCCGATCAGTCTGGCTGAAAGACTTGTTCTCCAAAGGCTCGACGAAGAAGTTGAGGATTGAAATGTTCTGCCTGATGAACAATCTGGCTTCAGGAGAGAACACTCCACTGAGTTACAGACTGTAAAGCTAGTCGAAAACACCATCCAGGAGTTGAATAATAACAAAAAAGTGCACATTGTACTGTTAGACATCTCGAAGGCCTTTGACCGTGTATGGCACGAAGGCTTTCTGCAGAAAATTAATCGCGTTCGACCTGCCTTGGGGCCTGATTCGGTGGTTTGGGTCTTTCCTGAAAGACAGAACATTTCAGGTTAGAGTAGAGGGCTCTCTGTCTGATAACAGAGATATCCTCGCCACAAGGGGCCGTGCTCTCTCCGACGTTGTATTCACTTTACACCAGCGACTTTCCGAGGCCTGAGCGTGTGAAGATATCCCTATACGCCGATGACACGGCTCTCCTCTCGTCTTCCATGTGTCGAGAGCTCGGCGTCGTCTATATGCAACGTGCATTGGACGACCTCGAGCGCTGGTACCTCGATTGGAAGATCCGAGTGAATCCGAACAAGACTCAGGCGATAACCATGGGAAGATTACTATCTTCTCTGGCCAGAAAAGTGAGAATCTCTGGAAGGAAGATTGACTGGCAAGCGCGGGTAAAGTACCTCGGCCTTCTAATAGACCGTAGGCTCACTTGGAACCCGCACATTATGTGCGTTAAGTCAAAGATCGAGGGTCGGATAACAAGTCTGTACCCTCTGATCAACAGAAAATCTGAAATGAGTTTGAAGAACAAGATTACCATCTACAAGCCTGCCATCATGTATGCTTCAGGCGTCTGGGGATAAACGGCGAAATATAATATCTCCATTCTGAAGGTATTGCAAAGTAAGCTAATGAGGATGATTGTGAATGCTCCTTGGTTCGTGCGGAATGAAGCCATCCGCAGAGATTTGCAGCCGTTTTCCATTCGGCAGTCCATTCAGTCGAGGAATTGGCGAGTTTTTGATAGTGCGGAAACTCACGATAATCCATTAGTTAGGGAAGCTATATATTATGCTGTAGACGACCCCTCCCGATATAGAAGGCCCCGACACTCTGTCGAATGAGGCTCTCACGTCCCCCGTTAAAGGACGAATAGATTTTTCATCCATCCCACCCCAGCCAGGTAGGGGTATCCCGTGAAGGGCGGTACTGATGTCTGAGGAGTTCTTACCGCTATATCTCCTCAGTCGTGAACCCATTTGTCCTTCTTCGACAAAGATCAGCTAAAAGGGCAAGGGAGTTGGGCTCCAACCTGAACGAACTCAAGACGACGTGCAGGACTATCAGCCCAAAAAGGCGGCCGCTTTTGGCGGGAACTTATGAATAATATGGCGCTGTTATCCCACGTTACTTCGTCACCTTCGGAAGATGGTATAAGGATAGCAGCAGTGTTGTTATATAAATTTTCCAGAGTATACACATCCGATACCAAAAATAGTGCACTTTTCTATGGTTGCGTGCACTTATACAATTTAACTAAGATTTTGAATTTTGCGTATGCATATCGCTCTCTTCAGATAGCAACGCATGCGCAGACGTCTGTGGAAATATCTCTTTTGAGCACGAATGCAATTATTGAAGATTTACGTATATTTCAAACCACACACATGCAAAGTGTTAGTTATTAGTGAAGAAAATCATTTATCACTGGATATGAAATAGGAAAAGTATCCATTCTATTCCTGCCAGAGTGTAGCTTTTATTAATTATATCAGGATTGTGTATCAAATTTTTGAAATAACTCGGTGACGTGTAGCAGTGAACTGAAAGACTCCTCAATAACCATCCTGGTTAGCAGGCTCTGCCTCCACTAATAAGAGATAGATTCTTGACTTGATATTAAGATCAGTATTGGCTGTTGGATTTCCGAATTTGCTAGATGTCCCACTAAAAACTTCATAGGAAAATAAGGACAAAAAACTCAAGAAAAAAACGTTTAACCACTAGACCAACGATCTATTGAATGTGGTAGGCAATGTGAAGGTTTCCATGTTCTTGAGAGAGTGGTCAACAATAAATTTCACTAGTTCGGACTTCCATTGTCTAATATATAAAATGATTTGAAATCTCTGAAACAATTTAAAAAAAAGAAGAATTAAAAATTATTGTTTCAGGGATTTCAAATCATTTTATATATTAGACAATGGAAGTCCGAACTAGTGAAATTCATCATGAAACATTGTCAATCACCTTTGAACAACAAGTTTGGGGTGGGATATTTGGAACAAGACCAATTTTATATTCATTTCATATAATATAATAACTATTTAATTCGTATTGTTAGGCTTTTTAATTGTGTATAAGTTAGTGTATATTTCAATATCTTTCTCTTTAAGGCAGGGGTCTCCAAACTACGGCCCGCCGACCAAATCCGGCCCGCCAGTGTCATCAATCCGGCCCGCGACAGCCAATGATTTACTGTCATCAATTTGGCCCGCGACAGCCAATGATTACCTAATTGTTGTTACTATTGCTGTGATAAGTTGAAGAAGAAAACACAGAATGATAATTACTCGTTAAGTGTCACAATACACAATAATAATTGAAATGCAAAAAAAGCGTAAGTTTGCTTAGGTCACGCACTTTGCGACTATCCTAGGCTAGAAATATAGTTAAGGGAGGAAATTGGCTCTTGGAACAAACTGAAAAAATCATTATGACCCGAAGGCTTCAAAGTTTGGAGACCCCTGCTTTAAGGTATAGTGGGTATTCTCTATATTTCAAGTTTCCAAGTCTTTTATGAAATCTAAAGACTAGCTCGAATATAGGGCATTCGTTTCTCATCATTTCAATGTCATGGAGCGAAAAATTATTCTATTTTTGAACAGATGATCGGAATTTAATTGAAACAAATTTTTTTCAGCCACTTTCCGAAGTTTCCATTTCAGATGATTCGGATAGTAGCAAAGGACTTAGATTTCATCGATCGGTATCCATGGGGACTAATGGAATTCCGTGGTCTAAATCCGGTTATGACGGTAGAATAATCATGATGAGGAAGAGGAATAACAGCAGCTGTGAAATAGCCAGTGGTAATATTAAGAAAACTTCATTTCACTTTTAGATCTTGTTGAACGATTTTCAAATCTTACTTACTTTGCAGAGGGAGGTTCTTCTCTATTGTGCAATCCATCCAATGCCCTCCAGAAATTGATACCCAAGAGAGATAATCCGTCTTCCGTCATTGTCCATGTTCATGATACAAGTAATGACGATAATAACGAAGGCTTGGCTTTGCTACAGCGACCGGTTTTGCAGTTTTTGCTGCAGCAGCACGATTTGGAGTCCTTGCAACTTTCTATGAAACAAGCATTGCGGTGAGTAATATATTTTTGATGGGAAAAAGGTTTTTGAATTTCTACTGCCCCACCTTGATGAAATTCAATTTGAATCTATCATTATTTTATAAGGAATAAGAAATCATTTTTGAGCGGAATACATTTGATTATTCAAATTCATTTATTTTTATTTTTGCTACAGTTCATTACTACGAGGTCTAAGAAGGGCTACACGTTTTCCTGAAAATTTAATCCACTAAATTTCAAGTTTGGAGTCCTAATTCGATATGAAGTCGTTTAAAAAAATTTCTGCTTTACGCTTTTGTACATTACACATAGTACATATTTAGTTTTTTTTATTCAAAGGAAATTTTTCAAATAGAGCTCCAGATAAAGGAATATCTCTAGAGATAGATAAATAAATAAGATCGAGTAAAATATTTATGAAAATCCTGGCAATACATTACATTAATTTATTTCTGAAAGATATTTCTTTTTCAAGGAAAGCAATGTGTAGAGTATATGCAATGCAAGCTCTGAACTGGTTGCTGAGGTCCGTTACACAGCCTATTTGCTTGCACGACTTGTTGTGGTGGTTTGTTACGTCTTTAACCCCAATTGAAATGGAGAATGAACCAGAGGAAGACAACAGATTACCAAAGAGAGACGATGAACTGGTGAGTAAAATGTATCAGATGCAACATGTTATGACGGGCCCCCCAAAATTTAAAATCATTCATGTTGTATTTTGTAGAATGTAAACTCTCACTGTCAGAAAGTAACTGCGTCAAAGCTATTGTCCGGGTTTATTGGCCGCGATCTTCAGGCTTTTATGCATTGTGTTTTGCCTAAAACTGCGGTTGACATTATTGAAGAAGATAAGGATGTATGCAGTACTGTTATTCCCGTCACTGCACGTACTACACTGCTCAGGGAACAGGTCTGTCACCAAGACAGCACTTGAAACGGTCCGTCTTCGGAGCGTCTTTCTGACGGAAGTGTCCGGCTGGGCATGGATTTGTGACAGAGCTTCGGTCTCAAGGCTGCTTGCCGCTCATTGACCAGATCGCCGAAGGGTCTAAAACCCAGGATCTTATGGGATTCCAGTATAAGATTACCCGAGAATTTCTGCCTCTCTATCTCTCGTGGAAACCACGGTGAAAGCAAAGGTTCGATTTAACGGGAAGTTCCCTAGCCACTAACTAAACTAAAGGCGCCTCAGGGGTATGACTGGCCACCACGATGGCACAAGGCCGGATCAGAAGGTTGCCTACGAGTCCCTGAATCTACTCGACACACTCCGCGACTCGACCTACCTAGCCACCTAGCCCTATGGTGGGAACTATCCCCGGAAGCACACTCACATTTAAAGCCCCCAGCTACTAGTGAAGTGGCACAGCCCACGTAGGCTGCCCCGTAAGTGGGCTAGGTCGGCGTACCTTCAGATGTCCTGGGTGGAGCAAATACGTCGAAGGAGTCCGGCTAGTGGGTCCATCATTGTGGCCGGAACCGTAGTAGACGAATTCTTTTCGGGGTAGTCCTGATAAGGACAACCAAGTGGCCAGTAGCCACACGTCGTCGGTTGTGGGGAAGCTGCAGAGCTCTGTTGAAACACACCGGGCCTCAACAAAGACCGTTTGATCCTTGAGCAAGGCAGCTGGAGCTATACAGCAGTTCAATAAGAATGCGAAGTACTAGCGATCTGAAAAAAGTCATTCAAATCTTTTAAAAAATCTAGAGGGAATTAGAGGTGTGTTGAATGAACTTTGTAACTCTCATATATTTTGCAAATTGAACAACATGCATTTGAAATAAACATGTTCGGTAAATAAGGTCGTTTTTCAGTGATCGTGCTTGGGGGCATTCAGACCAGTGGCGTAGCGTGGGTATTGGCTGCCCGGGGCGGAAGACTATTTTGCCGCCCTCTTAATTATGTATTTTAATTCAATGTATACTATACATTATATAAATTAATTCTAGAGAACTTTTCGGTAAGAATAGTCATCATTATACAGGTCGCATTATACAGGTTAGATTAAAAAAAAGTTTATTTGTTTTACAATCACGTTTATTGATACAAAAATTCTTACTTCAACTAGTGATATAACAGGTACATAGGTATTATTCAATCGACATAATTGAATAATTAGCAAATTGAATATAAAACGAAAATCAATTTTTAAGTAGAACTAGGATGATACTATCAATTAATATTTATATCTTTTTGAAAAATAATATAAGTAGGTGCTTGTGAGAGTTAAAAACAAAACCTCCGCTTCAATTAAAAATTTATACGTCTACTTTTTTTGAGAGCAAAGTCTTTTATTGCACCATCAATGTCTATAGCATCACACACCTCTTGTTCAATAGGAAAGATAGCCAAATGTGTTGGTCTTAGAGTACTCATTGTCGACCTTAAATCATTTTTAATTAATTTCAATTTCGAAAAACTTCTCTCACAGCTGGCATTGCTTATGGCAACTGTAAAAAATATTCGCAGCATGATTAAAATATTGGGCAGCTTATAATTTACAATAAACTTCAATAATTCAAGTGAGTCTGCATTAATTTATTTATTTTCGTTGCCTGTAGCAGTTAGGAAAAGTCCACAGTCGAAGTTGTTCCAGATTGAAATCCTCCTCGTCAATTTCAATAGATGCGTCGTCTAGATTACATTTAGTCCTGTCTGAATTGTCAAAGCATCACGTACTTTCTTGAAGTGACGTAATATACAATATATATGTAATAGAAGTAATTCTCGCAGATTATAAGTCGTAAACAATCCAAACACAAAATAAAATACGGGAAATCTCCGCAAGTCAGTATAGACGGTGTTACCATTCGCTACAAAAAGATCATTCAAAGAAAGGGGATTCCCCGAATTCGTCACGGAACAAGTAATGAAAAATTCCGTGCTCTTTTCAATCGGTACGAATTCATAGTTGCGTGAAAATATGAAATGGTTCAAATATTTACAAAATATATTTTATTATTTACTGTGAAATTTTGCCGCCCCTAAAAAGTGCCGCCCGGGACGGGCCGCCCTCTTCGCCCCCACTACGCTACGCCAGTGATTGAGACTCATCTGAATGTTGGCATGTTCGTTGCGAATTGCAAATCGCAAAATAACAATCGAAGTAAGCGAATATTCTGTTTGTCAACTGTTATTTTGTATTGATCTTAAAAAAATGTCTCTAAACTCAAAAGGTGTTTTGCGATGGTTTGAGATGAAGAATGGATACTGTCTGGGGTCTTATTTTCAAATCAGGTGTACTCTCATACCGAGAGAAAAGTCGGATATTTTTTTGTGTTTTGGAAGTAAAGAGCATTCAAAAGTGAGTTTCGATGTGAAAGTTCACCTCAATTGAAAATAAAGTCCCAATCGATCACAAGATAAATGATATAGCATATCTGTAGGAGGTATGCGTTCTGTAATAACACTATAACACCCCAAGATTCAAAACAATATTTCAAATTGAGAGCAAGTTAAGATTTGATGTATATAGTACTTTTATTTGTAAATTAAAACCTAACCGTTTTAGAAAGCTCAATTCATGTTGATACTTTGTTTGTGTCGATCCAAAGAAAACTAAATTTGTTATTTTTCCCCCAAAAAAAATAACCGCAATGTTACATTAGATCCTATGCAATATGAAGAGTTGACAAATGAAAGCGACTGTTCTGTTGAAAATATGGTTGTTTAAATTTATGGTAAATTGAAATGGATTGTTTATACCAGCGGTGCCCAACCTTTTTTCACTGCCGTACCCCTTGAGATAAATTTATTTGAAATTGTTCCCCCAAGAAAAAAAATTGCAAGAACAATAATCATGGAAAGTAAATAGTTTTTTTTTATCTTTTATTTGACAATAAAGTTATTGTTCCAAAATTAGGCCTATATATGTTTCTAGTAAACTTAGTAAATTCTAAATACCAACTGTAAAAAAAATAATAGCAAAGTAAATACAATGTTTCTTATCACGGAAACATACTATAATTAGCAAATAAGTTTATTGAAAAAAAAAAAAGAAATCAAAATTATTCTTGAAACAAGTCAAAACTGTTTTAGTGTGACTCTTGGGCCTGTTTTGTTGCACATAATATTTTGAAATCAATATCAAAGGTTGATAAATACACTCTTAAATCAGGACTTGCATTTAGCTTACTCCTATACTTATTCTTAATAAAAGCATAGGAAGAGAACGATCTCTCAACTAGTTCTGTGTTTGTAAAAGGAAGTAAAACCAGAAGGGCTTTTGTGGTTAAGGGTCCATATTCATCCCTAATGTACACCCAGAATTGTCCAAGGGGTTTCTTCTTGAACTCAGACTTCAAGGAGGAGTCACTTGAAAGTTCTAGGAGCTTTTCCATCTCATCAACGGTCAATGTAGCAGTCTTGACGTTTTCTTCATTGAAAGGATCTGCAATCCAGTTCTCTCCGTCACCTCGTTTAGGAAAATACTTTCTAAAAGAGCCCTTCAGGTTTGTCAAATGTGTCACTATTTGATGTTTCACTTTGTCAGATATGGGCAGATTATTGTCACTCAAGAAATCATGAAGCGTGGCAAAAACTTCAGTACTGTACTGTACTTTTCAACCACCACGTACGTAACGTACGACAAACACATAAAAACACATAAAGTCCGCCATTACCAAATATTTTGGGCGTACCCCCAACCAGGTCGTTCCGTACCCCCAAGGGGTACGCGTACCCCAGGTTGGGAACCGCTGGTTTATACTGATACAGTCATCAAAACAGTTTCAAAAATATCTATATAGTCTTATAAATTTTATTGTGAAATGAGAAATGAACTCACTTCTTTTTGAATTCTTTTTTTGGTATTCCTTAAAATGTTTTTTGATACTTTTCAGGATTTGAACGTTTGCGAACATCCCCTCTCTGACATCACAATAGCCGGAGAAGCCGTCCACCCTCTGCCGAGCACCTTTCACTCTCTCCTCCAAACCATCGCCGACCTGATGGTCCTCCTGCCCATGGGCTCGGCCCTCCAACAGATCGCCATCCGTTGCTGGGGTATACGTTTCACCTCGTCCGATCACTCGTTCCTGCACCGGTCGCAAGTCTTCAGCAACATCAGCAAAATCCTGTCGAGGAGCGAGGAAATGGAGGATTTCACCGTTTCGATGCACGAGAGCGCTCTGAATCAGATCACCGCCACCGTCGAATGCCTGAAGGACTTGACTTCGACACTCGAAATCAAAGCTTCGAGTCGTCAGGCTATGGTAGGGAGCTTGACGGACAATTCGACCGAAACTTTCTGGGAATCCGGCGATGAGGATAGGAATAAGACGAAGAGCGTGACTATGATTTGTCCGCAAGGGCATCATCCTGTTTTGATTTGTATACACATCGATAATTGCAGAGATCTAGGGGTGAGAGATGATAACGATAGATATACAAAAACGAAGGTTGTTTCAAAATTTTTGTTCGTTTCGGTGTCACGCGTTTTTGTAACTCCATATATCAATAACTATTTATTCTACTGTGTCGTGGTGTATACTGATCGATAGAACATTTTGTACTCTATGCATTGACTTCAGTGATCCAGGATGAGGATTTGAGGACCTTGGTGGAGACTGAGCCATCACAAACGGTGGGTGGGATGGCGGAAGAACTGGGCGTCAGCTGCCATGCGGTCTTTGATGGCTTAAAACGTATCCTCTAAGACGTGGATCCTCTACGACAGCAGGAGACGTTCAAGACACATTTTTACTGTATGTTGATGAGCAGCTGGTGTGATTCATAAAAAATGTATGCAACCAGGCCAAACTATCACAGTAGTAGAATCCTATTGTGAGAAAAACGACGAAATGTACCGAAACTTGGGTTAGCAGCAGTCGGCACTGGTCAACAGAAGAGGTTTGATTCTGCTCTACGACAACGCCCGTCCGCACGTTGCACAGTTCACCGTCCTAATATTAAACTAATTGAGCGACGAAGTTCTGCCACATCTAGCATACTCCGCAGACCTCTCGCCAACCGGCTATCATCTTTTTCCAGCACTTAGATAATTTTCTCACTGGTAGAACCTTCGTCAATCAGGACCAGGCACGAACGGCCTTCGTCAACTTATCGAATCCCGAGCACGTACATTCATGCTGACATTACTTACGTTGGCAAAAGTGCACTTATTTCGATTAAATCGAATGAGTGTTCACAGTTCAAAGTAGACTCATGAAAACGGACAAAACTTTTGAAACAGTTTAATGAAATATAAATAAATAGTTTGAATATCATGATACAAAAATACTCGTGAATATTAGTATGACAACTATGTTCTTTCGATGAAATAGAAGGGATACACCGCTTCATTTTGGTTTTATCTCAAATTTTTTCTCCAGACTTCAACTTTGAAATTACCATATTTTTTTCTCGAGACTTCACTTTTCTGATGAGGATCTACATTTTTTTCTCGAGGTTTCAATAAATAAATATGAATAAAAATTATCTCAGTGTCGCTGTTGAGCTCATTAATGTCCCTAATTCAGCCTGGCTGTCCTTGAACGATTGAAATTTGAGGGGCAGTTATTTTTTATGTAATTTCGAAGTTGGCAGTTTGTTACTGCATTCTCCAATTCCATCGAATATTGAGAAATTTATGTTAGGATAGAAAGATTTTGTATGCATTCCTCAGGGCTCAATAATGGGTCTTTTGTTTTTTCTGATGTTCATCAAAATGTCGACTATGGTTCAGTTGCAGTTAGTATGAAAGGTATTAATGATTTACTGCGGAAACTTGGTATCAATAGGTTGAATTGGAATATTTCAGAGATATGTTTCATTTACATTGTTTTTAATTGAACATGGTGTTGTTTCAGAATAAACTATCATCAATAACGTTTTATTCTGGACAAAATAGTGACGAACTATTGAAATTAAGAACTGTCGAAGTTGAAACTAGATTGTTAGGAGGTTGGGTCAGTTGTCCGGTAGCAGGTGAGACTAATTGATCTTTCATGGATTTACTGGTTAGTGTTGAAGTTGGTTTTGTGTTGCATCGTGTTGTACAGATTTCAAATAGTGCATGCAATATATTCGTTTTTCTTAAAAGTGATTCTGTAGGAATGAAATATATGCTTGATAACAATATGCTCCAATTTTTATCTGTCCAGCACTTTTTACTATCTTTTCTACTTCTTTCTATATTTAATACTGTTAATATTCTTTCATATTATTTTCGAAAGTGATTGTTTTTTTTTCCTCACACATGATTTTCTGTTGTAGTCTACCTATTTGAACTTTGTGTTTACTGTAGGCTTTTATAGTAGTAAATTCCCTTTGCTATAGAATAACCCACAATTTAATATCTTAAGCAGTATTTTCTATCATTTTGATTCCATTGATGAATGTAAATGAATATATCAGTTTTCGAAAATATACTCTATCTTCATTATGTATAAGGTACTCTAGTCAACTACGAACTGCCTTATAAAATACTGTTCCCAAGTAGAGAGGACTGGATTCTCCAGCAGAAGGAAATATTGAGAGCAGGTGGTTCACAGCTGGATCAAAAACACCTTCCGGTTCTGGTGCAGGTGTTTTCAGTCGCAGACCCAGGACAGAGATATCAACCTGCCTAGGAACCTATGCGACTTTATTTCAAGCGGAAATTTACGCTATTGAATTGTGTGCGGAGAGAATCCAACCTCATACACAAGTCAATAAAAATGTTCTAGGGCAGTCAAGTGGCGTCGGAAACTTTTGGCTCCTACCGAGCAACGTCTAAAATGGTAGCAAATTGCCAAAAACGACTTTCTTCGATAGGAATACTTGATAGATTGTCTCTGGTCTGAATTCCTTGCCATACTGGCCTGAAAGGCAATATGGCTTCTGACTCCCTTGTAAAGGAGGATGCTGCAAGCAGCTTCATCGGACCAGAACCTGTCATCGGCATCGTTTTAGGCTTTGCCAAACGAAGATTGAACAGTTGGATAGCAAGAAGATTTATGGACTTCTGGCAGAATCTTCCAGCATTGGCTCACTCCAAGGCGTTTATTCACCCTTCGAAGCTAGATACCAAACAGTTGTTGGACTACAGTAGGGATGAACTACAATGTCTAACAGGTCTTCTCACAGGTCGTGAAACAGCAGAGCACATACTTTGTGCCTGTCCCGCTGGGGACCGAATTAGGAGTTCGGCAGAGCCATACTCTTACCATCTGACCTGAAAGACCACTCACCATACAAACTAATCGGCTTCGTTAAGAAGCTGGGTATATTTGGTCGGATTCGACTCTCCACCGCAACCAATAGACCCACTCACTTTGAACCTAAGCTAACCTATAAAGTGCTCTCATATGAATTATTTACTAGAAAATATTAATGTACACCCTTTTGATATCAGAATTGCATGATTTTATGTTCTGCTATTGTCCGCATCTCTGCTTTATCTGTCAGTGAAGTTCATAAAAAGTTTTTAAATGATTGTTCCTCTTATTTTGATTGCATGTATTGTTCTCGTACAGCTTTGTGAATCCTTGGAGGCGCCAGTAAAATGAAACTCTGTAATTTTTAATAAAAGCTGTCCCTCTTCTAGATCCAACCACAACGGTTGTCAGACTTGAACTCAAAGGACCAGATAACTCGGTGCGTGTGAGACAAATACGAGTACTGGGGAACATAGAAGGGGAATCCCTCAGAGTGGGAAAACAGTTCACCGCCAGTACACTCCAGCAGAAATACTGCGAAGCGGAAACTCTGAGGGTGTTCAGACTCATTACGTCACAGGTTTTCGGGAAACTGCTGCAAGGCGAAGAAGGGCAAAATGCAAACGGCGCGGACACTCATAATGGATCTGCCTCGATGAGCGATAGCCTGAACCCAAATGAGGAAAGCAATGATTTGAGGGAGCATGTTGTTGGTATTCTGTTCAGTAGGAGTAAGCTGACGCATTTGCAGAAACAGGTCAGTAACTGTGGCTAAAAATTAAAAGTATACATCTTATCCTGCTTCATCCAATAGTTTTGACATATGGATTATTCCATTAGGGAAGTTGTGAATCCAAGGGTGTGACATTTCATGTCTGGAGATAACGATGTCGAAGTTATTTGTAGGGTTTGTTGGCCGTGTTCCCTAAATGTTGAAGCCTCACGTTTTATCTATGGTTACGACGATGAGGTAACGACAAAGTGCTCTAGTTGTTCTCGCAGAAGATACCATATTATTGGAATTTTTCTCCAATTTTATCCCTACGGCAGTATGCGTGGCTTCGTTCCTATGGATTGAATTAAATTACATCATTAGTGCAATTTGGGATAAGTAGACAGATTTCATTCATGCCAGTTCCCTCTTCCTTCTATTGACATGTCTTTGTGTAATAATTTCTATTATCTACCTTAATACTAAGAGAGCAGAGCTCTTATTTTTTTTTTCAGTCCTGCAACTACGAAGGATCCGTGGTATACCCTTGGTGCTGCTAAAGACTCTCTGGGGTCTTTAGCTGACTGAAAGTTTTTGTTGGCCTGAGTATCGGTATTCACGTTGTGTTTTTCCAGAATTCTCCCAATCGGTGTGTAACATTTTTTCCATTAACGGGCCTATCTGGAGTTACCTTAGCTTAGTTTGCATACATTGTTCAGAAATCCATCGCACATCTGTTTGCAGACGTGAAAATTGGACATTTGGTCATACAGTGTACTGAAAACTGACACACATAGGTATCTGAATAAGAAGTCGAATCACCAGCCACGGTAGATGGAATACGTAATTAATATGAGAGGATCTGACCTGCGAACCTGAGAGTCTCCCCAAAGAATTCAACTACCTAAAATGCCTTTAAAGGGAATGTACAGTGAAATGAAATAGAGTTCGAGCAGGCGATACAGCTCAGGAGAGCAAACGCCAAAGTAGTCACAGTCAGGCTCGTCATTGGAGAACCACAATGTGAAATCGACATGGAGGCCAAAGTAAACTATCAGAGAGAGTCTGAGGTAGGCTTAGGATCTTATAGCCTTTAGCAACAACGGGGTTATATACCAGATTCCTTGGTAGCTGTGGGTCGGTCTACATTGAAAACAAAAGAATTTTAAGTACCCGGTTCTATGAACACAAGAGAAATTGTCGCCTTGGACAAATCGACATATCACATTTTCTCGTTCGAAGAAACACAAACACTCAACAAAACTCAGAATCACAATCCAAAAGTATGTTGGGAGGCATTAGAAATTCATAAACACAGCGGCAATTTCAAAACAGGGAAGAGGGAATTAACATAAGTAAAATCTGACTACCTGTCCGAAATTTGCACACAAATAAGGTATTTTCATTCAACAAAGGAGTAAAACTGGAGTTAACTTCCAATAATATAGTATCTGCTGGGAGAACCAATATAGCAAATAGTATGTTGCTCCATCACCTTTGATAATGTATTCCGCAGTCTTAGACGAAACTTCAGGCATGAAAACCTGCAGATCACGGCCAACAAACCCGGAAGATGACGCATAACTTGGATGTCAACTGTTCCAGTCGTCAACAGTATTTTGTGTTCCAGTCGTTGTTTAATAAAAAAATACAATAATTCGCCACGAGTGAAATAACACTGAGAAATTCAATTCAAATCAATCATCGGATAGTTTGAAAAATATAAGATAAAGAGTTGAATCAATCCAATTTATATAAGACAAATTATATATGCTGCTTTTGGAAGTGATCATTATAATAGCGTAGCAGTATTTTAAGGGCCAGAAAATCTTCTGAAAGATCTACCTTATGGAGACCTCGTGAAGTCACTTTTTGAAAATATTTCAATTGAATCATTCACCAGACAATTTCAGAGTTTGTATCAAGTCTTTTATCTTTTTTATCCGATGTCCTTAAAAATAAACAGTTTCGATTGGACAAACTTTTCTTAATTGGCAATTCATCAGAGGATTACATGGACTGGCTCTGCAAACAAATTTTCCAATCAAACACAACCAGATTTCATGAAATTTTTGCTGAACCATTACATTTGATGCCTCAGAAGCAATAAGGAATGTGTGTATCACCCAACGATGATACGAGTATCAAAACCGAAACAGTTTCTGAAAATCTTTTTAGTAATCAGGCCTCTGATTACAAAACAAGTATTTGAATTTGATTTGTACAGCAGGTACTGGAGAAACAGTATAACTAAGAGTGTTGGGGACTCAATTTTTGTTTTTTTTTTCTCTAAATGGACAGAGGAGAAAGTACAAGAATATGAACAGATAAAAGTGGAAACATTTGGCATTATTGTTTTATAACTCATTTGCAATAGTTGCTTCGATATGATAGTGTAGACAAATGTTCAGACATCAGGCCATTGGTATGGACAATGATTAAAGATGGCCTAGTACGCTACCTCGAGGAACTATTTTGGTAAACTGTGTATGACTCGATGGGTATTGGTCTTTTAGCTATTTTTATATCTGTTTATATGCTATTCCTCCAAATTCGTATTTATGAACATAATATTCCAAATTGATTCGTAGACTCTTTTAAAATTTATGCTTTTTTGTGGTAATATCTATTTCACTGTTATCAGAAATTGGATCTTATCTGAAACATGAAAACAAATAACAATCAATATCAACAGGTTATTGTCCACATAGTCCAAGCGATAAGGAGAGAGACCGAGAGGGTGCACGTTGAATGGGAATCAAACCTTTGCATTTCATCAGTATTCTCGAACCACAGCCAGGACGGAGTCAAATACTCGGATACTTACTGTTTCGAAATGTTATCCATGGTCCTAGCCCTCTCAGGCAGTTCGGTCGGACGAGCATATCTGTCGCAACAATGTGCACTTATTGGAGACATTTTGACATTATTACACACAGGGACTGCCAGAGTACAGAGGCAGGTACGTTAAGATAATGAAAGTTGTGACACAAGACTTACAATTCCTGTGATCGAATTATTCAACATGTTTGACGTAGTAGTAACGATATATTATCAATAGCTCTTATGTGGAATGGTCTGGTGTTATTTAGGTGACGTCGCTGTTGAGAAGGATATTGCCGGAAATAACCCCAGAAGCCTTTGGAAGGGTCATAGGCGTTAAGAAATTACCTGCCAGAGATTTCAGTATCGTGTCAGCCGCCAACAAAGATGCAACATCGGGAAATTTCGACGTTAATCAGTGAGTTTCTTCATTTTTAATTCCTACTCAAATCAACTTGATTTTTATTACAGACTCGGAATTCTGGACGTCTTCCTCAGCGTGATAGCAAAGTCGTTAACGTTACAAGTAAAAGTTAGAGGTAAATCGGGCAATGGGAGTATGCCAAAAGAAATGAATACTGTCACACTAGCCACATCGATTCAGCCGGAAGACGTACTAGGAGCAAGGTGGTGGCTCAGAGGCTCGGCCAGCAAAAAACTCGCTGAGGTCATTGTCAATCTGATAAAAGATATGGCAGCTGTGAGTATATAACACTTACGTATTTTTTGTGACCAACGATACAAAGTAAAAATATGCATTATTGTTATAATTTTTTTTGACAATGTCTCAGTCTGTATCCACCGACAAAACACGTCTATAATAGTATATTATGCAACGAATATGTAATGATGGTTAGTAAGACACGAGCATTAACCGGGATACGAAACGAGCCGAAGGCGAGTTTTGTATGGTATATGCGAGTGTATTAATAACCATTACATGAGAGTTGCATACGCTATTTTTTCTAAACCCGATAAATAATGAAAAATTATAAATATTATATTTGTATTGAACACATTTACAGTAATTAACTCATATTTAAAAAAAAACACAAACTTAATGGTATTATCATGGATATATGAAAACTATAAAGATTCTAATTATATTTATATTGAATATAGCAACTGTAATTAATCTGATCTTTTAAAAATATTGGAGTCGATGGTATTCCTTCTATATCGCTGTTTTCAGACATTTTGATAATATAGGTAGGTAATATGAAAACTGATTTTGACAAATAAAGTAATTAGTTACTTAGGTTAGAATCTAGGGCAAACAAAGGAACAGGATTCTTGATTGAAAAATTATGGGTTTCTATTGGTTGATAATCTGTATCGTTATGAAAAATCTGTATCATAATGGATATCATTATGAAACGGATTATGGTCATATAAGTGAATTGTTAGAGTACGGGTGTAGAAAAAAGGACTTTTTCTACACCCGTACTCCTAACAATACACTTATATGACCATAATCCATTATGATTCAGATTTTTCATAATCATGGATATCATTATGAAACGGATTATGGTCATATAAGTGAATTGTTAGAGTACGGGTGTAGAAAAAAGGACTTTTTCTACACCCGTACTCTAACAATACACTTATATGACCATAATCCATTATGATTCAGATTTTTCATAACGATACAGATTATCAACCAATAGAAACCCATAATTTTTCAATCAAGAATCCTGTTCCTTTGTTTGTCCTAGATTCTAACCTAAGTAACTAATTGCTTTATTTGTCAAAATCAGTTTTCATATTACCTACCTATATTATCAAAATGTCTGAAAACAGCGATATAGAAGGAATACCATCGACTCCAATATTTTTAAAAGATCAGATTAATTACAGTTGTTATATTCGATATAAATATAATTAGAATCTTTATAGTTTTCATATATCCATGATAATACCATTAAGTTTGTGTTTTTTTTAAAAAATATGAGTTAATTACTGTAAATGTGTTCAATACAAATATAATATTTATAGTTTTTCATTATTTATCGGGTTTAGAAAAAATAGCGTATGCAACTCTCATGTAATGGTTATTAATACACTCGCATATACCATACAAAACTCGCCTTCGGCTCGTTTCGTATCCCGGTTAATGCTCGTGTCTTAATAACCATCATTACATGATCGTTGCATAATATACTATTATGAGAAACCGGTGTGTCCTTATGCTCTGGGGAATATTGAATCCGTTGTGTGGAATGTGAAGTGCTGAATTTATTGGAACTATTGATTTTCCACCGACAGGCTCATACAAGCTGATAAGCCTGTTGTAGTTCTTCACGACCATTAGAGCAAGACGATATTCGTGGTCAAGTTTTCAGCCACGGGTGAGATGAATATTGGAAACGTTTGAAATATCGGGACTTTCTCTTTAAACTCCGCAGAATCTATCCAAAATATTCTGTTGGGATGGTTTTTCTGTTTATTAGAGTCCTTGGTGGAATGATGACCTCACTACCTCCTCTTGAATCTCAAGTTATAATAATTATTATACTAATAATAATACATTTATTTTCCCAAAGATGATAAAATATTAAGGAATAGTCACTTATAATCTAAAGAATGAAAAATTCATCCAATGTATAAAAAGCATTGTCGAGTAAATATTTTCTCAAGCGAGTTTTAAAAAATCCTCAGACTGAAATATTCTGAAAATACAACATATTTACAGTAGGGAATGTGAAAATCAGCACAATTCCTCGTATTATAACTATGGACTTGTTGAATTCTAGTAAACTTATTTTTATTTGTGTCATCTGCATATCTAATAAAACTGGCAGAAGATTCGATATTATCCATGTCATTCGTGTAGAATAAAAATAAAATTGGCCCCAAAACAGAGCCTTGGGGAACGCCCATAGAGATATTTTGATATGCAGATTTAGTGGAAGATATATTAACAAACTGTTTTCTGTGGGTCAAGAAACTCCGTATCAAGTCGAGTGACACTCCACGAATACCATATTTGTGCAGTTTAGACAAGAGTACCTCATGCTGAACGCAGTCAAATGCCCTGCTGAGATCCACAGAAGATCCCAACAGGGCACTCACCTGATTCGATTGATTTGATCAATTTTTCATAAAATGACAACACCGCACTCTAAGTTCATGTCGGCTTGCCGTACTAAGTCAGAAATCTTGACCGGACAGATGCAGAAGGCTGTCATTCTTGGCTCACTGCGCTTGTTCAGGACACATGAATCTCGGACCCAATGATCACTTTTAACCCACGGTGTAGTTGGCTGATGATTGGTTGATGGTGCGCCTTCCCGAATGTACCGAGACTTCGTGAACAGTGCCCGAGCAGCTCAATCTTCGGGGAAAATAATGATAATAATAATAATGAAATAGGCAACTGATGGACCAAACGGACAAGAACTGAAATGAAGTAAAAGTGTCCAACTTACATGATAAGTACACACGGGCTGGAAAGTCCCGTACCTAAGAAAGAAAACGCGTCGCTCTAACATTTCAATACCACTTTTGTTGAACGATTTATTTTTTCCTCAAAATATAGGTCTCAGTTTCAGCAGCAATAACCTCTTCATTCGAGCGAAATTTCTTACCGGTGAGCATTTCATTGAGGTTTGGGAACAGAAAAAAGTCACTGGAGGCTAGACCTAGAGAATACGGTGGATGCGGAAGCAATTCGAAGCCCTATTCATGCAATTTTGCCATTGTTTTGATTGATTTTGACACGGTGCGTTGTCTTGATGAAACAAAATTTTTTTCTTTGCCATATGCGGTCGTTTTTTTACAATTTCGGCCTTCAAACGCTCCAATAACGCTGTATAATATTCACTGTTGGTGGTATTTTCCTTCTCAAGATAGTCGATTAATATTACACCACGCACATCCCAAAATACCGAGGCCATAACCTTTCCAGAAGATTATTGTACTTTCGGGCGCTTTGGAAGAGGTTCACCAGATGATCTCTACTCAGATGACGATCGTTTTAATTCCGGAGTTTAGTGATAGACCCATGTTTCATCCATTGTCATATATCCACGCAAAAATTCCGATTTGTTGTGTTTAAACATGGCCATATACTGCTTAGAATCATCAAGACGTTCTTGTTTTCGGTCAACAGTGAGCTTGCGCGGCATCCACTTCGAACCGATCTTTCTCATAGTCAAATGCTCATGCAATATAAAGCCAACACGTTTTTTGATATCTTTACAACGTCAGCTAACTCTCTCAATTTCACTTTTCGATCATTTAAAACGATTTTGCGGATTTTTTTGTTTTCTGGTGATACTGCCTTATCTGCATCATTGGTGTCTCTACGAACATTTTTGAAGTCAGCAAACCAAAGTTCAATTGTTGTTTCTGATGGAGTGGAGTTCTTATAACACTTTTCATAAGACCGGCGCCATCTGTGTATTAGGACGGAGACTTTTCAGCCCAGCTAGTCGTTGAAACGGAAGATGACATTTGAAAAGTATCTTTAAAATATTAATTCATACTATGGTATGGTGGATTTGAAATAAAATGATTGAAGCTTTTCAAATCTCTAATTAGAGGGGTCCTTTACTAAGGTATTTGACCTTGGATGATTAATACTGTTTGTATTCGTCTGATTGATGTAATAACTTAGAAAGAAATACCATACTTATTTATGCTCTCGAAGTTGTAGCGATGTTATCCTGTGTGAAGGCATATAGTTAACCAAATAGGATACAGGTTGTTTCGGGGATACCAGTCCCCTATTGTAATTGATAATTCACCACTAATGAATAATGAAATTATCAACGATATTTTCTTCATTATTATTGAGAAAAAATCCAATATTATATATTTTTTAGGGAAAACTCTCGGATTCCTGGGCAAATATTACTAAAGGTGCGATAGCAGAAAACATACTACACCTCACCTATCTTTCTGAAGATCTGAGATTACCAACGAATTGTCTGAGAACTCCGACGTTGTGGCTTGCTTTGGCTTCACTGTGTGTCTTGGATGAGGATCATGTCGAAAGACTGTCGTCAGGTAGTTCTTCACTTGAGCAATTTCATAAAAAAATATTTGGACTATCATTTTTGGCTCTTGTACTATTTCACTATTGAACTGCTGACGAAAAGAAAGTTTTGTTTTCATTATGTGATATTTTAGGTCAATGGAGCCAACCAGAGGGTCAGCCAATGCCCCCGAGACCAACGTGTGGTAACCATGATGACGGAGAAACTGTCGCTGTTGTGCAGTGCAGTCACTGTGGAAACTTGTGCGCTGATTGTGATAGGTACCTCCACTTGCATAGAAAAACGAGGAATCATCAGAGACAGGTAATTTTTGATAGGTAGTAGTGTATCAACAGTATTATAATCCCGCCCTTATGGTTTCGAAACACCTACTTCCTTTCACTAGCGTCAACATACAGTAGAAACTAGTGGAAATTATGTTGTTGTGAAATACGATATGTATTCTTGTAAAGAATGTAGTGATGTTCAAAAAGTATAAATAGTACAAATTCCAATATAAACTCTTCTAGCTCAGTTTCTCCGTACCCACATAATTTTGTTTCCTTTGCCCTTTGAGAATTAATGACCAGAATTGAAAGCGAAGTCACTTCCTGCAAGATATCGTTCCTCTTCATTGATATAATCGCCTTTCTATATTTTCTTTGTTTGCCTAGAGGAATTGAAATTCGAAGCGTTCACCTCTTCCAACGGTCCTGCACAGCAGGTTTCGCTGAATGCCTGCTGGAAAACACTACTTCAACGGTTGATATCACGACAGATATTTGTGCAACTCTTCTCACAGAAGAAATTGTTGCAGATGATTCTCGTTTATTGAGCAACAAGACCTCACTGAAATCAATCGAGTGATCACCTAGAGACCTGTTTCCCAATATATCTTCTCATCATTGTAGGACAGATCTAACCAAAATAGCATATACAAAACTTTCGTCTGAGATAGGATCTGTTTCAATGGAATACAAATAGTTCCATCTTATGAACAAAGCCCCAAAATCGGGGGAGAAGAATCTTATGTACTGTTTTAGTAACAGAAATTATTTCTGTTATGGTTTATTCAAGCCGTCTGGTTGATGATTGCATTGAAATTCTCTCTTCTGATACTAATGCGGGAGGAAGCAGAGGATGCTTGTTCTGTTTTTGAGCTGTTTTTATGTTCTCGTGTTATATAGTTTATACTATTCACCACATATAACCATTTTGGTTTTTTAGTTTATGCCTTTCTTCAGGCACTATGCCTTTTCTAGCTCAAAATCCAATGCTTTTTCTCATGATGCTTCATTTCAGTCATTTACGATCCATTCAACGTCATTCGAGCACAATCGGTGGGTTATATGGGAATCGGATACAGGGTACAAAAGGGCACTAAACTGTATATTCGCTAATATGTCGGATCGTCACGTGCAGCACATCAACTGAAACGAAAAGGAATGATGAATTCATTAATAAAGAAAAATCAAAGATGGTGACATAACAGAAAGGTACTAAGTCATATCTTCATTAATAATAGTTGGATCGAGACGTGTAGCACATCAAATGAAAGGGCGAAACCTTATAGAACACCCAACTCAAGGTAAGTGTGACCTGTGTAACAGTGATACGACTATTATTAATGAAGGTATGTGAAGGTATGTCGTTTCATTTGATGTGCTGCACCGACCATGATTAGTGAAGATACGGCTCAGTGCCCTTTTGGTATGCTGCCATTTTATAACTTCACATCATCCTGTATCCGATTCTCGTATGATCCACCCTATGGTCCGTATAGTCTTATGCTAGTGATCGTACACAGCTCTACGCTCGAATGGCCTTGAAAGGATGACTGAAATGAAGCATCATGAGAAAAAGCATAGGACTTTGAGACAGAAACGGCATAGTACCTTTACTAATAAAGACATCGAAGGGGAACAACTTATTAAGAGTGATTTATTGTTGAAAAATGTTACCCGGATACCAATTATAGTTCAGAAGTGGGAGTAGTAACACTTTTTGAGAAAGTTTCCTGAGGTGTTTGAAAATATCACATGGAGACAGATTCGAAATTTGATGTCTCCAAATGTTTTTTTTTTGAGAATTATCAGGAACTGGTACTAACAGAATAGAAATTAAATAATCATTACGAAATTATTACTGCATTCTGATAAGATTTTCTAGCATTCAGAAGCAATTTTTTTCAAACAGATTCATGGGGGCGGGCCGGAGGTCTATGATCTTAACATGTCAATTCAACTGAGAAATTAAAAAAAATCGGTTTTTGTTATTTGAAAATATTAACTAGGTTCTGTTCAAAACTTGTATTACTAATAATTCATCATTAGCTGTGAATTAAAAATGTAGAAAAGTAATTACTCTAAAGTCTATCCAAATCCAAGATAGAGTGAAACAAAACAAAACCGAAGCGTGATGTTTACGTGATCGCCCAGTGTCAGATGGAAAGGGCAGCATTCATTGGTGAATTCGCCTTCTTGGTACGAGTTCGGTACCAGCACAGGGTTGTAATCAGTCGTTTGCGTGTTTGTGTGGCGTGCGTTATAGTATATTTATTGTTTGAAATTGTTTTCCAAGATGTCCAGTACAGACACTGCTGATGACACTGTGAGTTATCCTCTGAGTCCAGCCAGGAAACGATCTAAAAAAGACATTTGAGTGTTGAGATGAAAGAAGTGATTTTAAATGTGTTCAAGAAAGAGATGGAAGAAATTGAGACATCGACTGTCGACGAAGTCGTATCGAAAGTTTTCGATAAAATTGGAGTGTGTTGCGCTTCGATTTACAATATTTTACGGGAATATAAACAAAATCATACATTTTCCAAACCGAATACAAATCAGAATCGTCAAACCATTATAAAATCAATAGATGATGCCTGATAAACATGCAATCAGGAGAAAAGTGCATGAGTACTTTTTTGGAAATGAAATACCCACGATAGACAAGGTACTCACAGAAATAAATGAAGATGTTTTATTGCCAAGTTTTAAGCGGTCAACATTCCATAAAGTATTGAAACATTTGAATTTTGTATGGAAAAAACGAGGGCGCAATAGTTTATTATTGGATAGAGAGGAAATTGTGTTATGGAGGAGAGAGTATTCGACCAAAATTAAATATTATAGGGAACAACAGAGAACGATTTATTATATGGATGAAACCTGGGTCAATGCTGGTCATACTACCCCTAAAGTATGGGTCGATGAAACTGTGACCTCATCTAGGAGGGCCTTTGATGGACTATCCACCGGATTAACAAATCCATCAGGTAAACTTATATTTATATTAAGACCTGCCTCAATTTCGGTTAGAGAAGATTCTGACAACGTCTTCAAAGAAGGTTGAAATCCAAAATTGGCTGCGATCAAAGAATATTAGCTTTGAAGGCTCAATGCTAAGAGTACAGCTACTAAAAATTGTCAAGGAGCGCAAGCTTGAATACCAAAAATATATAGTCGATGAGATGGCAGCAGGCCAAAACAAAATTGTCCTTCGCCTGCCTCCATTCCACTGCGAGCTCAATCCCATCGAGTTAATATGGGCAGATGTGAAGAATTTTGTAACTCAGCATAACACCACGTTCAAATTTGCAGATATCAAAATACTTTTTGATGAGGCTTTGAAAAGAGTCACAGCGGAGAAATGGGAGAAGTGTGTTTGGCATGTGATATCGGAAGTCGAGACAAAGATGTGGAAGCTTGATAAAATAATAGAGGCACAAATCGAGCCACTGATAATTCAGATTGGTGAGGATGACACTACTGATGAAGAGACAAATTCATCCAGTTGAATAATTTTGATTAATATTCCTTTTGATTTTACATAAAATAAAAATTATCAATAAAAACATAAGTACGTCTCTTTTCATATAATGCTTGAGTGCGCTGTGAAAAATCCATTATATAATAATCCATTTTATATTACACATATTATCTGCATTTTTCCCGTTAAACTGCAAAACTTGTGCATTTCACTCGTTATTATTATAAAAAAGTTTTCCTAAGTATGATATAGCATTTGCAATCAACAAGATGTTGGTTCTGAATACGACCCTGGCCAATTCTTGGGATTTTTAATATCACGTGCGTAGGGCATGTCAATGTTTACATCCACTCTATCTTGGATTTGGATAGACTTTAGGTACCAAAAAAAAAAGTAGAAAACACTTCCAGGATTCAAGTTAATGAACGTTTTGAATGCTTCTAGATTCTTTTTTTTAATTATAGTTAGTGCCAGTTCATAGCGTAACAAGATATTTCCTATACGATTAAATCTTCTATGCTGAAGAACCTCAAACTTATTTCAACTCCGTCAAAATCATTGTTATAAAAGTAATCATGTATTTTTACTGCATTTTTCTTCTGACAAGGTTTGCAAAGAGGAAGAAGAAGCCATCAAAGTAGAGTTGCACGAAGGTTGCGGCAGAACGAAACTATTCTGGCTACTGGCTCTCGCGGACCCGAGGACTTTGAAAGCTCTGATAGAATTTAGAGAAGGCGGCACACGCACCAAATGTGTTGGTATGAGCGGCATCTGCAGATTCTGCGGTACCACCGGTAATTCCGGGTTGTTGGCTATCGGAAATATTTGTGCAGATCACGAATGCCAGGTAATTCACTATTTCTTTGCAGGGAGTTTCAGGTAGAAGGATGATAATACTACACGTTTGTACATATACATTTTGTACAGATTGATTAGGCAATAAAAAATATTGAATTCCAGGCTAACCAACATCTTAAAAATTACTTAAAAGATACTTTATGGAAAGGACACTTTATTATCAATTATGAAACCAAATGACGACAAGAGCTACTTTAAAGGGAACTTTAGTGTAAAGTCTCCTTTCGGTAAAGTGGACTTTAGATAATGATTATGAAATCGGCCGTTAGGTATCTTATAACAATTTAAGGACAGTGACCACCATTCATTTATGTGGATAATATCGCGGAAGTAAACAACACTTTCGGCTGGTCGTGTTTGTTCCAGTATTGAATTTTTAAAGTGATAACTTTTTATGGGAGAGTAAACAGCTTCGTTACCTAATGCGTTTCAGCGCCAGTCTATCTAGCTTCCCTTTCTCCCACGCGTACTTCAGCGGAAGGCAAGCTCCTCCTCTCTCGTCGAACACAAAATCAGTGTTTAGTGTGCCATTGGCGTATACTGCCAATGGCAGCAAAAACGTAATATTCTTTTATTATGTGAAACGTGGCTTAAAACATGATGAAACTAATTTTGTGTTCACATTATCAGTATCATTATTTAATCCTACAAAAGTAACAATTGACTCATGGTAGCTATAATATATGTACATACCTACACTAAATAAACAATGAAATATTTTATTAATAAATAACCTTTCCCTACATTATCATATTAATATATACATAGAATTTAAGTAATAACCTATAAATTTTTCAAGTTAAACAATTTCAATATTGAATAGTTCAACTTAGATCAGTTTAAGTTATCATTTCTGTCGGGCGTCCCGAGACGCACACTTTTTTTAGTGTCAACGGCATCTGCTATGTAGTCAGGGTAGGCTATATTAATAGTTTATAATTTTCCGAGCCGCCTAGAAATATTCATGGCTATTTGCAGTACCATAAGTCATGTGACTTAGTACAGTCCGATGTTATTATACTTCTATTTTGTCTACATACTGTAACAAATCTGAAGCAGCCCCGTACCTACATATTTCTAGAAAGAACCGTTACCGATATAAGCACGTCTTTCCGACCCAAGAGGGCAGTTCAGAAAGTGAATAGAGCGGCTAAACAAGAAATTCAAATAGTGAAAATAAATTAAGCTTTAGTTGCTAAGTGGTGTAAAATAAATTAGTTTGTGATTAGTGAAATATTGTTGGAAATGAATTTGATTAAGACAGTTAATTTATTAATGTGTTACAATACTCTTATTGTCTTCAGATTGTGCTGGATAATGTTTCTTGTTGACTTTCAGAGGTTCGGACTTTCGTTGTCTAAAACAGATTTTGAATCTAAAAGAAGAAGCAATAAAAACACTAGGACAGAAATATTTGAATAAGTTAGTTGAAAACAGTGAAAAATAATATAAAAAAATATGAGAAGAAATAAAAGTGCACGTGCATGATGTGTATATAATTGTTTAAAGTTTATTTTGAACTAAACTGCTCATTTCCTTTCTTTGGAAGCGTCTCACATTTTTAGTATGAAGATAGATAAGTACAAAGCCAAACATTTTTTTCCCAAAAATACTATTCCTGATGAAGAATTTGAAAATTTTTGTGATCAATCCAGTATTTGTTGAAAAGTCTACCTAATGAAAAATTCAATGTATCGTTAGTTCACTCACTTCTCAAAGACAAAGCTTTTGCCTTCGAGCATTTTCTAATGGCATCAACTGCTATGATTTTTATTGTTTCAGGAATATGGACGAACAGCTTGTTGCAAACTTTTGAACTGCGGTCACATGTGCGGAGGAGTTTTAGGAGAGACGAAATGTCTTCCTTGCTTACACGGTTGTTCAGGCGATACTACTCTCAGACAAGATTCAGATGACATGTGCATGATTTGCTTTACAGAAGCCCTTTCTTGTGCGCCTGCGATTCAGGTATTCCGAATGTCTAATTTTTAAACTGTTTTATAAATATTTTCTCTGTATTGTAGCTGGGATGCGGGCATGTTTTTCATTTGCACTGCTGTAAAGCAGTGTTGATGAAGCGTTGGGCAGGACCGAGAATCACTTTTTCTTTCATACAGTGCCCAATTTGCAAGGTGAGCGAGTTATAGTTTTTTTATTGATGAGTTTCAATTAATTGTTCGCAGAGAATTTCAAATAATAATATAGCCAAAAACTACATTAGAATCTGGTTAGACAGAAATAGGAATTCACAAATCAAAACCAACGAACGGCTCTTGGTATATTTCTTGTTCTGCTATATAAAGTATTTCCATAAGGTATCAAATTTGATGCCAAATAATAAAATACAAAATAAATGTTGTAGAAAATGTTTTTCTGGATGGGGACACCTTAATCATCTAGCGTACTGAAATATACTTTACGAACCATTCTCATACCTACCAAGGTAGAACTTTTTCGAGAGAGTGTTACCACAAACACCGTGACGAGAGAATTTTATATATAAGAATATATTATCAATATTGATATTTCTTTTGATTCATTCAAACATATTATGTTGCTTCCAGGAGGAAATCAAACACGAAACGTTGACTGATATATTATCTCCTGTCCAAGAACTGTACAAAGATGTGAGACGGAAAGCTTTGATGAGGTTAGAATATGAAGGCCTCCATACTGCCGAAGCTGTAATGATACAAGGAGCACGATTTTTCAATGATCCAGGATCATATGCGATGGACAGATATGCATATTATGTTTGTTACAAGTGCAAAAAGGTGAGAAAAATATGGTTTTCATTATCAAAAAAACTAATTTCAATGAAAAGTCGAATTAATCATCAAACAATCATATATCAAATGAGGATTTAATTATCCTGAAACCACACACCAATATTTTTTTAATAATAATGTCTTAAAAACGTTGATATTACTTGCCAGATATTACCTTTACGAGGTATGTTTGAAAAATAAGTTGAATGTTCAAAATTCGCGGGCTACGTAATTTCTATTAGCGATTTTTTATTTTTTTATGTTGGTACACTCGTCTCAAACATATGTCCACGGAAGGGTCATGACGTCAACGAAAGGGTCATGACGGGTGACGAATCATGGGTATATGGTTGTGATATCGAAACCAAAGTCCAATCGTCCTAGTAAAAGGGCCCAAGAGAGTCAAGACCCACGAGACGACAGCATTTTGCGATGATTCAGGAGATGAAAATCGAGACATACCAAAAAGTGCAGGGCAAATCTTCTTCGAGGATTGGAAAAACACTGACCAAGTGTATTATATCTGAGGGGATTACTTTGAAGGGAACCAGATAGATATTTATGAATAAATGAATATTTTCTGAGAAAAATTAAAATTCGACTTATTTTTTAACACACCCATATTTTTTATGATTTTCGGATTCCATAGAGCACAGTTGCGCAGAGAAGGTGATGCTGCACCTGCTGCTGAATTCAAATAAATATCGACAGGGTTGGTTAACGTATAAATCTTAATTTCAGCTTGAAAATTTGGTTGGCGGCACAGGAGTTTTTCCACATGATAATCTCCTTATTCGTCTACAAGACGAGTGATGCGAAATTATATTGTCTGAAGCATTGGTATGCTTGACATATAAAGAAAACTGTGATTGATACTTTTTCATTAGCCTATTTGTATGGTTACTTCAGTTTACATTTTCATTTAGAGTCTCATCCAGAAGTTTCAAGCCTGATCG